>NC_133779.1:55567122-55602102 GCF_003597395.2 Chelonoidis abingdonii | reverse complement strand
AAATCTCTCCTAGAGTCGTCTCAAGCTGGACCTGCACTGCAGAGAGCTTCAAACAATGTTGAGAGAGTGTGAAACCCCAGAGTTCACTCTCAGGAGGCGGAAGGCTGTGTGGCCTAATCCTGAAGGAAAGTGAGACTGCCTTGGGGGGTCTGAACATCAGTGGGTTCCCTCTAAGAGACTGTTCCCAAGTAGCACCGTCCTGTGAATTGTGATACAGGGCTAACCCCAATGGTGAGCTTAACTGTGACGAAAGTGGATACAAGTTTATAAAATTTTCACACACCTATAATAAAATGTTGATGGGAAAAGGTTGCAAAGAGGAAACAGAAGGAATTAATACAAACTAAAAGGTTCTATAATATAACTCAGGAGCTCTGTTTCAGTTTTCTGGTAAACAAAAGAAGGTGGTGACTGATAAGGACCAAAACTGTGTGTTGGAAAGTACGGTCAACTGGTGAGGTAAAATGAGGAGAATGGCTGTCCTGCCTGTCTTTGCCTTTGCATCTTAAAAATAAAGCCCTTTGGGGGGAATTGGCTGCCTGCCTGGACACAGTGAACTGAAAGGAGCAAGCTCTTACCTCACGTGGGAGGGATAGCTTGGTGGTTTGGTGCATTAGCCTGCTAAACCAAGGGTTGTGAGTTCAGTTTCTGAGGTGGCTATTTGGGGATCTGGGGCAACAGACCCTATCTGGGATTAGTTCGCTGCCCTGAGCAGGGGGCTGGACCTAGAATGACCTTGCTCTGAGATCCCTTCCCTGGTATTCATGATAATCTACATGATGTTGCTTGGCCTTCCATGAACCTGCTCCGAAAGATAACTGAGCCAGGGAAGGGACCGCTGACACTGCAGCAGCTCTAGCAACTCCCAAACACCACCTAGAAATGTGAAGATGGGCTCCTGCTACTACCCCTCTTCATGTGACTTTTTCCCTTTCCCACTCACTTATTTCTTTGCTTTCCTACCTGTCTCTTTTTGCCTTCTCTTAATAAACATCTCAATTTGCAGCACTGCTGTGAGCTTCACTGACCAGGGAGGAAACCTAAAGAATGCCTGGAACAGGCCATTACATTTTCCAAGGTCTCAGGGCTGGTCTACACTATCCGGGTAAAACGATTTTAGATACGCAATTTCAGCTACGTGAATAACTAGCTGAAGTGACATATCTAAAATCGATTTACTCACCCGTCTCTACCGCGTGGATCGATGTCCGGGCTCGCCTGTCGATTCCGGGAACTCCGTGGGTTGGTGGAGTTCCCGAATCGATATAAGCGAGCTCAGGGGATCGATATTCCAGTCTAGATTAGACAACGATTACGATCCCGCGAGCAACTCGATTTAACGTGCCAATACGGCGCGTAGTCTAGACATGGCCGCTCAAGAGGTGACTGGATCAGACATGCACTGGCCTTGTGTTTCTCACACAGGGAGAAACACATGTATTAGAGCACAGAGATAGAAGCTGCATTTTCTCTCTTGCTGCCGTTCTTTGCCTGTTTGTCTCTGTTTGTCTTATAGAAGAAGCAGGAATGCAGGCGTTTGGCAACACATCTCAACTAATTTCTTCCTCCCCTCCCACGACCCAAACAGTTCGTTAATGCATCCAAGAGATTGTCAAACAGGCACTTTCTGCTTTAAAAAACTAAAAGGGAAAGTGAACAAAGGATGATTGTTAAAATGAAAGCCTTACTCCAAATACTTTACATTCAAGGCTTAAACAGTTTCTTCTTCTTGTATTGTTAATTAAAGGCTTAAAACCAAAGAATGGCATGTTGCATGGGATTAAGCAGGCACTCCAAAACCCCGTCGAGTCTTGTGAGACTGCTTGGTGTTGTACAATGACAAGGTATGTTTAACACATGGACCTCCTGGGCCCAAGTTTCCCATCAAAATTAATATAACAGTCACTAAGTCTACAACTGTCCTGGGCTCTTCAAGGCCTTAAATTAGTCGGACTTGACATATTAGAGTATCAGAGGGGTAGCCTGTAGTTCTGGATGCATCCGACGAAGTGGGCAATTCGCCACAGAAAGCTCATGCTCCAGTACATCTGTTAGTTTATAAGGTGCCACAGGACTCTTTGCCACTATATTAGAGTTTGCCTCTCTGTTACCGTACAGCTTCTAGAGTACTTGGGGCTGTAGAGTGGATGGTACCAAGAGTGAAAACCATAAGTGCAGGGAGGATATTGGGCCATGCAGGCATCAAGACCATAGTTATGGAATTCTCCACAGGATACTGGGAAGGACATGGATCTTCAGATCAGAAAATAAGCACATCTCTTGCCATTAGCTATCTCACAATTGCTTCCACAAATGGATAATAATCATAATACACAGCACTGGTAGGACATACTCTTGCATTGCAAGGTCAGGGTAGGTGAATACAATTGGTTCAAAGGCTGTTTCTATCGGTATGTCTACACTGGAGCTGGAGGTATACAAGAAGACAGACCCACACTAGCTCTAACAGAGCTAGCATGCTAACAGTAGAAGTGTAGCTGTCTGAGTCTGATCCCATATGAAACCCTAGGTAGGTACTCAGGTAACTAGCCTTTCCTATCACTCCCACCACCAAGGCTACACTTCTATTTTCAGCACTGGCTCACTCAGAACTAGCATGTATATATCTAATCAAGCTGGGAATGATATCTCCCAGCTCATGTAGACATACCATACAGGTCAGCCTCTCTACCTTACTGGCATTTAACCTGCAATCATCACTGTGGTAGCAGAACTGACAACATTCAGACCATATGGTGATGTGCTCATTACAAATGCCCAGACCAGGAGCCAGACTGATTAGACTGGCAGATAAATCAGATTCGACAGTCTCAGCATTATCCATAACTAAATCATAGCAATCATCTATACCTTGGATATATAAGCTTCACTAGCTGAACACTACCAGTAGAGTAGATTGTAATTGACATTCTACAACAGCAATAACTTTGACTGTAAACCTTTGAAGGGCAAAGCCAATGCCTACTGGTTCCGTACAGTGCTCAGTATTCAGCACACAGCAAATAATAATAGTTGTGCTAAAACACTAGAGGATTTAAGAGCAGGAGTCTTGTGTGCAAAAAAGCGGAAATCCCTTTGTTTAGATAGGGGTAGGCAAGCTGATTTCAGTGGCACTCACGCTGCCTGGGTCTGGCCACAGTCCGGGAGGCTCTGCATTTTAATTTCACCTTAAATGAAGCTTCTTAAACATTTTAAAAACTTATTTACTTTACATACAACAATAGTTTAGTGATATATTATAGACATAGAAAGAGACCTTCAAAAACGTTAAGATGTATGACTGGTATGCAAAACCTTAAAACTGATGACTAAATGAAGACTCAGCACAGTACATCTGAAAGGTTGCTGATCCTGGTTTAGATGTTAGCAAACGGGGCCTGATCTGAGAAGTGAGGATCTCCCCAAGGTTCCAGGAGTTCAGCGCAGCTGTCTTGGTATGACGTGTCCTAACATAAACTGGTGAAAGTGCCCTGATATTTTCACAAGCGTGTCAATTTTATGTCAGACTCTGAAGACAGCCTGCTCAGCAACACAAGCGCCACCCTCACTCCGCTCGGGACCCTGGACTCACTGCTGGATCAGACACAACAGGGGCACTCACTGAGTCCCCAGCACACCACCTGCTGCGCTCAGGCTTTTCCTGGCCTGCGCAGGCCTCACTCTGCTGAGCTTCTGAGATGGGACAGGTTCACAGCCCTGTGTGCTAGGGCTCTGGCCCGTGCAAAAAGCTCTCTCTTTCTCAGTTTCCCAGGGCATTCCCTCTGCCCTTCCAAGCTCCAGCCCTTCCTCCCAGCCCTGCATAGCATTTCTCTCTCCTGCCCTTTCCCAGCACCAGCCTGCTCCTCTGCTGCACTTTCACTCAGCTTCTGCCCAAGTCTGTGCAGTTCCCTCTCGGCCCAGCCCCTAGCTCCTGTCCCTGAGCCTGGCTTCCTACCTGCAGCTCCCTTTGCTGCTTCTCGGGCTGGGCTGGCTCTTTCAGCCCTGGCCGGGCGCCTCCCCCTCAGGGACACTTTTTGACTCTTCGTGTCTGCGGTTTCCTTTGTCCTTCCTCCTTCCTGTACTTTTTGCGCTGGAGGCTGCGTGCGGCGTTGCTGGAGGCCCAGCAGCAGGGCATTGTCCCCATGGCACGGGTTACCATGGGATGGGGAAGTGGCTGGGGGTTCTTCAATCGCCACATCGCCAAACACAAACACAGCGGAAGCCTTAAAGGGGCAGCGTGAGCGTGCTGCACAGAGGAGCCCAATGGCTTCCCAGATAAGGGTGTAGCTGCCCTCAGCGTCCTCACCCCGGTGTCACTCTGCAAGCAGCACCCAGAACACTAACTAGCACTTCTGTTCAGCCTTTTTCCAACATACAGAGACAATGAAAGGCAGCACAATTAAAATTGTTTTACCCCATGAATAATTAGTATGTGCAGCTTGCCGCTGCACACACTGTCATTATGCCAAAGACATCCAGGGTCAAGAAACAATTAGTCATTGACATGGATAATAAAATATCACAAGTTACACAAGCTAGAATGATAATAACAACTCCAACAACACCTTTCATGCTTCAGAACAGAAGCCAGCCACTAACTGTCTGGACTTTGGAAGAAACTACATGAACACATACTAGATAGATCATAGTCAGATTAGTATGGCAATTATATTGTGCTTTCAAGTCACCAACTATCGTTCCAGGTTCTATTCTCACTCTTTTGGATTTTCAAGGGAGCTAAGAAGATAAATGCACAGATGGGCCACTAGTCATGAGCACCATTGAAGGAATCAGTGAGACTAGAAGTTCTCTTTGTGAATATTATTATATTCTGTATCAAGTGCCAAAAGTGTGCTAGACCTGTTCCAGACAAATAAATGAACAAGGTCTGTGCCCAGAAGTGATTGCAATCCCCAGCCATACAACATACAGACTAAGAAAGAGGCTGAGATGTAACTAGAAGCCAGGAAGCAGATCAGTTGGTGGGTTCTGTAGCTCAGAACTCTTTATGTTCTGTTTTTAAGATTTTATTTTATGACATGTCTCTAAGGGAAGGATTAAGACTCATAGGCCTCCTGGAGAAACATGCTAACAGGAGGGATTTGGAGGCATGATAGCCTGGGTCAGCGAGTAGGACTAGGGACAATCTATTTGTGTGTCTTGTTTGGGGCTCTTGATCTCTATGTGACCTTTCTGCATCCCTCTCTCTGGCTCTGAGATACATGGAGCTCCTTCTGGGTAGCCCTGAGTCAGTCTGGCTGTCTCACCCCCCAACACTTAATGTGTGCTTTAGTAAACATGCCTTTGTTTATTACCTGCCCTGAGTTGGTTAGGCATCTATTCTAGCTGACGAGTGGAAGAAAGGTGCCCGTGGAACGCTGTAGCTATCGATCTTTTGGGACTGACCTACGTGGCAAGCAACGTTTGGTACATGTGGGGGCACCAGACACCTCAGAGAAGATCTGGGGGTTGGAAGTCAGAGATGCTCTTGCCAGCAATGAATAAGGTATCTGCAAAAGCTTGTAACTTGTCAACCTTCACAATCATTGTGAAATGTATGTATGGTAATATCTAATATACTGTACTGATATTGAAAAGCATATTTTATGGACATGGAGTAGAATTAGTCACCAGGAGATAATGTGTGTCGTGTTGGCTGTTTGAGCAAGGGGATTGCCCCCACTGGTGATGCAATGTAAGGCTCAATGTTTAGCCTTGAACAATACTAAGACTTTGCGTGTGAAACTATCAGAGGCAACAACCACACAGCCAAAACCACTTAAAGGTAAAAAGAAAACTTTATAACAAGACAGGGTTTCACCCTGTTGGTGGAAGAAACAATGGCTGTTTTCAGTATAAACACAAAGTAGGGAGATGCATTGTGTATCCAGTCACTGGGGAACCCCCTTGTAGAGCGGGGGCCTTTCATGAATGTTTGTACCCATGGTTCTTGAGAAACCAGGAAGTTTGCAACAGATTGGAGAGAAAAATCTACTTTACTAAATAGGAAAGGGAATTATTGATTAGTGTATACCCAGATTTGTGTTTATTATTTTGATTTGTATTGTAATAAAATTTGTTTCCACCACTCTCTCTTGTTTCTGGTTAAATCTTTATTCTTTCTTAAATAAATCTACTTTTGTTTATTATATGTGCTCACAAGTACTAGTGTGGTTTACAGGATTGATGGTTTAAGGTAAAACTGGTAAACTGTGGTACACTGCACCTCTGGCTGCAGAAGATCTGGATTTCAGAGGGTACTCAGTGTCAGAGGCTGGATATCACAGGAGAATGATCCAAAGGGACTTGGAGATTGGGTGCACCTATTGTTCACCTGCAAGGTGAAGTTAGAGCTGGCACAGGCCAGAGGAGGAGCTAGCAGACTGGACCAGCAAAACAGGGGAGTTTCATAAGGGAGTTCTCCAGGTGAAGGAGGAGCAACTACATGACCGTTGGGATGTGTTTGTTGTCTGCTAGTTTGTTGTTGTTGGGTTCTTGCTTGCCACAGAAACATAGAATCATAGAATTAGGGTTGGAAGAGATCTCAGAGGTCATCTAGTCCAACCCCTGCTCAAAGCAGGACCAACACCAACGAAATCATCCCCGCCAGGCCTTTGTCAAGCCGGCCTTAAAAATCTCTAAAGAGGAGTTCCACCACTCCCCAGGTAGGCCCATTCACGTGCTTCACCACCCTCTTAGTGAAATAGTGTTCCTAATATTCCAACCTAGACCTCCCCACTTCAACGTGAGACCATTGCTCCTTATTTCTGTCATCTGCCCACTGAGAACAATCTAGCCTCCATCCTCTTTGGAACCCCCCTTCAGGTAGCTGAAGGCTGCTATCAAATCCCACCTCACTCTTCTCTTCTGCAGACTAAAATACCCCAGTCCCTCAGCCTCTGTTCATAAGTCACGTGCCCCCTAATCATTTCATCGCCTCCGCTGGACTGTCTCCAATTTGTCCACACCCTTCTGTAGTGGGGGGACCAAAACTGGATGCAATACTCCAGGTGTGGCCTCACCAGTGCCGAATAGAGGGGAATAATCACTTCCTCGATCTTCTGCAATGCTCTTTACAATATAGTCCAATATGCCATTGGCCTCCTTGCAACAAGAGCCCACTGCTGACTCATATCAGTTTCTCATCCACTGTAATCCCAGGTCCATGTACCTCCTTGATTGCAGATTATAGTTGTGGTCTGTTTTGGGGCTCTGGGCTGAGCCGGGCTAGGCTGACAGCTTGCTAAGAGGGCCTATTCTGCTGTCCTTTAATCCCTCATCCCATTAGGATTCCTTGACAAGGAAGGAGAGCTAATTCAGGGAGAACAGGGTTAAAAGCCAGCTCCTATGCAACCAGAGGAGCTAGCAAACAGGGGAGATTTGGGAGGGAGTATGAGAGGCAGCTACACCTGACAAATATACTCTAAACTTTACCCTCCCTCCGTCCCTCCCAAACAAACAAACAAATGAAATCCCCCACAGGTGTAAAAAGAATGCTGGTAGAAGTCCAGCAGCAGAGTGAGGGCTGGATGTATGACAGAGAGGAACATGGAGGGGACTTTCAGGGACACCGTAGAGTGGTTCCCTTCCCACCAGTCTGACAGCACCTGTGGTGTTAATGGGATGAAAGTTTTGAGGAAGGAGAATGTCAAGCTGGAGCAGGTCCCTTAGTTGGGATCCTCTTTCCAGAAGAAGTCATGGTAGCCTCTTTCACTGAGGATACTCTTCCATGGAAGAGGACATCACATATTAGGCAGAGAAAGGCAATAGTAATGAGGGATTCTATTATTAGAAATATATATTGCTGGATTTGTGATGACCAGGAAAACTTTAAGGTGAATTGCCAGCCAGACGCAAAGGTTGCAGGCCTCTCGAAACATCTAGACAGATGTGTGTGCCGTTCTGGGAAACAACTCGTTGTTGTGATACATGTAGGCCCAATAACATAGGGAGAGGTAGGAGAGAGGTCCTGGAAGCCAAATTTGAGCTGCTAGGTAAGATATTAAAGTCCAGGATCTCCATGGTAGCATTCTCTGAAATGCTTCCAGTTCCACATGTAGGGCCAGTTAGACAGACAGAACTGCTGGAATCTCAAAGGATGGATAAGACAATGATGTGGGGAGGAGCGATTTACCTTTATTAGGAACTGGGGAACCTTTTGGGAAAGGAGTGGTCCATACTGAAAGGATCGGCTCCATCTAAACCAAAATAGAAACAGATTGCTGGCATATAAAATTACAAAGGTCATAGAGAACTTTTAAACTAAGGACTGAGGGAAAGTTGACAGGTGTGAGGGAGCACATGGTTTGGATAGACACATCTTTTAAGGGAGGATTTGTTAAAGAGGATTCTGTATATCCTAGTAAAGAGAAGAGGATGGAAGTTGACAAAGGAACTGAAGAGAAACAGTCAAATGAAAGAGTTGCATTCAATTACATCAGACAATTAAATATTGACAAATTTTATAAGTGCTTGAGTATAAATGCAAGAAGACTAAATAATAAGATGGGTGAACTTGAAGGCCTGGTATTAAATGAGGATATTGCTATAACAGGCATCACACCAACTTGGTGGAATGATGATAATCAATGGGACGTGGTCATACCAGGGTACAAATGATAGAATAGGTCATGCTGGTGTGGGAATGACACTGAAAGAAAGCAAAGAGTTGTATAGTAAAAATCTTAAATGAATGAAGCACTACCATAGAATCCCTATGGATAGAAAATCCATGCTTGAATAAGAGTACAGCAGTAGGAATATACTACTACTGATCACGTGACCAGGATGGTGACTGTGACTGAGAAATGCTCAGGGGGTTTAGAGAGGCTACAAAAACAGAAAACCCAATAATAATGGGGGATCTCAACTATCTCCATATTGACTGGGTACATGTCACATCAGGACAGGAGGCAGAGAGAGAATTTATAGACACCATTCATGACTGTTTCTTGAAGGAGCTAGTCCTGGAACTCACAAGGGGAGAGGCAATTCTTGATTTAGTACTAAGTGGAGCACAGGATCTGGTGCAAGTGGTGAATATATCTGAACTGGTCAGTAATTACAATCATAACATAATTAAATTTAACATCTTTTTAGGGGTAGGGGAAATACCAAAGAAAATTACCACAGAACTACACAAAAATGAGAAAGCTAATTAAATGGAAATTAAAAGGAACAGTCACATGAGTGAAATGCCTGCAAGCTGCATGGAAACTATTTAATACCACCATAATAGAGGCTCAAACTAAATGTATACTCCAAATTAAAAACAAAACAAAACAGCAACAGGACCAAAAATTGCAACCATGGCAAAATAACAGAGTAAAAGAGGAGGTGAGAGGTAAAAGGGCATCCTTTAAAAATTGGAAGTCAAATCTTATTGAGGAAAATCCAAAGGAGCATAAACTCTGCCAAGTCCTGCATCTTGGCAGGAGGTTAGAGTAGATGATCCTTGTGCTCCCTTCTAACCCTATGGTTCTAAGTCAAGTGTAAAAGTATAATTAGGCAGTCCAAAAAGACTTTGAAGAGTGACTAGCAAAAGACACAAAAACTAACAGCCAACAATTTTTTTAAATGTGTCAGAAGCAGGAAGCCTCCCAAACAGCCAGTGGACAATTAAGGTGCTAAAGGAGAACTCAAGGAAGACCAGGTCTATGAAGAGAAGCTAAATTTATTGTTCACATTGATCTTCATTGCAGAGTATGTGAGGGAGATTCCTACACCTGAGCCATTCTTTTTAGGTGACAAGTCTGGGGAACTGTCCCAGATGGAAGTGTCAATAGAAGAGGTTTTAGAGCAAACNTGCTGAACAGCTGATCTTCAGTGGGCAGGAGGCACTGGAAGGGTGAGAGCGGGAGCTGATTGGCAGGGCAAGATGATCAGATAACCCAAGGGGACAGTCTATGACTCCACATTTGGGCCGGTATAGTGCCTGAGAAGTTTACAATTGATCATTGATTGGTGAAATCTCAGTATAGAACTCACAACCAATGATTGGTTTGTTCCCTGTTTCCCAACAGTCTGCCCTACGGTTGGTACCCACGCACTTGAGCTACTGCAGGAGAGCTTGGCACCTTTGCCAAGGTGCCTCACCAGTGGCTCTTCAGAAGGCTAAGTAGTCATAGGGTAAGAGGGAAGCTCCTCTCACGGATAAGTAGCAGGTTAAAAGATAGGAAGCAAAGGGTAGGAATAAATGGTCAGTTTTCACAATGGAGAGAGGGTCCCCCAAGGATCTATACTGGGACCTGTGATGTTCAGCATATTCATCATGCGTGATTTGGAAAGGGGGGTGAACAGTGAGGTGACAAAATTTGAAAACGATACAAAATTACATGAGATAGTTAAGTCCAACCTTCTCACTAAATTGGAGAAGGCCAACAAAACGACAGATGAAATTCAATGTCGGTAAGTGCAAAGTAATGCACATTGGAAAACATCATCTCAACTGTACCTACAAACTGATGGGGTCTAAATTAGATGTTACCACTCAAGAAAAAGATCTTGGAGTCATCATGGCTAGTTCTCTGAAAACATCTGCTCAATGTAGAGTGTAAGTAAAAAAAGCAAACAGAATGTTAAGAAGCATTAGGAAAAGATAGATAAGACAGAAAATATCATAATGCCACTATATATATCTATGGTATGCCCACACCTTGAATACTGTGTGCAGTTCTGGTCGTCCTATCTCAAAAAACTTTTTTGGAATTAGAAAAAGTACAGAGAAGGGCAAAAAATGATTAGGGGGTTGGAAAAACTTCCACGGGAGGAGACATAAAAAGACTTGGACTTTTCAGCTTGGAAAAGGGGGGATATGATAGAGGTCTACACAATCATGAATGGTGCGGAGAAAGTGAATGAAAAGGGTTATTTATCTCTTCTCATCCATGTGAAAATGCCTTCCTATTTTCAAAAGTTTATATGGCTTCATAAACGCCATGTGTGAGTAAAGTGAATGGCTTGTGAACATTTTAAATCATTCCTTCGGTATGTTCAAAATGCAAATATGAACAACTGCCCAAGTAGTAAAAGTTATTAAAAATTGTTGATGAGCAGATCCCAAACACTTACAGGAGTGTATGAGATTAAAGACACTGGAACTTCACCTTGGGGACAATGGGGCGGCTGCTCCATAGAATTGGTACATTTCCTCGGGCCACTGTGAAAGCCTCTCTAAGGATGGCCCACGAGGATCAGACTCCATGGCCTTAGGGGGCCAAGCTAGGGTGGGAGTATGTGGAGCGAGGTCCCAAGTTATCCTGTGGATGTCTCTGGATTTACCATTAAATCCAATGCACTGGAGGCCGCCACCAATAGCTGACTCATGTATCACCTGGAGTGGCTTATTGCTATAACAGAACAGGAGGAAAGAGAAAAATGCACCCACTTTTAAAAGATTAAAATGAAATTGCCACAAGATGGCCTCAGAGGATAAGAAATGACATGAAGCCTCTGTATTCTATATAATAGCTAGATGGAGGCAGCAGAGTACAGGAATTAGGTACATTTCACAATCGTTCTACACAATAACTATGAATCTGACCCACTGTGCACACACCACTCAGATGACACCTGCTTCTGACAGGCACAGTCTACCAGGAAGTTGGGGGGCAGCATCTGAGCATGGCTCTGCAAGCAGCTCAAATGAATCCTGCACTTAGTGCCAGACCCAAATGGGTGTGAGTGTGTGTGTGTGGTGTCTGAATCATCCTTTGCCACAGGACAGTTCTAACCTCTTCTATTTTTTATTCTTGTTTATTTCAGGACATTTTTAAAAAACGGGCCCCATACAGGTAGGGTCATATAAAGCAAAACAGCAATTTAGGGCCAACATCCATCTAGCTGAGCTCTCCCAGACCCTCGGCACCCCTCCAAAACCAGTATTTGCCCACTAACCCCACCAACCAACCTAATCCTCCCCGGCCGCCCACGTGAGCCTGGGGGCTCAAGGTGCACTAAGTAATTTAGTGACTGAACATAGCAGGGTTAGGCCGGGTCCTCTTAGAGAGGCGGATCTTCAAGGAGAATCAACATGAAGGTGGAAAAGGAGTCCAAGGAGAGCTGGCTGTATTAAAAGAATTCTTATTAGAGGTTGCGGAGCAAACCATCCCAATGCGTAAAAGAATAGTAAATATGGCAGGCAACCAGCTTTGGCTTTAACAGTGAAACCTTGCTGATCTAAACACAAAAAAGAAGCTTACAAGAAGTGGAAGACTGGACAAAATGAACCAGGGGGAGGATAAAAATATTGCTCAGGCCATGCAGGAGCAGTGGTTTTACGAGAATTGAAATTAGGGGGTGTTCGATTTCGGAGGGTGAAGTCAGGACCTGAGATATATAAAAGAGATATGAATATAATAAATGTTTGTTAGGATATGCAAAATTAACATAAGGATAATGCAAGTTATCCAAAACATTATAACAGGTCTAGATTTCAAAAATTTAATTTATATTGACTTTTGAAAAGTAAGCATCATCGGAATAAAGGGGAGTCCTTCATGGATCAGTACGGTAAAAGAGGGAAACAAAAGTAGGAATAAATATGGAGTTTTCAGTAACAGAGAGAAGATAAATAGTGATATCCCTGAGGGGTCAGTATGGGACTAATGACTGTTCAATATACTCCCAAATGATCTTGGAAAAATGGTAAAACAGTGAGCTGGAAAAAATTCAGATGATACAAAATGTTCCAAAGATAGTTAAGTCCCAGGCAGAGCTGCAAAGAGCATAAAGGAATCTCTAATAAAAATGGAGGACTGGGCAACAAAAATGGCAGATTAAGTCAGTGTTGATAAATCCAAAACTAATGCACATTGGAAAACAAGCTCAACTATACAATGTAAAATGATGGGTAAATTAGCTGTTACACTCAAAGGAAAGAGATCTTGAGTCATTGTGGAACAGTTCTCCATAAAAACATCCCCAATGTGCAGCAGCAGTCAATGTTCACAATTCTGTTGCTTTTTAAAAGAACAGGAGGACTTGTGGCACCTTAGAGACTAACAGAAAAATTATTTGAGCATAAGCTTTTGTGGCTCCAGCCACTTCATCAGATGTAGCCCATGAAAAACTTATGCTCAAATATTTGTTATTCTCTAAGTGCTAGCAAGTACTCTTTCTTTTTTGCAGATACAGACAAGCATGGTGCCTACTGCTGAACCTTGCTTTTTAAAAGAAAGGATGAATAAGAACCAAGAAAATATCTATTGCTCTATATAAATCTATGGTACGTTGCACCCCTTGATACTGTTGTGCAGATCTGGTCACCCATCCAAAAAAATATATTGAAATGGAAAAAGGTACAGAGATGGGCAACTAAAAATGATTACGGGGTATGAAACAGGAGGAGAAATATAATAATGACTGGGAAATTTCAGCTTACGAAAGAGAGACTTAAGGGGGAATATGAATAGAGGTCTTAAAATTTGACTGGCTGAAGAAAGTGAAATAAGGAAATGTTATTTAATTTTCACATAAGCACAAGAACCACAAAAAAAAAAAAACCCAAAAGGAAGTACTTACACACCATAAAGTCAGCTCGTGGAACCCTTTGCCGAGGGATGCCTGTGAGACAAAACTATAACAAGGATTAAAAAAGAGCTAGATAATCTGGAGAATAGGTCCATCAAGTGGCTATTAGCAGGATGGGAGGTGCAATACCATGCTCTGAGTGTCTAGCCTGTTTGCCAGAGCTGGGAATGGGCAACAGGGGATGATCACTTATGATTACCTGTTCTGTTCATTCCATCTGAAGGCGCCTGCCTGACTCACTGTTGGAAGACAAGATTCTGGGCTATATGCACCATGATCCGACCCAGTAATGACATTTTAATGTAAAAATTAATTATAACATAAAAATGTTTAGTACAGAAACTCCCCAACATAAGGACCTCTCAAGACCAACAACATGTGAGATAAACCTTGGCAACAATGGCATTTAAAAATCTTGGCCTACTAGAAACATTTATAGTAAGTTTTCCATTCCCGGTCACAAATCTATAGGCATTCTGAGGAAAGTCACTAAAAATTAGTGCAAACAAACAATGTTTTCTAATGTGCCCCTCCTTTCCCCACCGGGTACCTACTCACCGGTGTTATCTTGATCAGTGGAGACTCAGAGTTCAGAGGTCTTTCACGTGAATACAACTTCCCAGGTGGGGCAGAAGGCACTTGCTAGTTCCTCCAGCGCCATGTTTTGCTCTGGCCATGGCTGTTCGGTGTGCACCATTCACTCACCACGCTGTTGCCTGGCCTTGCGCAGTCACCCTTCTGCTGCCACCTGTCACGTGACCTGTCTCGTAGTTGGTCTCTGAGGTTCACCCAGCGCTCAGGTCAGCCGAGCTCTCAGTGGGGGAATCTTGCCTGCAGCGCAATCTGGGCTGTCTTTACACAAAAACACTGTACCTTACCCGGGCAGGACTAAGCACTTAGACCTGATTATCAATGATTTCAGCTGCAAGTGGTCACTTACAGAACAAAAGACTATCTAGAGCCTAATCAGCTCTATCTTTAAGCAGTGGAGAGGGACAGGTCCCACGGTCTCTTTTGATGCCTCAATCAGAACAGGCTAAGTAACCAGTTCTACTGCCCCTTTACTCATACAATAAGAATAACACAATTTTATTCCCACTCCCGCATCAGTGAATTTGGTAACCCAACCCCAGCCAAATCCATCACTTGGGCAAAGAGCTCTGTTTGGCTGGATACCTAGTAGATTAGGTGTGAATGTAAATATAATCGGTTTCTGAAGCCTTTCTCCCAGACCCCAGCTTCATCATTACTGTCAGGGACAGCTCATTTTAGCTTTGCTTGCACAAAACATCAGTTGAAATTATTAGGTTGGCCAACATCACTGAAATGAATGCACTGATATTGCTAAAAAACAACAGCTGTAATAAGCAAGCTTAGTCTAACTGATCAACTTTCAAATCTATTATCACTTCCAGTACATGTATTTTATCATACACTGTATATACTTTTAAAGTGTACATTAATTTTCCAAACAGTCACTAAATTGGCATGTTCAGAGTAGCAGCCATGTTTAGTCTGTATCGCCAAAAAGAACAGGCGTACTTATGGCACCTAGAGACTATACAAATGTATTTGAGCATAACCTTTGTGGGTCCACTGTCATTGGATGCATAGAATGGACTTATAGCTTGAAGGAGATCTATATCATACAGAAACATGAAAAGGTGGGAAGTTGCCCAATTAACTCTAAGAGGATAATAATAAATGCACAATTGTCAGCAGGAGAAAAAAAAACTTTTTAGTGATAACAAGATAATCCATTAAGACAGTTAAAGTGATAATCAAGATAATCCGTTCAGTTAAGACATAGACTGTGGGATACCTATTAACATGGGAAATAGATCATGTGTGCAATGGGTCAGCCCATCTCAGTTCTCTATTAAGCCCTAAACTGATTTTATTAGTTTGCATATTAATTCAAGTTCAGCAGTTTCTAGCTGTTTGTGAGCTTTTCTGTTGCAAAATTGCCACTTTAAATCTGTACTGAAATGGCCAGAAGGTTGAAGTGTTCCCTACTGGTTTTTAATGTTATGATCTGGGCAGATTGTGTCCAATATATTCTTTTAGTAGTGATTGTCGGTTTGGCCAATGTACATGGCAGATGGGGCAAGTGGCTGGCACAATGAATACATATATCACATTGGTAGATGTGCAGTGAACGAGCCCCCGATGCAGGGCTGATGTGATGTAGGTCCTTTATGGTGTTATTACTTGAATAGATATTTGGACAGAGTTGGCATCGGAGCTTTGTTGCAAAGGATAGGTTCCTGGTTATGTGTTTTTGCTTCTGTGGTGGTGTGGTTCCTGGTGAATATTGCTTCAGGTTGGGTGGCTGTCTGCAAGCAAGGACAGCCTGTCTCCCAAGATCGGGGAGAGTGAGGGGATCATCTTTCAGGATAGTTTGTAGATCTTTGAATGATGCGCTGGAGAGGTTAGTTGGGGAGTGAAGGTAAGCGGCTAGTGGCATTCTGTTAATTTGCTGTGTTGGGCACCGCTTTGTAGTAGGTGATTTCTGGGTACTCTTCTGGCTCTGTCAATCTGTTTTTTCACTTCAGCAGGTGGGTATTGTATGTTTTAAGAATGCCTGAATAGAGATCTTGTAGTGTTGTCTCTGTCTGAGGGATTGGAGCAAATGCGGTTGTAGCTCGTCCACTGTAATCCCCAAGTTCTTTTCTGCAGAACTGCAGCCTTACCAGTCAGTCTCCGTGCATGGTTCTTCCGCCTAAGTGCAAGATCTGCAGTTGCCCTGTGTTGAACCATCAGATTTCTTGTGGCCCAATCCCCAATTTGTCTAGTTAATCTGGAGCCCTATCCACCCTCCAGCGTATCTACCACTCCTCCCAGCTTAGGTCAATCCCGCAAACTTGCTGAGAGGCAATCCTAATCCCATCCCCAGAATCGTTAACGAAGATGTTGAACAAACTGGCCCCAGGAATGAGGATAATCAATGGATCAGTAATACCACGGTACAAAATATATCAGGAAGGACAAAACAGGTCGTTGGTGGGGAGTGGCATTATATGTGGAAGAAAGTGTAAGAATCAAATGAAAATAAATTGTAAAATGAATAACCTGTATCATAGAACTCTAATGATAGAAATTCTATGCTCTATATAATAAGAATATAGTGGTAGGGATAATATACTGGACCACCTGACCAGGATGGGATAATGATTGTGAAATTCTCAAGGGAAATCAGAGAGGCGTTAAAATAAAAAACTCAATAAAATGGGTGAATTGCAATTATCCACTATATTGACTGGGTACTATGTACCTCAGGACAGCGCAGAGATAAATTTCTTGACACCTAAAGATGCTTCTTGGAGCAGCTGGTCATAGAAATCACCAGAGGGAGAGGCAATTCTTGATTTAGTCCAAGTGGAGCACAAGGATCTAGTACAAAGAGGGAAATAGCCAGGCCATTTGTAATAGAGACCATAATGATTAATTAAATATCCCTGTGGCAGGAAAACACCACAGGCCCAACACTGTAGCATTTAATTTCAAAAGGAACTACACAAAAATGAGGAGGTAGTTAAACAGAAATTAAAGGGTAAAACAGTGCCAAAAGTTGAAATCTCTGCTGCAAGCTGCGTGATAACTTTTAAAAACACATAATAGAGGCTCAACTTAAATGTTAACCCAAAATGAAAAACATAGAAAAGAACAAAAAGTGCCACCGTGGCTAACAAGCAAAGTAAAGAAGCAGTGAGAGGCAAAAAGGCACAATCCTTTAAAAGAGTTAATCCTAGCTGAGGAAAAAGAAAGGAACATACATGCAAATGAAGTGTAAAAATGGAATTAGGAAAGGCCAAAAAAGAATTGGGAACAGTTAGCCGCAAAACTCTAAAAGTAACAGCAAATTATTTTTAAAAAGTACATCAGAACAGGAAGCTGATAAAACAACCAGTGGCCACTGAATTGATGAGGTGCTAAAGGAGCACTCAAAGACGATAAATCCATTGTGAGAAACTAAATTCCTTGCATCGGTCCCCTTCATGGTTGCAGGATGTGAGGGAGATTCCAGACTGAGCCATGCTTTTAGGTGACAGATCTGAGGAACTGCCCAGATGGAGTATCATTAGAGGAGATTTTGGGAACAAATTGAAAATTAAATGGCAATAAGTATTCAGACTAGATGTATCACTCAAGAATTCTGAAAGGTAACTCAAATGTTGAAAATGAGAACTACGTAAACTATATTTAAATCAGCTTCTGTGCCAGATACTGGAGGGATAGCTAATGTGACATCAATTTTTAAAAAAGGCTCAGAGGTGATCCCGCAATAAGCCTGTAAGCCTGACTTCAGTCGGGCAACTGGTTGAAACTATAATAAAGACAATATATGTCAGACATATAGATGAACATAAAGTGGTCACATTAAAGTCAACATCGGATTTTTTTAAAGGGAAATCATGCTCACCAATCTCACTGGATCTTCAAAGAGGTAGGCTAAGTGCTGCACTGAGGATCTGTGTTGGTAGTGAGTGTTCTTTGTGGGGAAAAAGTTTGTCAGTTTGACCTTGTTGCTGATGTTTGAAAAGTGTGAATGGGAGTGCTTTGTTCCAGGTGGGGGCTTGAGTGGGCCTGACTAGTTATAAAAAGGCATCAGCTGCGAACGTGGAGAGATAACAGAGGGAAGTTTGACTGGGAATTCATCTGGGGAGAGCCCACTGAGGCTTCATTCTTGCAGGCTTCTCTGAGTAGTTACTGCAACAACTGAGGAAGCTCTTAGAAGGAAGGTAATATGGATGGTGAGCGATCAGCTGTTGTTGACGCTACACAGGAACGTGCCATGGTTTTGTCTTTCTTCCAACAGACAGAAGTGACTTGTCTGTAAAGTGGAAGCTGGTCCCGCATATTAGAAGAGAAGGTTAACGGTCTGGAGAAACAAGTATCACCCTGCATTGCAATAAGAGAAAAATGAAGATTTCTGGACAGACGTCAGGATAGCTTCTACGGGCCAACGTTCTGAAGAATCAGACAGGAGCACAGTGGGGACAGAACGGACGGTGAAGAAATTTGGCAGCATGTGACCTCCAGAAGAAGAACAGAGGAGTGTCCATGTACAGCAAATGCAGATACATGTGTATGCAACCATTTTCATGTTCTCTCCACAGGTACTAACGGGGACAGTGGACTAGATAATACATTCTGAGGGAACGAAAAGCAGAAGGAGACTCCACCGATTGGAAGGAATGAAAATGCACTATCCTATGGATGGAGGTTCCATGACCACCGCTTCCAGAGAAGAAGGGTGGATGGAGGTGGTTGGGAACTCCCTCCTCAGGGGGACTGAGTCATCTCTCTGCCATCCCAAGTAGGAAAAACTGAGAAAAATGTGCTGCTTGTCAGGAACTAGGATTCACGATGTGACGGAGATACTGCAAGACTCATCAAGGCCTTTAGATTGCTACCCTTTCCTTCCTGCTTCTCCATGTAGGCACCAATGATACTGCCAAGAAATGATCTTGAGTGGATCACTGCAGACTACATGGCTCAAGGGAAGAAGGATGAAGGAAATTGAGATGCAAGTTGAATGTTTCTCGTTCCATCCTCCCTGTGGAAGGAAAAGGCCCAAAGTAGAAGACCATCTGAGGAACATAAATCCATACCGTGTAGAGGTCAAGCATAGGAGTTTATTACAGTGCTGGCGAGAGTGTCACCTTGCTTATTAGGCTCAGAGACACTCATCAATTGATTACAATAGAATGTATGGATCTTCATGGGGTGGGGAAAGTGACGAGGTAGGCAATTTCACACCCGGGATAGGTTTTGCAGCAAGACAAAATAGCACATTAGCCAATAGTTTAACAGGTTACATAATGTCTCTGCCCATGGTCTCACAGTTAGCAAGTTAACATTTAATTACTACTTTGACAAAATGTTAATTTGTATAAATATATATGTTGAATTCTGATTTGGGGTCCAATAGGAATGGAGTAGCTCCTTTGATTGTCCAGCGCAGATACATTCCTAGGGTTGAAACAAGAAAAAGTGAAAGTATATTGCAATAAAGATTGTCTCCTTTGTGTTTTAAGGCTGTCATGGTACAATTCCCCACTCCTGAACATTAGCGTCCACAAAAGATGGGGGTACAGCATGAATTCCTCTAAGCTATCAATTACCAGTTACTTGTAGCGCTGCCACCAACCAGGAATTCCAGTGCCTGGTACACTTCTGGTCCCCCCAAAACCTTGCCCAGGGAACCCCTAGACCCAGATCCTCTGGATCTTAACACCAGGAAAGTAAACCCTTTCCCCCACTGTTGCCTCTCTCAGGCTTCCCCTCCCTGGGTTACACTGGAAGATCACTGTGATTCAAACTCCTTGAATCCTAAACAGAGAGGAAAATTCACCTTCCCGCTCCTTCTCTTTCCCCCTTCCAGACTCTCCCCGAAGAGAGAAAATAATCCTAATACAGAGAGAAAATTAACCTTTCTCTCCCCCTTCTCTCCTTTCTCCCCACCAATTCCCTGTGAATCCAGACCCAGTCCTCTGGGGTTTCACCAGAATAAAAAACAATCAGGTTCTTAAACAAGAAAAGCTTTTAATTAAAGAGAGAAAAAGAGTAAAATTATCTTTGTAAATTTAAGATGGATTAAGTACAGAGTTTTCAGCTATAGACACTGGGAATACCCTCCCAGCCTAAGTATACAAATACAAATTAAAATTCTTTCAGCAGCAAAATACAGATTTGAACTCCTTTCAGCCAAACACACATTTGAACTTCTTCCAGCCAAATGCACATTTGTCAAATAAAGGAAAAAACAAACATAAGTCTAACTCGCCTTAATCTACCTCTAGTACTCACTACTCTGAACTTATAAGAGCCTGTATCGGAGAGATTGGAGAGAAACCTGGTTGCACGTCTGGTCACGCTTAGAACCCAGAGAGAACAACAAACCAAATTCTAACAGCACACACAGAAACTTCCACTCCTCAAGATTTGAAAGTATCCTGTCCCTGATTGGTCCTCTGGTCAGGTGACAGCCAGGCTTACTGAGAACTGTTAACCCTTTACAGTCGAAAGAGAGATATAAGGTACTTCTGTTTTATTAACTTCTACTGCTTGTTTATGACAAAGGCAGGCATTGGTCCCTGGGAAAGGGAGGTGGGAGGAGGCCATATTTTATACTGACATGTGCCAGGACTTGTCATAAACTCAAAGTTGGTCTGTGGGAAGAACAATCTCTCTACAGAAGAAACTAACAGCCAAAACAGGGCTTCTTTGTTTCAATCTGAAACTCTGAATAAGACACCAATTATTTAGTTCTCAGCTCCAACACCTGGCAATTGGCTTACTAGTCTAAGTACTTTTTAGCAAAACAAGATTATCTGTTTTACCCTAGCTTTCTCTTAGCTGATCAGATTTTCTAGGCCTCTGGTCCCTTGACCAGACTCTGGACTTTGGGTCTGGAAAAGAGCTAGCACAATCCATATACCAGGTTGTTATATAAAATGCACATGGATTTTAACCTTCACCTTCGAATCGTGGAAGTCAACGAAATGGCTACACAGGTGGTGTTGGAGAGAAGGCTTTGGATTGTTGACCGTGAGATGGTGTTCCAAGAAGAAGGAGGGCTAGGCAGAGATGGGCTTCACCCTAACGAAGAGAAGGAAGAGCATCTTCACAAGCAGACTGGCTAACCTAGTGAGGAGGGCTTTAACGAGGTTTCACCGGGGGAAGGAGACCAAAAGCCCTGAGGTAAGTGGGGAAGTGGGATACCGAGAGGAAGCACGAGCAGGAAAGCACAGAAGAGGGGAGGACGCCTAGCTCATACTGAGAAAGCAGATGATCAGCGAGTTATCATAAGTGCCTATACACAAATGCAAGAAGCCTGGAAACAAGCAGGGAGAACTGGAAATCCTGGCACTGTCAAGGAATTATGATCTGATTGGAATAACAGGGACTTGATGGGATGACTGGAGTACTGTCATGGATGGATATAAACTGTTCAGAGAAGGACAGGCAGGGCAGAAAAGGTGCGGGAGATATGATTTCAGAGCCATTGGCCATTTATCTTTGAAAACTCATGGTGATCGGTGGAGGTCCTGGATGACTGGAAAAAGCTAATGTAGAGCCCATCTTTAAACGTGGTTTATAAAGGAAAAAAGGTCCCTCAGTCCCTGGAAAAATCATGGAAAATGTCCTCAAGGAATCAATTCCCTGAAGCACTTAGAGGAGAGGAAAGTGATCAGGAACAGTCAGCAGCATGGGTTCACCAAGGGCAAATTGCCTTCTATGGCTCTGTGCATGAAAGGGGAAAGTCACGGACATATTATTCCTTGACTTTAGCAAAGCTTTTGATATGGTGTCCCACAGGTATTCTTGCCATCAAGTTAAAGAAGTATGGGCTGGATGAATGGACTATAAGTGGATAGAAAGCTGGCCAAATCATCGGGCTCAACGGGTAGTGATCAATGGCTCCATGTCTAGTAGGCAGCCAGTATCAAACGGAGTGCCCCAAGGGTTGGTCCTGGGGCTGGTTTGTTCAATATCTCATTAAAGATCTGGAGTATGGCGTGGACTGCACACTCAGCAGCAAGTTTGTAGATGACACTAAACTGGGAGGAGTGGTAGATGATCAAGCTAAGGAGGGTAGGAATAGGATACAGAGGGACCTAGACAAATTAAGGGATTAGGCCAAAAGAATCTGATGAGGTTCAGCAAGGACAAGTGCAGAGTCCTGCACTTAGGACGGGAAGAATCCATGCACTGCTACAGACTAGGGTCCGAATGGCTAGGCAGTAGTTCTGCAGAAAGGGATCTAGTGGAAGAGAAGCTGGGATATGAGTTAACAGTGTGCCTTTTGTTGCCGAGAAGGCTAACAACCATTTTTTGGACTGTATAGTAGGGGGCATTTGCCAGCTGATGAGGGATGTGCTCATTCCCCTCTATTCGAGATTGGTGAGGTCTCATCTGGAGTACTGTTTCAGTTTTTGGGCCCACACTACTACAAGAAAGATGTGGGAAAATTGGAAAGAGTCCTCCAGTGGAGGGCAACAAAAACTTATCAGAGGTCTGTAGCACATGATTTATGAGGTGAGGCTGCGGGAACGGTGGGGTTATTTAATCTGCAGAAGAGAAGAATGGGGAGGATTTGATAGTTGCTTTCAACTATCTGAAAGGGGTTCCAAAAAAGGATGGATCTAGACTGTTCTCAGTGGTAGTAGATGACAGAACAAGGACTAATGGTCTCAAGTTGCAGTGGGGGAAAGTTTAGGTTGGATATTAGGAAACCCTTTTTCACTAGGAGGGTGGTGAAGCACTGAATTGGGTTATCTAGGGAGGTGGTGGAATCTCCTTCCTTAGAGCGTTTTAAGTTAGGCTTGAGTAAGTCCTGGCCGGGATGATTCAATTGGGGATGGTCCTGCTTTGAGCAAGGGGTTGGATGAGATGACCTCCTGAGTTCTTCTCCAACCCTGATTCTAGGATTCTATGATAATCTACTAGAATTCTTTCAGGGGTCACACAGCATGTGGACCAATAGGAGTGCCATTGGATATAAGTGTACTTAGATTTTCAGAAAAAGCCTTTGACAAGATCCCTCACTAAAGGCTCTTACGCAACATAAGCTACCATAGGGATCTATAAGGGGAAGGTGCTCTCAATGGATATGTTAATGGGTTAAAAAGATAGGAAACAAAGGGTAGGTATAAAATGATCAGTTTTCAAAATGGAGAGAGGTAAATAGTGGTGTACCCCCCAGGGATCTGTTCTGGGTCAGTCCTATTCAACATGTTCATAAATGAACTGGAAAAAAGGGGTAAACAGGTGGCAAAATTTGCAGATTGATACAAAGTTACTAAAAGATAGTTAAAACCCAGGCAGACTGCAAAAAGAGCTACAAAAGGATCTGATCTAAAACTTGGGTGGCTTGGCAACATACAAAATGGCAGATGAAGTTTAAGGTTGATAAATGCAAAGTAATGCCACATTGGCAAAGTATAATCCCAACTATACATATAAAAATGATGGGGTCTAAATTAGCTGTTACCTCTCAAGAAAAGAGATCTTGGAGTCATTGTGGATAGTTCTCTGAAAAGATCCACTCAATGTGCAACGGCAGTCAAAAAAGTGAACAGATTATTGGGAATAATTAAGAAGGGGATAGATATAGGACAGAAAATATGCATGTTGCCTCTATATATATATCCATGGTATGCCCACATCTTTGAATACTGTGTGAGCAGATGTGGTCGCCCCATCTCAGAAAAGATATATTGTAATTGGAAAAGGTCAGAAAAAGTGATTAGGGGTATGGAATGGCTTCCATACTGACGAGAGATCAATAAGAGTGGGTCTTTTCAGCTTGAAAAGAAATGGCTAAGGAGAGATATGATTGAGGTCTGATAAAATCATGTCTGGTGTAGAGAAAGTAGATGAGGAAGTGTTGTTCCACTACTTCTTGTACACAAGAAACTAGGGTCACGCAAATAAATTAATAGGCAGCAGGTTAAAAACAAACAAAGGTAAGTATTCTTCACACAAGCACAGTCAACCTGTGGAACTCCTTGACAGAGGATGTTGTGAAGTCCAAGATCTAGTTAATCAAAGAACTAGATACATTCATGGAGGATAGTTCCATCAATGGCTATTAGCCAGGATGGGCAGGGACAGTGTTTCTAGACTCTGTTTACCAGAGCTGGGACTGAGTGCCTGGCACTGGCCAAGCGGTCAGAAGACAGGATACTGGGCTAAATGGACCTTTGGTCGACCCTGTAGGGCCATTCTATGTTCTTCTTAGGAGATCCCTGGGGCACTAGACATCGAGATGTTGAGCATTACCCATTGAGCCTGATGATCCTAGCCAGATTTCTATCCACCTTATAGTCCATTCCATCACATCCATACTTCTTTAACTTGCTGGCAAGAAATGTGGGAGACTGTATCAAAAGCTTTGCAAAAGTCAAGTTATTATCCAGTGGTGAGCTGGAGCTTGGTTGCAAAACCGGTTCGCAGGAACGTTGTAAATTAGAAGTCCTTTTAGAACTGGTTGTTTCAGGTAAACCAGCTCTATAAGGGTGTACGGTGTGGGTTCCGGGGTTCGACCCTCTCCAGGGAGGAAGGGGGGGGAAAGCCACGCTGGCCCATTCTGCTCCGTTGGGCCTGAAGTTAGCTCCGCAGTCCTCCGGGTACTTGCCGCTCGCGGCGAGGGGCTCAGGCCCTCCAGAAGGGCTGAACCTAATAACCGTGAGGTTCGGTTCCTACGTCAGGGTGGATAGCAACACAGGGTCAGTAAGCTCAGGCCTGAGTCAGGGCTGAGCAATGGTAATAGCTTAAGGCCCAACCCTTGGTCAGGGTGGGGCAGCAAAAACACTGGGTCAAAAGGCTCAGGCCTTGGTCAGGGCTGAGCAACAGTAGCAGTTTTAAGGCCCAGCCCTAGGTCAGGGTGGGCAGCAAATGCTGAGTCAGTAAGCTCGGGTCTTGGGTCAGGACCGAGCAACACTAGCAGTTTTAAAGGCCCAGCCCTTGGTCAGGGCGGGGCAGCAAATGCCGTATCAGTAGGCTCAGGCCTTTGGTCAGGGCTGAGCAACAATAACAGTCTAGAGGCCCAGCCCTTGGTCAGGGCAGGGCAGCAAACGCTGAGTCAGTAATCTCAGGCCTTGGGGCAGGACTGAGTAATGGTAGCAGTTATTGGCCTCCTCAGGCCAGGGGGAGTGGGTCCTAACATCAGCCTCAGCGGGGTCCAGGAGCATAGGCTCATCATGACCAGGGTTGGGTGGTAGGTCCGGGAGTTCCTTGGGATATTCGGGCCACGGTAGCGCTGGCGGCTCCTCCGGGTAGCAGCAGGCGCGGGGAGGCTCCTCTGGGTAGTAAGCGCGGGGAAGCTCCAGCAGCTCCTCCTGGTAGCGAGCACGGGGAAACTCTAGCAGCTCCTCCTGGTAGCGAGCACGGGTAAGCTCAGGCAGCTCCTCTTGGTAGTGAGCACGGGGAAGCTCAGGCCAGTCTGGGTGGCTCCCCTGGGATGCCGGAGTCTCCCAGTTTCGAGCTCCCGGAGGGACGTCTGCTCTCTCCAGCCGCTGGGGCCTCACTGAGCTCTGAGGGCCGGCTTTTAAAGATCCAGGTCGCCGCCTGACCCTTTGAGGGGCAGGCCCAGGGCTCCGTAGCTCCGCCCACTGTGGCCTCTGCCAGGGCTTGATCCTCTCCGGGGAGGAAGGGAGCCACGCCGGCCCACTACAAAGGGCTTTATTTAACAAAAGCTGCGGCACTCTGCCCCAGCCCCAGCTCACTTTCTCCTCCTCTTCTGAATGCTCTGCCCCCCTTCTCCTCCTCCTCCCCTGCTTCCCGCGAATCAGATGTTTGCGGGAAGCCTAAAACAAGCAGCGGGCAGGTAAACTGGGCTGAGGGGGGAGGGGAGGTGCGGCCGGCTTAGCGGCTCCCTCCAGCCTGGCACCCCCTGCCAAGCACCCTCAGCCCCAGCCCAGTGCTCCGGGCCCTGGCCCTGTGGCTACCACCGGCTCGGCTCCTGGTCCCGGCCGAGCAGCCCCAGCCTAGTCCTGGCCAAGAGTCCCTAGCCCCGTCTTGTCCTGGCTCCAGCTGAGCACCCCCAACTTCGGCCCCGCGGCTCCGTCCTGGCCCCCATGGTGCCTGTGCTGGTCCCGGGCCTGCAGCTCCGGCCCAGCCCCTGTGGCACTGGTGCTGGTCCTGGCCCCATGACTCTGGCCCAGCCCCCATGACGCCGGTGCTGGTCCCTGCCCTGCGGCTCCGGCCCGGCCCCCGCAATGCCGGTGCTGGTCCCGGCCCTGCGGTTGTGGCTCCCGGCCTGCCCCCGCGGTGCCGGTGCTGGTCCTGGCCCCGTGGTTGCGACTTCTGGCCCAGCTCGTAAGGTAGGGGGCTGCTGGTAAGGGGGCAGGGAGCAGGGAGGGGGTGTTGGAAGAGGGCAGGGGAGTTTGGGGATTGTGGGGGGGTAGATAGGGTTGGGGAGGTCGGAGGGCAGGGAACAGGGGGACTGAATGGTGGCAAGGGTCCTGGGGGGGCAGTCAGGAAGGAGTAGGGGTTGGATGGGGTGGCAAGGGGCAGTCAGGGGCAGGGATTCCAGGGGCGGTCAGGGGACAGAGAGAAGGGGAGGTTGGATGGGGCAGGAGTGCCAGGGGACAATCAGAAATGAGAGGAGGGGTTGGATGGGGCGGCAGGGGGTAATCAGGACAGGGAAGGGGGCGGGGATGGGGCAGGGGTCCCGGGGGGGTGTCAAGGAATGTGGGGGTTGATGGGGCAGGAGTC
The DNA here is from genome assembly GCF_003597395.2 of Chelonoidis abingdonii. Lineage (NCBI taxonomy): Eukaryota > Metazoa > Chordata > Testudines > Testudinidae > Chelonoidis > Chelonoidis abingdonii. Next base: position 55,575,345 of record NC_133779.1, on the reverse strand, counting down.
CTGGGGGGGCGGGTCACGCCAACGACCCCTTGTGCGGTGAGGAGGAGGGACCGTTGTAATCATTGGCGTCATCACCTGGTTAGTATCACATATAGAAGGCCAATTAGGTTGGTCAGGCATGAACTTGCCCTTAGTGAATCCAGTTGACTGTTCCTGATTACCATTCCTCTCTCCAAGTGCTTCACATGATTGCTTGAGGACCTGCTCCATGATTTTCAGGGACTGAAGTTGAGCTGACTGGTCTGGTAGTTCGCCGAATTCCTTTCTTCTTTCCTTTTAAAAAGGTGGACAATATTTGTCTTTCCAGTTGTCCAGGAGACCTCCCCCGGATCACAAGAGTTTTCTAAGATAATGCCAATGGCTTCTGCAAGCAAGATAGCCAACTCCCGTCACCTTGGATGTATATGCTCCAGCCCCAGGGACTTGTTATGCCATTTTTTTCTAAAATCAGTGGTCCACAAAGCTGTCCGCCAATTGTTCAGGAAAGCCCTGGTGGGCTGAGCGGTTTGTTACGCCTACGCATCTGCAGGTTTGGACCGATCAATGGGCCTCACTGGGCCAGTTTCGCTGTTCCAGGCAATGGGGGCTGCGGGAAGCCACAGCCAGCACAACCCTCACCGCCCCGATAGCACCACTCCCACAGCCCCCATTGGTCTAGAGAGGCGAACCGCGGCCAGTGGGAGCCATGATCAGTCGAATCCTGTGGGACACAGCAGGTAAAGAAACTGGCCCATTCCCGGCCAGAGGCTTTCCTGTAACAAGCGGCGGACTGGCTTTGAAACCACTGTTCTAAATGGTCCTTAACCTGTTCTTTCACTACTGAGGGCTGCTCACCTCCTTCCATACTGTCTGCTCAGTGGAGCTGACCTGTCTATTGAAGACAAGGCAAAAAAAGCATTGAGTACTTCAGCTTTTTCCATATCATCTGTCACTAGGTTTGCCTCCCCCATTCAGTAAGGGGCCCACACTTTCCCTGACCTTCTTGTTTGCTAACATATGATCAATAGTAGAAAGATTAGGGTTGGAAGAGACCTCAGGAGGTCATACTAGTCCACCCTGCCCAAATCAGGACCAATCCGCAACAAATCATCCCAGCCAGGGCACCAATATTCTGTCTCTTTTCTTTTTAAATAAATTTTAGTTTAGTTAAAAAGAATTGTCTGTAAGCGTACATGTGGATAAGATCTGAGATATTCATTAACTTGGCGGGTAATGTGTCTGATCCTTTTGGATTGGTAGAACTTTTTGTACGATGAACAAGATTTTCAGTAATCCTCATCATATTTGACTTGGCTGTCTGGGTGGGAGCCCAAGGCTGGATTGCTTTAAGGGAACTGTGGTTTTGGCTTCTGGGTAACCAGGAAGGTGTAGAAGCTGTTTTGTTGCTGGCTTGGTGAATCTAAGTACTCGAATAACCTCCAGTTTTGGGGATTATCTGCCTCATTCTTTTCAGTGTGCCATAATTGAGCGATCTCAGCGTGGCTTCTCAGGGATCCCAGTCTTAAGTAGTTTTTGTAAAACTCATGCTGTAGCTCAGGTAGCGAATTTCAGGGTGAAACTCTCTAGCCTGTGCTATGCAGAAGGTCGGACTAGATCAGAATGGTCCCTTCTGGCCTTAAAAATCTATGTGTCGAGTAGACAAAGGCATAACTAGGTCCATTGGCTGAAAAGTTTAAAACAGACAACTTCAAAGTGAAAACAAAGCAGTTTTTTAATAGTGAGAGTAATTAACCTTTGGAGTCAGTTATCGAGGGATTGTGTAGTGTGATTTACCAAAGGGCTGAGATTTGTTGGGAGCACCAGGACCACTGATTTACTAGGCAGGTTCAAAATCCCACCCATATCATATTTCAACAGCAGGTTATCTGAACTCTGTGAAATGACAATGTACACAGTGTAGTTAAGTACCAGAAAGTAGCCGTGTTAGTTTGTATCCACAAAAACAACACGGAGTCTGGTGGCACCTTAAAGACTAACAGATTTATTTGGGCATAAGCTTTCATAGGTAAAAAACCTCACTTCTTCAGATGCATTTTTTACCCACGAAAGCTTATGCCCAAATAAATCTGTTAGTCTTTAAGGTGCCACTGGACTCCTTGTTGTTTTTACAGCAAAGTGTAGTTGTACAAGTTGGTGTAGTTGTAGTTGTAGTTGTGAGGGTTCCAGGATGTTAGAGAGACAAAGTGGGTGAGGTAATATATTTTATTTGACCAACTGCTGTTGGTGAGAGAGACAAGCTTTTGAACCATACCGAACAAGCTGCCCACACACCAACTCAAAGAGGCACTAGACTCTGCCAGAACAACAGATGCAAAAACTGCAGACATATCTCCACTGCTACAATGATCAACACCCCTCATAACACACCTGTCAAGATCCATAAATCCTACACAGACCTGTCACAACATTTGGTGTACTTCATACAGTGCACTAAATACCCCAATAAGTACTTTGTGGGTGAAACCAGACAATCACTCAGTTCTTGAATGAACTCACACAGGAAAATGAAAAAAGAAAAAAATGCCCCATTACCTGTGGGTGAACACTTTTCACAAAGCAATCAGTCTATATCTGACCTCAGTCCTCATCCTCAAAGGAAACCTGCGCAACGCTTTCAAAAGACGAGCCAGGGTGGTTAAATTCATAACTCTGCTAGACACTAAAAATCATGGACTGAACAGAGATCCTGGATTTATGGCTTATTACAACAATCTGTAACCCACTAACCCCGTCTTTAGGCAAGTCTACACTACAAAATTAAGTTGCTCTAAATTATGTTGATATACAGCCACCACAGTAATTACATGTTTAATTTGTTTTACATGTTAATTAATTTGTTTTACATGTCCACACTATGCTCCCAGTGGCAGCAGTGTGCATCTTCACCAGGATCACTTGTACTGATTTAACTGCCAGTGTGAGGCATTGTGGGATGGTTTCTGAAAGGCAGTAACAATTGATGTAAGCAACACTGTCTACGCTGATACTGCATTGAACTAACTACATCACAGAAGTGGAGTTATTAAGTCAGTGTAGTAGGCGAATCACATTGGTGAAGCTACATTTTAGTGCAGTGGTTCTCAACCAGTAGTCCAGAGCTCCCTGGGGGGCTGCAAGCAGGTTTCAGGGGGTCCATCAATCAGGGCCAGCATTAGACTCGCTGGGGCCCAGGGCAGAAAGCTGAAGTCTCACTGCATGGGGCTGAAGCCTGGGCCCCTTGGCCCCACCACCTGGGGCTGAAGCTGAAGCCTGAACAACTTAGATTCGCTGGGGCTCCTGTGGCATGGGGCCCCAGGCAATTGCCCTGCTTGCTACCCCCTAATGCTGGCCCTTGCTTTTATATGCAGAAAACCAATTGCTGTGGCACAAATGGGTCGTGGAGTTTTTACAGCATGTTGGAGGGGCCTTAGAAAGAAAAAGGTTGAGAACCCTTGTTTTAGTGCAGATATTTAGGGCATGTCTACACTTACAGTACAGCTGTGCCATTGCAGCATGAGTGATGAAGACACTCTATGCTGATGGGACAGAGCTCTCCTGTTGGCATAAAAATACCACCCCCATGAGCGGCAGAAGCTGTGTCGGAGGGAGAGGCTGTCCTGCTGACATAGCATTTGTACGCTAACTGCTTATGTTGATGTACCTTATGTTGCTTGGGGGATGACATAAGTTTTGCCAACATAAGTAGTAGTGTAGACATAGCCTAACTCTCTAGTGTAGACCAGGCCTTTTTTCCTATGACTGCAGGGGCTTAATGGGCCACTCTACGCTGAATGGTTCCTGAAATTTTGTCTAACTACTTATGCTAAATAATCTGTTCCACCTTCTATTTAGTTATGACACTCTGAATACGTTTCTGAGACCTGTAAGAAGAGCTCTGTGTCAGACCAAAAGCTCGTCTGCCTCACTAGGAGCGGTGCCAGGGTTTCTGGCGCCCTCGGCAGAATTTGAGGGGCGGGAGGCAGCTCCCCACAGGGCACGCGGGAGCTTCTGGTTCTGCTCCTGTTGCACTGCCGAAGAAGGACCCTCCGCCAAAATGCCACAGGCAACAGCGGCAGTCATTGCTGAAACGTCAGCGGTAGCTCAATAGCCTTCCGCTGTTTTCCGCGGCACATCGGCGGAGGTCCTTCTTCAGCGACGCAACAGGAGCAGAACCCGAAGCTCCCGTGTGCCCCGTGGGGAGAGTGCAAAATGCCACCCCCGGAATCTTGGCACCCTAGGCGATTGCCTAGGGTCGCCGAATGGAAGCACTGGCTCTGTGTCTCACCAACATAAGGTGGTCCAATAAAAGATATTACCTCATCCACTTTGTCTCTCTTAAATGACAATGGCCTTTTGGGAAACTGAAAACTTTCATTAAAAATTTCCTGTTTTTTTAAAAAGAAGAATGGCCATTCCAGGTCAGACTAACGGTCCATGGTCCATTCTAGGCCCAGGATCTCATCTTCCAGTGCCGATGCTTCAGAGGGAATGAACATAACAGGGCAACTATCAAGTAATTCACCCTCTATCGCCCAATCCCAGCTTCTCACAGCTGGAGTTTATGGATACCCCTGAGCATGGCTTGCATCCCTGACCATCTTGGCTAATAGCCACTAATGACTCTATCCTCAATGAAGTTATCTAATTCTTTTGAACCCAGTTTTACTTTGGCCTTCACAACTTCCCCTGGCAATGAGTTCCAGGACTCTGCCTTATGTGAAGAAGTACTTCCTTATGTTGTTTATGTCCACGAGAGGACCTTCTCTCTTATCACTGATGCCATTAATTTGCTTTAGAATCTTTGCTGGGCCTTGGTCAAAAGCTCTGAGAATCCAATACCCTAGTGTCCACTGGATCCCCTTTTGCACAGCTTAGTTAACACCCTTAAAGTAATTCTTAATAGACTGGTGAGGCATAACTTCCTTTTTTCCAAAAGCGCATGTTAACTCTTCCCCAACATATCATTGTTCACTCTGATGGTCTGATAATTCTGTTATTTACTATAGTTTTTAACCAATTTACCTGGTACTGAATTAAGCCTTACCAGCCGGTGCAATTGCCAGGATAGCCTTTGGACCTTATAAATAATCATTGTTACACTTAGCTAGTGCTCCACGTTATCTGGTAAGAGCAGGCTGATTTAAGCAATAGCTTGCCATACTATGGTTAATACCTTCTGAATATTTTACTATTTGAGTTCTTCAGAACTCTCTCAAGGTGAATACCATATGAGTCTTGGTGACTTATTACTGTTTTAATTTATCATTTATTCCCTAAATTCTCCTTATGTGACACTCAATTCTTGGAACTAGTGCACTCAATTTCTCGGTCCGACCTAAAATTGACAGTGGGCTCAGGTTTAGGGAATTTCCCTCACATCCTCTGCCAGTGGAAGGCGATGCAAAAGAATTCTCAAGAAGCTTTCCCCTGCCTACAACCTGTCTTCTCTGGAGTGTCCTTCAGCACCTTGACTGATGCAGTGGCCCCAATGATTGATTTGCACGACTTCCTTTTCTGTGTTTATTTAAAAAAAATTGCTAGTTAGATTTGAGTGTTTTTGTTAGGCGCGTTTCTCCAAGTTCTTTTTTGGCCCTGCCGTAATTTATCCTTTCTACACTTGACTTGCCCAGAGTTAATGTTTCCTTTCTTATTTTCTTCAGTAGGATATGACTTTCATTATTAAATATGCCTTTTTTGCTTCTGTCAGCCGAGGGAGGTCCCAGGAGCGGCTGGGAACGGGGATCCCAGGTCTCTGCCCTAAACTCCATCACCCTTCCCTAAGGGAGTCAGAGTTCAACCTCTGGAATCAAGCACCACTTCTTAACAACAGAGAAGAAACACTTACTCTAATGCCCAGGCAAGCGGCAGCCAGCTCAGTGATCTCTAGCAGGACGTTACCCAGACTCTTCTTGCCACAGAACAGCAAACAGCGTTACCACCGACTGAACTCGATGCCTGGCTAGACACACGCAGACCCACTGCTCTACCATCAGTGGCAATCCCCTCCCCGCTGGTCCGCTTCAACCTGTCCACAGCTCTGGGTGTTAGATGGTGTGAGGCTCAGAATGTGATCCTGGGCATGGATCTCAGGCATACTGTCACGTTCAAGATCAGGTTTATAATAGCCCGCTTGGGGCCGCACCGCTGCGCTTACTCCTACCGAGCAGGCTGCCTACTGGTGCGCATAGCTCAGGGGTCCTGCTCCTACACCCATTCTTGTTTTCTCCACAGAGTTTCTTCTGGGCTGATATCGCTGTCCCCACCACCTCATCTGCTCAATGTCGCTCAAATCTCCCAGGCGTCAGAGTTAAATTCTGTGTCTTGTTCTGAGTGGCAACTGCCTCCCCAGCAATCACAGGTTATTGGGAAAGTAGTGGGTTGTGGCCAGTGGGGGTAAGGGAGCTCTCTCTCCCCAGTACCACATTAGACATTCTCCAGTGAAGGCATATTCGCTGTTGGGTGCTCTTACGTGTTTTGCATTTTGGGGTATACTTAGTTGAGAGCCCGGTTCAGAATTGATTTTTTAAATTTGGTTTTCTCCTGCAGCTTGATCTCGTGGGCTGCGATGTGGTTATTATTTTCCATTTTAATTTTCCATTTGACTGAGCTTACCTCCTGTTGCGTAGTTTTCCACCTTTTTTCGAAGATTACATGCCACTGTGGCTCATGTGGCGCGTCTCTTGATCATCTCCACCCGCCCCACCACCAATAGGATATTATCACACTTCATTACGTTTATCTTAAATGCTCACTATTATTAACGCAGCTCATTATTCACCGTCTAGGACCAGGTTCCACTGCTGCTCCAGGATCTGTGCCCTCCTTAATAAAGAGGTACACTCCCTGGTAGGATTCCACGACTAAGCTCTCCAAGAATGCAGTCATAGTGGTGTCGGAGAAATTTCGTATGACTCGAGCCATCTGATAGGGGGGTGACGTGTTATACCGCAGCAATATGAGGATACTTGAAATCCCCCATTATTGGTTTTCTAGTTTTAGCTTCGACTATCACCAATGGGCATTTTTCAATAAACAAATCTCTCCCTCCCAAACACCGGTCCTCTTTCCTAGTTACATATTCAGAGTAATCAGAGGGGTACCGTTACGTCTGGGATCTGTAAAGCACCAGAGAATCCTGTGGCACCTTTATATGACTAACAGACTGTTTGGACAGCGTGAGCTTTCGTGGATGTGGGAATTCCATCGCGTCTCACGCCTCCAAAACGCATGTAGTTCTAAAGGTGCCACAAGGATATCTCTGCCTGTCATTTACATTTGAAACCCTGCAGCTCTGCCTGTTCTAACTCGGTCCCTAATGCATAGACTGAAGCACTAAGCGAGATGCTACTTAAATAGAGGTGCAGAACTTGAATCTCTTATTTAGCCGGCACTTACTAAATTTGGCCTCGCAGGACTCGTCTTTCCTACCTTTTCCCTATGATCTTATGTATCGCTACATGTAACGCGTTCACGCCACCAGCTTTCCTCCCACACTGTAGCATGGAAGCCTGTCTAGATGGCTTTGTGGCAATCCGCTAACCTTTTGTACCTGGGCAACAGGTCACGCATAGGCAGTTCTCCAGTCATCAAAACCCAGCTATCTATAAATTTATAAATATTTGACACTGGCCCATTCCATTACTATTTCCTGGGATCTTCGCGGTAAACTGGCTCTCCTCCACCTGGAGAGGTATCTCAAGGGTGAAAGGATAACCACCATGACATCATCTCGAAGAAGATCCCAACAGGTGGGATCATTTCCTCTGCTCCAGCATGAACATTCTCCTTCCCGAGGACTTTCTCCATCCAACAGCACAGATGCTGTCAGACTGGGTGGGACTGCTCCTCCTAGTGTCCCTGAAAGTCCCTCCCTCTTTCTAAACGTCTTTCGGTCCTATCCGTTAGCTCCTCCTCCAGTATAGTCTTTTTAGCCGGCGGCCTACTTTGGATTTCAGGGCCGTGTTCTTGATCCTGTGAGAGGCGGCCAATGTAGCCCGAGTTTCTTTCTACAAAACACACACATTATGTCATCTCTGCCTACAAGACAGATTGAAATCTCAATGCGTGGCAGACATTTCAGTCTGGACATCCACGGCGGGGACTGGCGCGCAGACGTAGAGCTAGAGGCTCAGGACCATATGCACTCAGAACAGCTCGCCGTGAGTGAGGCCGCTAGCTGGCCGGGCTCAAGGCGACACGCAACACGCATGCGCGGTTCATGTTCTGGTAGCAGAAAAGCCACTG
>NC_133779.1:55556325-55567022 GCF_003597395.2 Chelonoidis abingdonii | reverse complement strand
GGCACTACGACACGATGCACCGTGAAAAATATGATGCATTCACTTGAAAAATCCAAGAGGAAAAAGTTCAGCAACTTAAAGCAGCATTTGCCAAGCAAAGAATTTTTTTTTCAGAGATTAACAAGTCTAGCGAAGATTCAGTAAGAACAAGTTTTGTGATAAGCGAAATGATAGCTAAATCATCGTGACCTTTTACAGGAGGCTTATTCTTAAAAGAATGTCTTATGAAGGCCAGTGAAATTTTATGTCCTGATGGGAAGCAAGTTTTTAAAGGCATAAGCTTGTCTGCCAATACAGTTGCCTGCAGGATAACAGATTTAGCTGATAATGTGCAAAAACAATTGATTCAAATGGCAAAAGACTTTGAAGCATTTTCAGTTGCTCTTGATGAGAGTAAAGATATATCAGATACCGTACAGTGTGGAGTGTTCATTAGAGGTGTGGATTGCAATTTGAATATAACTGAAGAATTGCTAGACTTAATGCCACTGAAGGCTACCACAACAGGACATGATATATTTCAAGGCCTGGAAGAGTGCATTTAAAAAGCTGCACTGCCATCTTTGGCTACGAACGGTGCGCCATCAATGTGCTCTGAAAACGTTGGTGTGGTTGGATTACTGAAGACCAAACTGAGCAGCCTCAATATACCAGGAATTAGCTTTACCAGTATACATTGTATTTTGCACCAAGAAGCCCTGTGTAGTAAAAGTCTACAAATGAAGGAAGTTATGGATGTAGTTGTTAAAACTGTTAATTTCATACGTGCACGAGGGCTGAATCACAGACAGTTCACTTCCTTTCTAGCAAGTATGGACAGTGAATATGGGGAACTTCTGTATCACGCTCAAGTTAGATAGCTGAGTTGTGGAAACATTTTAAAGCCTTTTTTTTGCACTTAGAGAGAAGATTGATTCCTTCATGAAAATGAAAAACAAGGAGGTTCCTCAGCTTGCTGATTCCACTTTTATCTGCAACCTTGCTTTTCTAACAGATGTATCTGATCACCTGAATGCACTGAACTTGAAACTTCAGAGTAGAAAACAGGTGATAACACAGTTGTATGACAGTGTTAAGTCAAGCTTACTTTGTGGGGTAAACAGCTGACTGCTGCCAATTTGGTTCATTTCTCGACTCTGAATTCCTTAGGAAAAGTTGAACCCAAATTCTTGAAAGAATATGCAGAGATCATTTCGAACTTACACGAATAGTTTGATGTGCGATTTAAAGATTTCAAGGTACTTGAACCACATTTTCAACTTCTTTCCACACGATTTGCTGTTGAAATTGACCATGTTGCAAAGGAAATGCAGATGGAGTTAATGGAGCTTCAGTGTGACGCTATTTTGAAGCAGAAGTATACAGATGTTGGAATTCCAGTATTCTACAGGTTTCTTTCACAAAAAAGATTTCCTATGTTATTCTCTGCTTCCGCAAGGATAATGGCAATGTTTGGAAGTACATATATATGTGAACAGTTTTTCTCTTCCATGAAGATTAACAAATCTGTGTTAAGGTCAAGGCTCACTGATGAACATTTGAAAGCAACACTTGAGATTGGTTTCGTCTCAGGATATCAAACCAAGTACCGATGCTCTGGTTGATGCAAAACGCTGCCAGCTAAGTGGCCAAAAATGAAATGACTGTCAAAATTAGCACTGACTTTTCACATTACAGTTAAAGAAGTTAATAAGAAAGTTAATAAATTGACTTTTAATAGCATACTATATTTTTATACTATACTACATTACTCTTCTTTTTTTTCTGCCTACCTCCAGGTGCTTCCCACTGCCAAGCTGCCAAACAGCTGTTGGTGGCGCTTAGCACTTTCCAGGAGGGAGGATGGAGGAGAGGGGAGCCGCGCACTCAGGGGAGAGGTGGAGAAGAAAGGGCAGGGGTGGAACCTCATGGAAGGGTGGAGTGGGGGCAGGGCCAGGGCCGCGATGGCGGGAGTCAGTGACGCAGCCCTCAAGCTAATGCACTAGTCCTCATGTGGCCCTCATGGTCATTTGAGTTTGAGACCCCCCGCTTTAAACTATGGATTCTATCACATCCCGTTTAGTGATGAAAGTATTGGTGCCCGGCCTTCCATCTGGGGCAAAGACTAGTTCCAAATACCTCATGAACCGTATGGGAATTAAGGCGTTTAGCATCCCTGCAGGCAGCAGGATCAGGAGAACCTGTTCTTGGGACAGTTACCCAAAATGCTTGTCCTTGGGTTTGTGGATAATGATGCTTTAAGAGAAAATTTCAGTAAAACCCTTTCACTTAAACATTACAGTATTAATTTTGTGGCCTTGTATGTTGATGGTGAACAGATACCAGCTAAGCCTTTGCAACCACACTTCAAAGCCAGAAACTGCATGAGAGAGTACATGAATCTGGTACATGGCTGGTGAACACATCAAAGATTATTCGCTGTTAATCAGCCAGAAGGAATTTGCACAGAGTTACACCATGTTTGCCTTTGACCTGCCTCATGACCAGGAATGCGTTGATCACTATTCCCTGATTAAAAATGGGAACCTGAAAGGAGAAATATGTTTTGCGAAGGCTTTGACAGTAAGCATCAATATGATTGCGTATGAGTTTTTGACAATGCCATAGAGATAAATCAGGAGGAGGAAACATTCTGTTTGGACTATATGAATATGGACACCACATAGCTATTACGTGTTTTATCAGTGGCCCCTTACATGAAAGAGAATTTCTTAGATGTGTTTTCTTGTGACTGTTTCCCAGAGGACAGGCTGTCTCAAGGAGCCCTTGGTTTGGTGGTCAACACTCACAACACAGCAAACCAATTGAACATTGGTTTGCCTTGTACCTGTGGATCATGACTGGTGAGAGTTTTTTTGACTCATATAGATACTCCCCAAGCAGTGTGTTCTTTTTCTAGAAGCATTATGAAATTTTTAACAAAATGCCACTGTGTGTTTCACTCCAGAAATGATGAGACCCCCCCTGCTCTGTCACCTGCAGAGCTATCAGTGCATGTTTTCTTACATCAACATAGCAAGTGTTTATCTTTGGCCAGATTTTAAATTGTATTCTAATGACTTAGTGCAAAATGACCTTATGGTGATGAATTTTGTAAAAATAAAGAAAGTAAAACCTTAGCCATGTTTAGGCTTGCTGAAAACAGGTTTCAACAAGCCCAGACATGTATCTTGCAACGACTTTCATAACCATGTTTTCTCCATTAAGCACCCTGAGGTAGGAGTTTAAAGACCGTTGATGGCTGGTGCAGGTTTGTTTGTTTGTTCGTTTGATTATGCAATGGCCATTTCAGAGAAAGTACACATAGATATTAAAATTTTTTGAAAAGCAAATATTATATTTAAAGCAAAAACATTGCCATTTTTAAAAAATTACTTCTTTAAAGCATATGAAACATTACCCACTGGGCCATTCAGGCCTTTTAGACAATTTTTGCTTTTTAGGAGCCAAAAAAGGGGATGGTAGTGTTGTTTATTTATCTTCCCTGGTGTTGGGGTCAAGGTCTTCAGGCGTTCCAAAAGATCTGTGTTGGCCGCTTTGCCCAGGACAGAGGATAGTACATTCAGCTCCACAAAGTTATTCATAAACACATCCCAACCTTTAGGTGCATGTCTGCTAGGAACAGAGTGTGTCTGGGTGACAGCCCTGACGAAATCGAGCTTTATAGAACTGTTAACCACCAAGCCTTTGTATATACAGCCTATTTATTGTTCTGTGAAGAGATGTTTTTATCTTGGCCCAGCTTATTTAGCTAAACTAGTGCATTTTTTTTTTATGATGCCTTGCAGTGAGGCAGTGTGGCTCCCCTCCGGCCCAGAGGAGGGAGAGTCCAGCCAGAGGCCAGAGTGGGTGGGGCTAAGGAGCTCTGAGCCCACCCCTCAAAGGGTCAGACGCTGACCCGGAACTATAAAGGCCGGCCCTCAGAGCTCAGTGAGGCCCCAGTAGCCGGAGAGAGCAGACATCCCGCAGGGAGCTTGAGACTGGGAACGCCTGTGGACCAGGCCGGCTGCCCAGACTGGCCTGAGCTCCCCTGCGCCCGCTACCCAGAGGAGCTGCCGGAGCTCCCCCGCGCTCGCTACCCGGAGGAGCTGCCGGAGCTTCCCTGGCCCAACTATCTGGAGGAGCTGCCGGACCTACCACCCAGCCCCGGCCGCGACGAGCCCATGCTCGTGGACCCTGCAGAGGCCGACGTTAGGACCCAGGTAGGTCCTGAGACGGAGCTCGGAAGTAGCCTGGGGGCAGCTGACCCCAGTCTGGCGGCAGCCGTACTGGAACCTATGTCAGCGTGTTGCGGCCAGGATCCCCACTGATTGAGCAGCGGAGTGATAGCTGCTGCTAGGGCCCTGGGCTGGGACGCAGTGGAGTGGGAAGGCCTGTGTCCCCCCTGCCACACCAGTCCGAGGTGGCAGACTCCCCCTGTCCCTGGCCTGACAATGTCGAAGCCAGTGTTTGCTGCCCTGCTCTGACCTAGGGCTGGGCCTTAAACTGTTATTGTTGCTCAGCCCTGCCCGAGGGCCTGAGCTTCCTGACTCAGTGTTTGCTGCCCCGCCCTGACCTAGGGCCAGGCCTTTAACTGTTATTGTTGCTCAGCCCTGCCCAAGCGCCTGAGCCCTTGCCCCGCAGGGCAGGCGATTGCTGCGAGGGCTGCCGGGCTAGTTTCACGGACCCACCAGGGCGTAGTGGGCTGGCATGGCTCCCCTCATCCCCCTGGAGAGGGTCGAGCCCTGGCCGCACTCGTGTACACGTGGTACCAGAAATGGGGATCGTCGGAACCCTTGGTCCCTGTGAGAAGGGGTCGGAGGGGAAGGGCTACCCAAGACGACCATGGAGATGGAGCGGTTGTTTCACCAGCTGGCAGAGAATCAGGACCGGAAACAGACCGCTCAGCTACAGCAGCAGCAGGCAGCTGCCCAGCTCCAACAGCAGCAACAGCGAGATGCTGCCCAACTCCAGCAGCAGCAGGAGCAGCATACTGTCCAGCTTGAGCAGCAGCAGCAGCTTACCCAGCTGTTCGGAGCCCAAGTGCAGCAGTTGGTGACCGCACTACCACACCCTGTGGAACCGCCGGCAGGGGATGGCACTGGGACCCCACGCACTGCCACCCCAGTACGACTAACAAAGATGGGCCCTGACGATGACCCCGAGGCATTTCTGGTCACGTTTGAATGGGTGGCCCTCATCGCTGGCTGGCCCCGGGACCAATGAGCCACGCTTCTGGCCCCATACCTAACCGGGACTGCCCAGACAGCGTACCAGGGGCTGGCGACGGAAGAAGTCAGGGATTATGGCTGAGTAAAGGCCGTGATCCTGGATGCCCTGGATGTCATCCCCGAGACTTTTCTGCAATGGTTCCAGGGCCAGACATATCCCTCGGGCGCCTGACCTCGGCTGGTGGCCCAAACCCTGAAGGAGGTGTGACGGCGATGGCTCCAGCCAGAAACAAGGAGGCAGAGGAGGTCACTGAACAAGTCATTCTGGAACAGTTTGTGCACACCCTACCAGCCCAAGGACGGGCCTGGGTGCTCTGCCACCGGCGACAACATTGGCCGCGGCAGTCTCGCTAATGGAGGACTTTCTCGCGGCCGAAACTTCAGTGGGGCCCGCATTCCGGCCTCCAAATCCCAGCTGTGAATGCCCTAGCTCTGACAGAAAGGGGGACATCCTGACTGGACCGCGAAACCCGGGCTGCAGGCAGGACGCCTGCCCAGGGCCTCAGTTCTGGTGTCTGGATCTGGCACCGCGGTCCGGAACGGCGCCCTTCGGGCAGGTGCCCCCAAGGGCCCATCGGAGTCCCCTCAGAAGCCCAAGGGGAGCCCCCTCCAGGGGTGGCTGCCTTGAACTCGGACCCTGTTTCTGTTGTGGGCAGACTGGACACCTGCAGCGGGACTGCACAATGGACTGCAGCTTCGGGCAGGTCTGTGCAGGGGACTCCCGGGCTCGGCTACCACAGGCCCCCAAGATCACGGTCCCAGTAGTCGTCAGAGACCAAGCCTCCCAGGCTTTGATTGACTCTGGCTGCGGCCAGACATTAATCCACCAGGCCCTTGGACCCCCGGCAGACACCCACCTGGGAATGATATACATGCAATGCATCCATGGGGACGTCTGGCCCTGCCCTAGTGCTTGTGTCCCGCTGCGGTAGCTGGTGTCACCCGACGACTCGTGCTTGGCCTAGCCTCTCAACTGGCGTACCTGGTGATCCTGGGCGGGACTGGCCAGCCTTTGAGGAGGTCCTCCGGATGACACCGGTGCTGGAGGGAGAGCGCCAGGAGGCCCTACCGGAAGAAATGGATTGGACTCTGGGGACCGAAGCGGAGAACGAGGAGACCGATAATCCTCGACAGGAGCCCGTGGTTGAACCCTTCCTTCATACTGATTTTTGCCGGGACCAGCGGGTTGATCCTACCCTTAGCGGGTCTATGACAGCCGGCGGCAGTTGATGGGACCGTCATCGACCCCCAGCGTGCAACCCAGTGGCCCCACTTCGAACTGCACTGGGACCGTCTTTACCGAATTGACCATGACGCCCGCAAGCAGGAACTCCAGAGGCAGCTACTGGTACAAGGTGTCACCAGCGGGCCGTGATGAAGCTGGCCCACTACATCCCGGCAGCCGGGCATCTGGGCCATGAGAAGACCCTCGCGTGGATCTTGACGCGGTTTTTTTGGCCCGGCATTTACCAGGAGGTGAAGGACTATTGTAACTCCTGCCCTGAATGCCAGCTAGCCACTCTGTCACGAGTACCAAAGGTGCCACTGGTGCCCATGCCTATAACAGAGACACTGTTTGAATGAGTGGACCTGGTGGGCCCGCTCCCAAAAAATACTTCCGGTTTCCAGTATGTCCTGGTCATCGTGGATTATGCCATGCGTTTCCCCGAGGCTATTCCATTGCGGAGTACCACTTCTCGGACCATCGCAGGGGAGTTGGTGAAAGTCTTTGCTTGAGTGGGCTTGCCTCGGGAGATCCTAACAGATCAGGGCACCAATTTTGCCTCCTGGTTGCTTCAGCAGGTCTGTGAGCTCCTGGGGGTTAAACAGTTAAGCACCTCCGTATATCATCTGCAGACGGACAGGCTGGTGGAACAATTTAATCGGACCCTCAAAGAGATGCTGCGGAAGTTCCCCCCGGAGGAGCTACGCCGATGGGACCAGTTGCTCCCACCCCTGCTGCTAGCAGTCCGGGAGGTCCCTCAGTCATCGGCCAAGTTCTCCCCATTTGAACTATTATATGGGCGCTGTCCGCGGGACCTGTTGGACTTAACGTGGGAGACCTGGAAACAGTCTCCCTCCCCCACCCAGGGACGCCTGAAGTATGTCCTCCAGCTACAGGAGTATTTTGCCCAGGCTGGGGCCCTGGCGCGTGGAAACTTAAAAACTGCACAGGACCGGCAGGGGCGGACCTACAACCAGGAGGCGCAGGTGCGTGACTTTGAACCCAGGGATCGGGTCCTGCTCCTCCTGCCCTCGAGTGAGTCAAAGTTACTGGCCTGCTAGCAGGGACCCTACAAGGTAGCTCGGAAGTTCAGGCATGTCACGTACGAGATTCACCAACTGGACAAACGCAAAAAGACCCAGTGATACCATGTGAACTTGTTGAAGCCCTGGCGCGACCGAGAGGGCCTGCTAATCAATCCTTACCCACCCGAGCCGGAACTGGGTCCCCAGGTGCACCAGGCAAAGGATCTCGCCACACCCCTGCTCGGCGACACCCTTACGGAATAGCAGTGCAAACAGACCAACTGTCTCCTGTGGGCATTCGGGGAACCTTCACAGCTCTACCTGGATACACAACCCTGGCCTATCATGCAATCCACACCGAGCCAGGGAAGGTTATCCGGGAAACAACCAGGCCACTGCTGTACCAGATGCACCAAGAGGTTGAGGAAGAGGTACAGGCCATGCTGGCCTTAGGAGTCATTGAGCTGTCCCAAAGTGAGTGGCGCAGCCCAGTGGTCTTGGTACCCAAACCCGATGGCACCCTCCAGTTTTGTATAGACTTCTGGAGGGTGAACACCATCTCTAGATTTGATGCCTACCCGATTCCCCGCGTGGACGAGCTGTTGGGCCGCCTAGGGGAAGTTCACGCGGATGCCCTTTGGCCTCCATGGGGCCCTGGTGACTTTCCAGTGGCTAACGGACTGCCTACTACAGCCCCACCGGGACTATGCCGCTGCGTATTTGGACGATGTCGTAATCTATAGCCGCCGCTGGGAAGAGCACCTGGACTGGGTAGCCATGGTCCTGAGATCCCTGCGACAGGTGGGGCTGACGGCAAATCCAAAAAAATGCCGCATCGCATGGCAGCAGACCACATATCTTGGCTATACCATTGGGGGCGGACGGGTGAAACCCCTTGTTGGGAAGGTACAAGCCTTGGCAGCCTGCCCGATGCCAACGACAAAACGCCATGTCTGGCAGTTCCTGAGCCTTGTCGGGTACTATCGGCTGTTCATTCTCCAATTTGCCTCCATCGTAGTGCCCTTAACAGTACTATTGACGAAGAACAGCCCCCGGCAGGTATGGTGGTCCCCAGAATGTGAAGAAGCCTTCCGGACGCTCCAGATGTGTCTCTGGCAAGAGCCGGTCCTATATAGCCCTGACTTCAACAGGAGGTTCATCCTCCAGACGGACGCCTCCGAGGTAGGGTTGGGGGCTGTCCTGTCCCAGGAGGTTGATGGAAGGGACCACCCAGTTCTTTACCTGAGCCAAAAGCTGTTTCCCCGGGACAGGAACTATGCTGTGGTGGAGAAAGAAGCCCTGGCCATAAAGTGGACCTGTGACGCCCTCCGCTTCTACCTCCTGGGGGCTCCATTCACTCTGGTCATGGACCGTGCCCCCCTTCAATGGTTGATGAGAATGAAAATCAACAACGACTGCATACCGCGCTGGTATCTGCCCTTACAGCCGTATGCATTTACCGTCCAGCATAGAGTGGGTAAGGAACATGCAAACGCGGTCTTTATGTCCCACCTGGGGGGGATGGAAGCGCCTGGCCCCGATGAGCGGGTGCCAGACCTGAGCGTGTGTGTGTGTAGTGAGGCAATGTGGTTCCCCTCCGGCCCAGAGGAGGGAGAGCTCAGCTGGAGGCCAGAGTGGGCAGGGCTAAGGAGCTCTGAGCCCACCCCTCAAAGGGTCAGATGCCGACCCGGAACTATAAAGGCCGGCCCTCAGAGCTCAGTGAGGCCCCAGCAGCCGGAGAGAGCAGATGGCCAGCAGGGAGCTCGAGCCTGGGAAACGCCTGCGGACCAGGCCGGCTTCCCAGATTGGCCTGAGCTCCCCTGCGCCCGCTATCTGGAGGAGCTGCTGGAGCTCCCCCGCACCTGCTACCCAGAGTAGCCCCTGGAGCTCCCCCACGCCCGTTACCCAGAGGAGCAGCCGGAGCTCCCCGCGCCTGCTACCTGGAGGAGCTGCCGCAGCTCCCCCATGCCCGCTACCCTGAGGAGCCGCCGGAGCTCCCCTGCGCTTGCTACCTGGAGGAGCCGCCGGAGCTTCCCCATGCCTGCTACCCAGAGGAGGCCCCGGAGCTGCCCTGGCCCAACTATCTGGAGAAGTTGCCGGACCTACCACCCAGCCCTGGCCGTGACGAGCCCATGCTTGTGGACCCTGCAGAGGCCGACGTTAGGACCCAGGTAGGTCCTGAGAGGGAGCTCGGAAGTAGCCTGGGGGCAGCTGACCCCAGTCTAGCTGCAGCCGTACCAGAACCTATGTCAGTGTGTTGTGGCCAGGATCCCCACTGACTGAGCAGCGGAGTGATAGCTGCTGCTAGGGCCCTGGTCTGGGACGCAGTGGAGTGGGAGGGCCTGCGTCCCCCCTGCCACACCAGTCCGGGGTGGCAGAATCCCCCTCTCCTTGGCCTGACGAGGCCAAAGCCAGTGTTTGCTGCCCTGCTCTGACCTAGAGCCGAGCCTGAAACTGTTATTGTTGCCCAGCCCTGCCTGAGGGCCTGAGCTTCCTGACTCAGTGTTTGCTGCCCCGCCCTGACCTAGGGCCGGGCCTTTAACTGTTATTGTTGCTCAGCTCTGCCCAAGGGTCTGAGCCCCTTGCCCTGCAGGGCTGGTGATTGCCGCAAGGACTGCCGGGCTAGTTTCCCGGACACATGGGCCGGCGTGGCTCCCTTCATCCCCCCGGAGAGGGTCAAGCCCCGGCCACACTCGTGTACATGCCTATTCACATTATCTAACACTTCCTGAGCAACAGAATCAGAGTTCTCTGGTGTTTCTGGGGGTTTGACAGTCATGCTCTGTTCCTTTTCTACTAGAAATAGACTTATTTTTCCTCTATGCACATCACTCTGCCTCGTGTTCATTAGGTAGCTTTGAAGCACGGCTACATAAAGTTTAGTCTTTTATATTCATTTGTCAGTCCTTTGAAGAATTGACTTCATTTCAGCATCCGTTAAGCGAGTAGCAGTTGTTCTGATATTTTCCTCTGCTGGCAGGGGGGTGGGAGGGGGGAGGGAACGGACCCTGAATTGTTCCAAGTGGTGTTTAGGCACCAGGTACGTTTTTTCTGCATGCTCCATTATTGGTTAGTCAAAAGCCCTATTATCAGAGGGATAGTAAAACTTAACAGAGGTCCAATAAACCTCCTGGACTGCTTCACCAGATGCATCTTTCTTTTAAGGTTTTTTTTAAATTTGCATCTTTTTTTCAGCACACAAACTGATTCTGTTGCAAAGGTACATTTCCTTTTAAG
>NC_133779.1:55546141-55556225 GCF_003597395.2 Chelonoidis abingdonii | reverse complement strand
TGATAATGTGCAAAAACAATTGATTCAAATGGCAAAAGACTTTGAAGCATTTTCAGTTGCTCTTGATGAGAGTAAAGATATATCAGATACCGCACAGTGTGCAGTGTTCATTAGAGGTGTGGATTGCAATTTGAATATAACTGAAGAATTGCTAGAGTTAATGCCACTGAAGGCTACCACAACAGGACATGATATATTTCAAGGACTGGAAGAGTGCATTGAAAAAGCTGCACTGCCATCTTTGGCTACGAACGGTGCGCCATCAATGTGCTCTGAAAACGTTGGTGTGATTGGATTATTGAAGACCAAACTGAGCAGCCTCAATATACCAGGAATTAGCTTTACCAGTATACATTGTATTTTGCACCAAGAAGCCCTGTGTAGTAAAAGTAAAAAAATAAAGGAAGTATGGATGTAGTTGTTAAAACTGTTAATTTCATACATGCAAAGAGGGCTGAATCACAGACAGTTCACTTCCTTTCTAGCAAGTATGGACAGTGAATATGGGGAACTTCTGTATCACGCTCAAGTTAGATAGCTGAGTTGTGGAAACGTTTTAAAGAGGTTTTTTTGCACTTAGAGAGAAGATTGATTCCTTCATGAAAATGAAAAACAAGGAGGTTCCTCAGCTTGCTGATTCCACTTTTATCTGCAACCTTGCTTTTCTAACAGATGTATCTGATCACCTGAATGCACTGAACTTGAAACTTCAGAGTAGAAAACAGGTGATAACACAGTTGTATGACAGTGTTAAGTCAAGCTTACTTTGTGGGGTAAACAGCTGACTGCTGCCAATTTGGTTCATTTCTTGACTCTGAATTCCTTAGGAAAAGTTGAACCCAAATCCTTGAAAGAATATGCAGAGATCATTTCTAACTTACACAAACAGTTTGATGTGCGGTTTAAAGATTTCAAGGTACTTGAACCACATTTTCAACTTCTTTCCACACCATTTGCTGTTGAAATTGACCATGTTGCAAAGGAAATGCAGATGGAGTTAGTGGAGCTTCAGTGTGACACTATTTTGAAGCAGAAGTATACAGATGTTGGAATTCCAGTATTCTACAGGTTTCTTTCACAAAAAAGATTTCCCATGTTATTCTCTGCTTCCGCAAGGATAATGGCAATGTTTGGAAGTACATATATATGTGAACAGTTTTTCTCTTCCATGAAGGTTAACAAATCTGTGTTAAGGTCAAGGCTCACTGATGAACATTTGAAAGCAACACTGAGATTGGTTTCGTCTCAGGATATCAAACCAAGTACCGATGCTCTGGTTGATGCAAAACGCTGCCAGCTAAGTGGCCAAAAATGAAATGACTGTCAAAATTAGCACTGACTTTTCACATTACAGTTAAAGAAGTTAATAAGAAAGTTAATAAATTGACTTTTAATAGCATACTATATTTTAATACTATACTACATTACTCTTCTTTTTTTTCTGCCTACCTCCAGGTGCTTCCCACTGCCAAGCTGCCAAACAGCTGTTGGTGGCGCTTAGCACTTTCCAGGAGGGAGGATGGAGGAGAGGGGAGCCGCGCACTCAGGGGAGAAGGTGGAGAAGAGAAAGGGCAGGGGTGGAACCTCATGGAAGGGGTGGAGTGGGGGCAGGGCCAGGGGCCGCGATGGCGGGAGTCAGTGACGCAGCCCTCAAGCTAATGCACTAGTCCTCATGTGGCCCTCATGGTCATTTGAGTTTGAGACCCCCGCTTTAAACTATGGATTCTATCACATCCCGTTTAGTGATGAAAGTATTGGTGGCCCCGGCCTTCCATCTGGGGCAAAGACTAGTTCCAAATACCTCATGAACCGTATGGGAATTAAGGCGTTTAGCATCCCTGCAGGCAGCAGGATCAGGAGAACCTGTTCTTGGGACAGTTACCCAAAATGCTTGTCCTTGGGTTTGTGGATAATGATGCTTTAAGTGAAAATTTCAGTAAAACCCCTTTCACTTTAAACATTACAGTATTAATTTTGTGGCCTTGTATGTTGATGGTGAACAGATACCAGCTAAGCCTTTGCAACCACACTTCAAAGCCAGAAACTGCATGAGAGAGTACATGAATCTGGTACATGGCTGGTGAACACATCAAAGATTATTCGCTGTTAATCAGCCAGAAGGAATTTGCACAGAGTTACACCATGTTTGCCTTTGACCTGCCTCATGACCAGGAATGCGTTGATCACTATTCCCTGATTAAAAATGGGAACCTGAAAGGAGAAATATGTTTTGCGAAGGCTTTGACAGTAAGCATCAATATGATTGCGTATGAAGTTTTTGACAATGCCATAGAGATAAATCAGAGGAGAAACATTCTGTTTGACTATATATGAATATGGACACCACATAGCTATTACGTGTTTTATCAGTGGCCCCTTACATGAAAGAGAATTTCTTAGATGTGTTTTCTTGTGACTGTTTCCCAGAGGACAGGCTGTCTCAAGGAGCCCTTGGTTTGGTGGTCAACACTCACACACAGCAAACCAGTTGAACATTGGTTTGCCTTGTACCTGGTGGATCATGACTGTGGAGAGTTTTTTTGACTCATATAGATACTCCCCAAGCAGTGTGTTCTTTTCTAGAAGCATTATGAAATTTTTAAACAAAATGCCACTGTGTGTTTCACTCCAGATAATGATGAGACCCCCCTGCTCTGTCACCTGCAGATATCAGTGCATGTTTTTCTTACATCAACATAGCAAGTGTTTATCTTTTGGCCAGATTTTAAATTTGTATTCTAATGACTTAGTGCAAAATGACCTTATGGTGATGAATTTTGTAAAAAATAAAAGAAAGTAAAACCTTAGCCATGTTTAGGCTTGCTGAAAACAGGTTTCAACAAGCCCAGACATGTATCTTGCAACGACTTTCATAACCATGTTTCTCCATTAAGCACCCTGAGGTAGGAGGTTTAAAGACCGTTGATGGCTGGTGCAGGTTTGTTTGTTTTGTTCGTTTGATTATGCAATGGCCATTTCAGAGAAAGTACACATAGATATAAAAATTTTTTGAAAAGCAAATATTATATTTAAAGCAAAACATTGCCATTTTAAAAATTACTTCTTTAAAGCATGAAAAACATTACCCACTGGGCCATTCAGGCCTTTTAGACAATTTTTGCTTTTTAGGAGCCAAAAAAGGGGATGGTAGTGTTGTTTATTTATCTTCCCTGGTGTTGGGGTCAAGGTCTTCAGGCGTTCCAAAAGATCTGTGTTGGCCGCTTTGCCCAGGACAGAGGATAGTACATTCAGCTCCACAAAGTTATTCATAAACACATCCCAACCTTTAGGTGCATGTCTGCTAGGAACAGAGTGTGTCTGGGTGACAGCCCTGACGAAATCGAGCTTTATAGAACTGTTAACCACCAAGCCTTTGTATATACAGCCTATTTATTGTTCTGTGAAGAGATGTTTTTATCTTGGCCCAGCTTATTTAGCTAAACTAGTGCATTTTTTTTTTATGATGCCTTGCAGTGAGGCAGTGTGGCTCCCCTCCGGCCCAGAGGAGGGAGAGTCCAGCCGGAGGCCAGAGTGGGTGGGGCTAAGGAGCTCTGAGCCCACCCCTCAAAGGGTCAGACGCTGACCCGGAACTATAAAGGCCGGCCCTCAGAGCTCAGTGAGGCCCCAGTAGCCGGAGAGAGCAGACATCCCGCAGGGAGCATGAGACTGGGAAACGCCTGCGGACCAGGCCGGCCGCCCAGACTGGCCTGAGCTCCCCTGCGCCCGCTACCCAGAGGAGCTGCCGGAGCTCCCCCGCGCTCGCTACCTGGAGGAGCCCCCAGAGCTTCCCCACTCCTGCTACTCGGAGGAGCCCCCGGAACTGCCCTGGCCCAACTATCTGGAGGAGCTGCTGGACCTACCACCCAGCCCTGGCCGCGACGAGCCCATGCTCGTGGACCCTGCAGAGGCCGACGTTAGGACCCAGGTAGATCCTGAGACGGAGCTCGGAAGTAGCCTGGGGGCAGCCAACCCCAGTCTGGCGGCAGCCGTACTGGAACCTATGTCAGTGTGTTGCGTCCAGGATCCCCACTGACTGAGCAGTGGAGCGATAGCTGCTGCTAGGGCCCCGGGCTGGGACGCAGTGGAGTGGGACGGCCTGCGTCCCCCCTGCCACACCAGTCCGGGGTGGCAGACTCCCCCTCTCCTTGGCCTGACGAGGCCGAAGCCAGTGTTTGCTGCCCTGCTCTGACCTAGGGCTGGGCCTTAAACTGCTATTGTTGCTCAGCCCTGCCCGAGGGCCTGAGCTTCCTGACTCAGTGTTTGCTGCCCCGCCCTGACCTAGGGCCGGGCCTTTAACTGTTATTGTTGCTCAGCCCTGCCCAAGGGTCTGAGCCCTTGCCCCGCAGGGCAGGCGATTGCTGCGAGGGCTGCCGGGTTAGTTTCACGGACCCACCAGGGCGTAGTGGGCTGGCATGGCTCCCTTCATCCCCCCAGAGAGGGTCGAGCCCTGGCCGCACTCGTGTACACGTGGTACCAGAAGTGGGGATCGTCGGAACCCTTGGTCCCTGTGAGAAGGGGTCGGAGGGGAAGGGCTACCCAAGAGGACCATGGAGATGGAGCGGTTGTTTCACCAGCTGGCAGAGAATCAGGACCGGAAACAGACCGCTCAGCTACAGCAGCAGCAGCAGCAGGCAGCTGCCCAGCTCCAACAGCAGCAACAGCGAGACGCCGCCCAACTCCAGCAGCAGCAGGAGCAGCATGCTGTCCAGCTTGAGCAGCAGCAGCAGCTTACCCAGCAGTTCAGAGCCCAAGTACAGCAGCTGGTGACCGCACTACCACACCCCGTGGAACCGCCGGCAGGGGATGGCACTAGGACCCCACGCGCTGCCACTAACAAAGATGGGCCCCGACGATGACCCCGAGGCATTCCTGGTCACGTTTGAATGGGTGGCCCTCGTCGCTGGCTGGCCCCGGGACCAATGAGCCACCTTTCTGGCCCCGTACCTAACCGGGACTGCCCAGACAGCGTTCCAGGGGCTGGTGACGGAAGAAGTCAGGGATTATGGCTGACTAAAGGCCGTGATCCTGGATGCCCTGGATGTCAGCCCCGAGACTTTTCTGCAATGGTTCCAGGGCCAGACATATCCCTCGGGCGCCCAACCTCGGCTGGTGGCCCAAACCCTGAAGGAGGTGTGACAGCGATGGCTCCAGCCAGAAATGAGGATGGCAGAGGAGGTCACTGAACAAGTCATTCTGGAGCAGTTTGTGCACACCCTACCGGCCCAAGGACGGGCCTGGGTGCTCTGCCACCGGCGACAACGTTGGCCGCGGCAGTCTCGCTAATGGAGGACTTTCTCGCGTCTGAAACTTCAGTGGGGCCCGCTTTCTGGCCTCCAAATCCCAGCCGTGAATGCCCTAGCTCTGACAGAAAGGGGGACATCCTGACTGGACCGCAAAACCCGGGCTGCAGGCAGAACGCCCGCCCAGGGCCTCAGTTCCGGTGTCTGGATTTGGCACCGCGGTCCAGAACGGCGCCCTCCGGGCACGGGCCCCCGAGGGCCCATCGGACTCCCCTCAGAAGCCCAAGGGGAGCCCCCTCCAGGGGTGGCTGCCCTGAACTTGGACCCTGTTTCTGTTGTGGGCAGACTGGACACCTGCAGCGGGACTGCACAGAAATGGACTGCAGCTTCGGGCAGGTCTGTCCAGGGGATTCCCGGGCTTGGCTATCACAGGCCCTCAAGATCATGGTCCCGGTAGTCGAAAGAGACCAAGCCACCCAGGCTTTGATTGACTCTGGCTGCGGCCAGACATTAATCCACCAGGCCCTTGGACCCCCGGCAGACACCCACCTGGGAATGATACACCTGCAATGCATCCATGGGGATGTCTGGCCCTGCCCTAGTGCTTGTGTCCCGCTGATAGTAGCTGGCGTCATCCGACGACTCGTGGTTTGCCTAGCCTCTCGACTGGCGTACCTGGTGATCCTGGGTGGGACTGGCCAGCCTTCGAGGAGGTCCTCCTGATGACACCAGTGCTGGAGGGAGAGCGCCAGGAGGCCCTACTGGAAGAAATGGATTGGACCCTGGGGACCGAAGCGGAGAATGAGGAGACCGATAATCCTCAGCGGGAGCCCGTGGTTGAACCCCTCCTTCATACTGATTTTTGCCAGGACCAGCGGGCTGATCCTACCCTTAGCCGGGTCTATGAGCAGCTGGCGGCAGTCGATGGGACCGTCATCGACCCCCAGTATGCAATCCAGTGGCCCCACTTCGAACTGCGCTGGGACCGTCTTTACCGAATTGACCATGACGCCCGCAAGCAGGAACTCCAGACGCAGCTACTGGTACCAAGGTGTCACCAGCGGGCCGTGATGAAGCTGGCCCACGACATCCCGGGGGCCGGGCATCTGGGCCATGAGAAGACCCTTGCGTGGATCTTGACACGGTTTTTTTGGCCCGGCATTTACCAGGAGGTGAAGGACTATTGTAACTCCCGCCCCAAATGCCAGCTAGCCGCTCCGTCACGAGTACCAAAGGTGCCACTGGTCCCCATACCTATAACAGAGACACTGTTTGAATGAGTGGCCATGGACCTGGTGGGCCCGCTCCCAAAAAGTAATTCCGGTTTCCAGTATGTCCTGGTCATTGTGGATTATGCCATGCGTTTCCCTGAGGCTATTCCATTGCGGAGTACCACTTCTCGGACCATCGCAGGGGAGTTGGTGAAAGTCTTTGCTCGAGTGGGCTTGCCTCGGGAGATCCTAACAGATCAGGGCACCAATTTTGCCTCCTGGTTGCTTCAGCAGGTCTGTGAGCTCCTGGGGGTTAAACAGTTAAGCACCTCCGTATATCATCTGCAGACGGACAGGCTGGTGGAACAATTTAATCGGACCCTCAAAGAGATGCTGCGGAAGTTCCCCCCGGAGGAGCTACGCCGATGGGACCAGTTGCTCCCACCCCTGCTGCTAGCAGTCCGGGAGGTCCCTCAGTCATCGGCCAAGTTCTCCCCATTTGAACTATTATATGGGCGCTGTCCGCGGGACCTGTTGGACTTAACGTGGGAGACCTGGAAACAGTCTCCCTCCCCCACCCAGGGACGCCTGAAGTATGTCCTCCAGCTACAGGAGTATTTTGCCCAGGCTGGGGCCCTGGCGCGTGGAAACTTAAAAACTGCACAGGACCGGCAGGGGCGGACCTACAACCAGGAGGCGCAGGTGCGTGACTTTGAACCCAGGGATCGGGTCCTGCTCCTCCTGCCCTCGAGTGAGTCAAAGTTACTGGCCTGCTAGCAGGGACCCTACAAGGTAGCTCGGAAGTTCAGGCATGTCACGTACGAGATTCACCAACTGGACAAACGCAAAAAGACCCAGTGATACCATGTGAACTTGTTGAAGCCCTGGCGCGACCGAGAGGGCCTGCTAATCAATCCTTACCCACCCGAGCCGGAACTGGGTCCCCAGGTGCACCAGGCAAAGGATCTCGCCACACCCCTGCTCGGCGACACCCTTACGGAATAGCAGTGCAAACAGACCAACTGTCTCCTGTGGGCATTCGGGGAACCTTCACAGCTCTACCTGGATACACAACCCTGGCCTATCATGCAATCCACACCGAGCCAGGGAAGGTTATCCGGGAAACAACCAGGCCACTGCTGTACCAGATGCACCAAGAGGTTGAGGAAGAGGTACAGGCCATGCTGGCCTTAGGAGTCATTGAGCTGTCCCAAAGTGAGTGGCGCAGCCCAGTGGTCTTGGTACCCAAACCCGATGGCACCCTCCAGTTTTGTATAGACTTCTGGAGGGTGAACACCATCTCTAGATTTGATGCCTACCCGATTCCCCGCGTGGACGAGCTGTTGGGCCGCCTAGGGGAAGTTCACGCGGATGCCCTTTGGCCTCCATGGGGCCCTGGTGACTTTCCAGTGGCTAACGGACTGCCTACTACAGCCCCACCGGGACTATGCCGCTGCGTATTTGGACGATGTCGTAATCTATAGCCGCCGCTGGGAAGAGCACCTGGACTGGGTAGCCATGGTCCTGAGATCCCTGCGACAGGTGTGGCTGACGGCAAATCCAAAAAAATGCCGCATCGCATGGCAGCAGACCACATATCTTGGCTATACCATTGGGGGCGGACGGGTGAAACCCCTTGTTGGGAAGGTACAAGCCTTGGCAGCCTGCCCGATGCCAACGACAAAACGCCATGTCTGGCAGTTCCTGAGCCTTGTCGGGTACTATCGGCTGTTCATTCTCCAATTTGCCTCCATCGTAGTGCCCTTAACAGTACTATTGACGAAGAACAGCCCCCGGCAGGTATGGTGGTCCCCAGAATGTGAAGAAGCCTTCCGGACGCTCCAGATGTGTCTCTGGCAAGAGCCGGTCCTATATAGCCCTGACTTCAACTGGAGGTTCATCCTCCAGACGGACGCCTCCGAGGTAGGGTTGGGGGCTGTCCTGTCCCAGGAGGTTGATGGAAGGGACCACCCAGTTCTTTACCTGAGCCAAAAGCTGTTTCCCCGGGATAGGAACTATGCTGTGGTGGAGAAAGAATCCCTGGCCATAAAGTGGTCCTGTGACGCCCTCCGCTTCTACCTCCTGGGGGCTCCATTCACTCTGGTCATGGACCGTGCCCCCCTTCAATGGTTGATGAGAATGAAAATCAACAACGACTGCATACCGCGCTGGTATCTGCCCTTACAGCCGTATGCATTTACCGTCCAGCACAGAGTGGGTAAGGAACATGCAAACGCGGTCTTTATGTCCCACCTGGGGGGGATGGAAGCGCCTGGCCCTGATGAGCGGGCGCCAGACCTGAGGGGGTGTGTGTGTAGTGAGGCAGTGTGGTTCCCCTCTGGCCCAGAGGAGGGAGAGCCCATCTGGAGGCCAGAGTGGGCAGGGCTAAGGAGCTCTGAGCCCGCCCCTCAAAGGGTCAGATGCCGACCAGGAACTATAAAGGCCGGCCCTCAGAGCTCAGTGAGGCCCCAGCAGCCAGAGAGAGCAGACGGCCAGCAGGGAGCTCGAGACTGGGAAACGCCTGCGGACCAGGCCGGCTGCCCGGACTGGCCTGAGCTCCCCTGCGCCCGCTACCCGGAGTAGCCCCTGGAGCTCCCCCGCACCCGTTACCTGGAGGAGCAGCCGGAGCTCCCCGCGCCTGCTACCTGGAGGAGCTGCCGCAGCTCCCCCGTGCCTGCTACCTTGAGGAGCCGCCGGAGCTCCCCCGCGCCTGCTACCCGGAGGAGCCGCCAGAGCTTCCCCGCGCCTCCTACCCAGAGGAGCGCCCAGAGCTTCCCCGCGCCTGCTACCCGGAGGAGCCCCCAGAGCTGTCCTGGCCCAACTATCTGGAGAAGTTGCCGGACCTACCACCCAGCCCCGGGCCGTGACGAGCCCATGCTTGTGGACCCTGCAGAGGCCGATGTTAGGACCCAGGTAGGTCCTGAGAGGGAGCTCTGAAGTAGCCTGGGGGCAGCTGACCCCAGTCTAGCTGCAGCCGTACCGGAACCTATGTCAGTGTGTTGTGGCCAGGATCCCCACTGACTGAGCAGCGGAGTGATAGCTGCTGCTAGGGCCCTGGGCTGGGACGCAGTGGAGTGGGACGGCCTGCGTCCCCCCTGCCACACCAGTCCGGGGTGGCAGACTCCCCCTCTCCCACTAGCCGAAGCCAGTGTTTGCTGCCCTGCTCTGACCTAGAGCTGAGCCTGAAACTGTTATTGTTGCCCAGCCCTGCCCGAGGGCCTGAGCTTCCTGACTCAGTGTTTGCTGCCCCGCCCTGACCTAGGGCCGGGCCTTTAACTGTTATTGTTGCTCAGCTCTGCCCCAGGGTCTGAGCCCCTTGCCCTGCAGGGCAGGTGATTGCCGCAAGGACTGCCGGGCTAGTTTCCTGGACCCATGGGCTGGCATGGCTCCCCTCATCCCCCCGGAGAGGGTCAAGCCCCGGCCGCACTCCTGTACATGCCTATTCACGTTATCTAACACTTCCTGAGCAACAGAATCAGAGTTCTCTGGTGTTTCTGGGGGTTTGACAGTCATGCTCTGTTCCTTTTCTACTAGAAATAGACTTATTTTTCCTTTATCCACATCACTCTGCCTCGTGTTCATTAGGTAGCTTTGAAGGACGGCTACATAAAGTTTAGTCTTTTATATTCATTT
>NC_133779.1:55519836-55541069 GCF_003597395.2 Chelonoidis abingdonii | reverse complement strand
AGTACCGATGCTCTGGTTGATGCAAAACGCTGCCAGCTAAGTGGCCAAAAATGAAATGACTGTCAAAATTAGCACTGACTTTTCACATTACAGTTAAAGAAGTTAATAAGAAAGTTAATAAATTGACTTTTAATAGCATACTATATTTTAATACTATACTACATTACTCTTCTTTTTTTCCTGCCTACCTCCAGGTGCTTCCCACTGCCAAGCTGCCAAACAGCTGTTGGTGGTGCTTAGCACTTTCCAGGAGGGAGGATGGAGGAGAGGGGAGCCGCGCACTCAGGGGAGGAGGTGGAGAAGAGAAAGGGCAGGGGCGGAACCTCATGGAAGAGGTGGAGTGGGGGCAGGGCCAGGGGCCGCGATGGTGGGAGTCAGTGACGCAGCCCTCAAGCTAATGCACTAGTCCTCATGTGGCCCTCATGGTCATTTGAGTTTGAGACCCCTGCTTTAAACTATGGATTATATCACATCCCATTTAGTGATGAAAGTATTGGTGGCCCCGGGCTTCCATCTGGGGCAAAGACTAGTGCCAAATACCTCATGAACCGTATGGGAATTAAGGTGTTTAGCATCCCTGCAGGCAGCAGGATCAGAAGAACCTGTTCTTGGGACAGTTACCCAAAATGCTTGTCCTTGGGTTTGTGGATAATGATGCTTTAAGAGAAAATTTCAGTAAAACTCCTTTCACTTTAAACATTACAGTATTAATTTTGTGGCCTTGTATGTTGATGGTGAACAGATACCAGCTAAGCCTTTGCAACCACACTTCAAAGCCAGAAACTGCATGAGAGAGTACATGAATCTGGTACATGGCTGGTGAACACATCAAAGATCATTCGCTGTTAATCAGTCAGAAGGAATTTGCACAGAGTTACACCATGTTTGCCTTTGACCTGCTTCGTGACCAGGAATGTGTTGATCACTATTCCCTGATTAAAAATGGGAACCTGAAAGGAGAAATATGTTTTGCAAAGGCTTTGACAGTAAGCATCAATATGATTGCGTATGAGGTTTTTGACAATGCCATAGAGATAAATCAGAGGAGAAACATTCTGTTTGGCTATATATGAATATGGACACCACATAGCTATCACGTGTTTTATCAGTGGCCCCTTACATGAAAGAGAATTTCTTAGATGTGTTTTCTTGTAACTGTTTCCCAGAGGACAGGCTGTCTCAAGGAGCCCTTGGTTTGGTGGTCAACACTCACACACAGCAAACCAATTGAACACTGGTTTGCCTCATACCTGGTGGATCTTGACTCTGGAGAGTTTTTTTGACTCATATAGATACTCCCCAAGCAGTGTGTTCTTTTCTAGAAGCATTATGAAATTTTTAAACAAAATGCCACTGTTTCACTCCAGATAATGATGAGACCCCCCTGCTCTGTCACCTGGAGCTATCACTGCATGTTTTTCTTACATCAACATAGCAAGTGTTTATCTTTTGGCCAGATTTTAAATTTGTATTCTAATGACTTAGTGCAAAATGACCTTATGGTGATGAATTTTGTAAAAAATAAAAGAAAGTAAAACCTTAGCTATGTTTAGGCTTGCTGAAAACAGGTTTCAACAAGCCCAGACATGTATCTTGCAACGACTTTCATAACCATGTTTCTCCATTAAGCACCCTGAGGTAGGAGGTTTAAAGACCGTTGATGGCTGGTGCAGGTTTGTTTGTTTTGTTCGTTTGATTATGCAATGGCCATTTCAGAGAAAGTACACATAGATATAAAAATTTTTTGAAAAGCAAATATTATATTTAAAGCAAAACATTGCCATTTTAAAAATTACTTCTTTAAAGCATGAAAAACATTACCCACTGGGCCATTCAGGCCTTTTAGACAATTTTTGCTTTTTAGGAGCCAAAAAAGGGGATGGTAGTGTTGTTTATTTATCTTCCCTGGTGTTGGGGTCAAGGTCTTCAGGCGTTCCAAAAGATCTGTGTTGGCCGCTTTGCCCAGGACAGAGGATAGTACATTCAGCTCCACAAAGTTATTCATAAACACATCCCAACCTTTAGGTGCATGTCTGCTAGGAACAGAGTGTGTCTGGGTGACAGCCCTGACGAAATCGAGCTTTATAGAACTGTTAACCACCAAGCCTTTGTATATACAGCCTATTTATTGTTCTGTGAAGAGATGTTTTTATCTTGGCCCAGCTTATTTAGCTAAACTAGTGCATTTTTTTTTTATGATGCCTTGCAGTGAGGCAGTGTGGCTCCCCTCCGGCCCAGAGGAGGGAGAGTCCAGCCGGAGGCCAGAGTGGGTGGGGCTAAGGAGCTCTGAGCCCACCCCTCAAAGGGTCAGACGCTGACCCGGAACTATAAAGGCCGGCCCTCAGAGCTCAGTGAGGCCCCAGTAGCCGGAGAGAGCAGACATCCCGCAGGGAGCTTGAGACTGGGAAACGCCTGCGGACCAGGCCGGCCGCCCAGACTGGCCTGAGCTCCCCTGCGCCCGCTACCCAGAGGAGCTGCCGGAGCTCCCCCGCGCTCGCTACCTGGAGGAGCCCCCAGAGCTTCCCCACTCCTGCTACTCGGAGGAGCCCCCGGAACTGCCCTGGCCCAACTATCTGGAGGAGCTGCTGGACCTACCACCCAGCCCTGGCCGCGACGAGCCCATGCTCGTGGACCCTGCAGAGGCCGACGTTAGGACCCAGGTAGATCCTGAGACGGAGCTCGGAAGTAGCCTGGGGGCAGCCAACCCCAGTCTGGCGGCAGCCGTACTGGAACCTATGTCAGTGTGTTGCGTCCAGGATCCCCACTGACTGAGCAGTGGAGCGATAGCTGCTGCTAGGGCCCCGGGCTGGGACGCAGTGGAGTGGGACGGCCTGCGTCCCCCCTGCCACACCAGTCCGGGGTGGCAGACTCCCCCTCTCCTTGGCCTGACGAGGCCGAAGCCAGTGTTTGCTGCCCTGCTCTGACCTAGGGCTGGGCCTTAAACTGCTATTGTTGCTCAGCCCTGCCCGAGGGCCTGAGCTTCCTGACTCAGTGTTTGCTGCCCCGCCCTGACCTAGGGCCGGGCCTTTAACTGTTATTGTTGCTCAGCCCTGCCCAAGGGTCTGAGCCCTTGCCCCGCAGGGCAGGCGATTGCTGCGAGGGCTGCCGGGTTAGTTTCACGGACCCACCAGGGCGTAGTGGGCTGGCATGGCTCCCTTCATCCCCCCAGAGAGGGTCGAGCCCTGGCCGCACTCGTGTACACGTGGTACCAGAAGTGGGGATCGTCGGAACCCTTGGTCCCTGTGAGAAGGGGTCGGAGGGGAAGGGCTACCCAAGAGGACCATGGAGATGGAGCGGTTGTTTCACCAGCTGGCAGAGAATCAGGACCGGAAACAGACCGCTCAGCTACAGCAGCAGCAGCAGCAGGCAGCTGCCCAGCTCCAACAGCAGCAACAGCGAGACGCCGCCCAACTCCAGCAGCAGCAGGAGCAGCATGCTGTCCAGCTTGAGCAGCAGCAGCAGCTTACCCAGCAGTTCAGAGCCCAAGTACAGCAGCTGGTGACCGCACTACCACACCCCGTGGAACCGCCGGCAGGGGATGGCACTAGGACCCCACGCGCTGCCACTAACAAAGATGGGCCCCGACGATGACCCCGAGGCATTCCTGGTCACGTTTGAATGGGTGGCCCTCGTCGCTGGCTGGCCCCGGGACCAATGAGCCACCTTTCTGGCCCCGTACCTAACCGGGACTGCCCAGACAGCGTTCCAGGGGCTGGTGACGGAAGAAGTCAGGGATTATGGCTGACTAAAGGCCGTGATCCTGGATGCCCTGGATGTCAGCCCCGAGACTTTTCTGCAATGGTTCCAGGGCCAGACATATCCCTCGGGCGCCCAACCTCGGCTGGTGGCCCAAACCCTGAAGGAGGTGTGACAGCGATGGCTCCAGCCAGAAATGAGGATGGCAGAGGAGGTCACTGAACAAGTCATTCTGGAGCAGTTTGTGCACACCCTACCGGCCCAAGGACGGGCCTGGGTGCTCTGCCACCGGCGACAACGTTGGCCGCGGCAGTCTCGCTAATGGAGGACTTTCTCGCGTCTGAAACTTCAGTGGGGCCCGCTTTCTGGCCTCCAAATCCCAGCCGTGAATGCCCTAGCTCTGACAGAAAGGGGGACATCCTGACTGGACCGCAAAACCCGGGCTGCAGGCAGAACGCCCGCCCAGGGCCTCAGTTCCGGTGTCTGGATTTGGCACCGCGGTCCAGAACGGCGCCCTCCGGGCACGGGCCCCCGAGGGCCCATCGGACTCCCCTCAGAAGCCCAAGGGGAGCCCCCTCCAGGGGTGGCTGCCCTGAACTTGGACCCTGTTTCTGTTGTGGGCAGACTGGACACCTGCAGCGGGACTGCACAGAAATGGACTGCAGCTTCGGGCAGGTCTGTCCAGGGGATTCCCGGGCTTGGCTATCACAGGCCCTCAAGATCATGGTCCCGGTAGTCGAAAGAGACCAAGCCACCCAGGCTTTGATTGACTCTGGCTGCGGCCAGACATTAATCCACCAGGCCCTTGGACCCCCGGCAGACACCCACCTGGGAATGATACACCTGCAATGCATCCATGGGGATGTCTGGCCCTGCCCTAGTGCTTGTGTCCCGCTGATAGTAGCTGGCGTCATCCGACGACTCGTGGTTTGCCTAGCCTCTCGACTGGCGTACCTGGTGATCCTGGGTGGGACTGGCCAGCCTTCGAGGAGGTCCTCCTGATGACACCAGTGCTGGAGGGAGAGCGCCAGGAGGCCCTACTGGAAGAAATGGATTGGACCCTGGGGACCGAAGCGGAGAATGAGGAGACCGATAATCCTCAGCGGGAGCCCGTGGTTGAACCCCTCCTTCATACTGATTTTTGCCAGGACCAGCGGGCTGATCCTACCCTTAGCCGGGTCTATGAGCAGCTGGCGGCAGTCGATGGGACCGTCATCGACCCCCAGTATGCAATCCAGTGGCCCCACTTCGAACTGCGCTGGGACCGTCTTTACCGAATTGACCATGACGCCCGCAAGCAGGAACTCCAGACGCAGCTACTGGTACCAAGGTGTCACCAGCGGGCCGTGATGAAGCTGGCCCACGACATCCCGGGGGCCGGGCATCTGGGCCATGAGAAGACCCTTGCGTGGATCTTGACACGGTTTTTTTGGCCCGGCATTTACCAGGAGGTGAAGGACTATTGTAACTCCCGCCCCAAATGCCAGCTAGCCGCTCCGTCACGAGTACCAAAGGTGCCACTGGTCCCCATACCTATAACAGAGACACTGTTTGAATGAGTGGCCATGGACCTGGTGGGCCCGCTCCCAAAAAGTAATTCCGGTTTCCAGTATGTCCTGGTCATTGTGGATTATGCCATGCGTTTCCCTGAGGCTATTCCATTGCGGAGTACCACTTCTCGGACCATCGCAGGGGAGTTGGTGAAAGTCTTTGCTTGAGTGGGCTTGCCTCGGGAGATCCTAACAGATCAGGGCACCAATTTTGCCTCCTGGTTGCTTCAGCAGGTCTGTGAGCTCCTGGGGGTTAAACAGTTAAGCACCTCCGTATATCATCCGCAGACGGACAGGCTGGTGGAACAATTTAATTGGACCCTCAAAGAGATGCTGCGGAAGTTCCCCCCAGAGGAGCTACGCCGATGGGACCAGTTGCTCCCACCCCTGCTGCTAGCCGTCCAGGAGGTCCTTCAGTCATTGGCCAAGTTCTCCCCATTTGAACTATTATATGGGCGCCGTCCGCGGGACCTGTTGGACTCAATGTGGGAGACCTGGAAACAGTCTCCCTCCACAACCCAGGGACGCCTGAAGTATGTCCTCCAGCTACAGGAGTATTTTGCCCAGGCTGGGGCCCTGTCGCGTGGAAACTTAAAAACTGCACAGGACCAGCAGGGGCGGACCTACAACCAGGAGGCGCAGGTGCGTGACTTTGAACCCAGGGATTGGGTCCTGCTCCTCCTGCCCTCAAGTGAGTCAAAGTTACTGGCCCGCTAGCAGGGACCCTACGAGGTAGCTCGGAAGTTCAGGTATGTCATGTACGAGATTCACCAACTGGACAAACGCAAAAAGACCCAGCGATACCATATGAACTTGTTGAAGCCCTGGCGCGACCGAGAGGGCCTGCTAATCAATCCTTATCCACCTGAGCTGGAACTGGGTCCCCAGGTGCACCAGGCAGAGGATCTCGCCACACCCCTGCTCGGCGACACCCTTACGGAATAGCAGCGCAAACAGGCCAACTGTCTCCTGTGGGCGTTCGGGGAACCTTCACAGCTTTACCTGGATACACAACCCTGGCCTATCATACAATCCACACCGAGCCAGGGAAGGTTATCTGGGAAACAACCAGGCCACTGCCGTACCAGATGCACCAAGAGGTTGAGGAAGAGGTACAAGCCATGCTGGCCTTAGGAGTCATTGAGCCGTCCCAAAGTGAGTGGCGCAGCCCAGTGGTCTTAGTACCCAAACCCGATGGCACCCTCCAGTTTTGTATAAACTTCCGGAGGGTGAACGCCATCTCTAGATTTGAAGCCTACCCGATTCCCCGCGTGGACGAGCTGTTGGGCCGCCTAGGGGAAGTTCACGCGGATGCCCTTTGGCCTCCATGGGGCCCTGGTGACTTTCCAGTGGCTAATGGACTGCCTACTACAGCCCCACTGGGACTATGCCGCTGCGTATTTGGACAATGTCGTAATCTACAGCCACCGCTGGGAAGAGCACCTGGACTGGGTAGCCACGGTCCTGAGATCCCTGCGACAGGTGCGGCTGACGGCAAATCCAAAAAAATGCCGCATCGCATGGCAGCAGACCACATATCTTGGCTATACCATTGGGGGCGGAGGGGTGAAACCCCTTGTTGGGAAGGTACAAGTCTTGGCTGCCTGCCCGATGCCAATGACAAAACGCCACGTCCAGCAGTTCCTGAGCCTTGTCGGGTACTATCGGCTGTTCATTCTCCAATTTGCCTCCATCGTAGCGCCCTTAACAGTACTATTGACGAAGAACAGCCCCTGGCAGGTACGGTGGTCCCCAGAATGTGAAGAAGCCTTCCGGACGCTCCAGACGTGTCTCTGGCAAGAGCCGGTCCTATATAGCCCTGACTTCAACCGGAGGTTCATCCTCCAGACGGACGCCTCCGAGGTAGGGTTGGGGGCTGTCCTGTCCCAGGAGGTTGATGGAAGGGACCACCCAGTTCTTTACCTGAGCCAAAAGCTGTTTCCCCGGGACAGGAACTATGCTGTGGTGGAGAAAGAATCCCTGGCCATAAAGTGGGCCTGTGACGCCCTCCGCTTCTACCTCCTGGGGGCTCCATTCACTCTGGTCATGGACCGTGCCCCCCTTCAATGGTTGATGAGAATGAAAACCAACAATGACTGGATACCGCGCTGGTATCTACCCTTACAGCCGTATGCATTTACCGTCCAGCATAGAGTGGGTAAGGAACATGCAAACGCGGTCTTTATGTCCCACCTGGGGGGGATGGAAGCGCCTGGCCCCGATGAGCGGGTGCCAGACCTGAGCGTGTGTGTGTGTAGTGAGGCAATGTGGTTCCCCTCCGGCCCAGAGGAGGGAGAGCTCAGCTGGAGGCCAGAGTGGGCAGGGCTAAGGAGCTCTGAGCCCACCCCTCAAAGGGTCAGATGCCGACCCGGAACTATAAAGGCCGGCCCTCAGAGCTCAGTGAGGCCCCAGCAGCCGGAGAGAGCAGATGGCCAGCAGGGAGCTCGAGCCTGGGAAACGCCTGCGGACCAGGCCGGCTTCCCAGATTGGCCTGAGCTCCCCTGCGCCCGCTATCTGGAGGAGCTGCTGGAGCTCCCCCGCACCTGCTACCCAGAGTAGCCCCTGGAGCTCCCCCACGCCCGTTACCCAGAGGAGCAGCCGGAGCTCCCCGCGCCTGCTACCTGGAGGAGCTGCCGCAGCTCCCCCATGCCCGCTACCCTGAGGAGCCGCCGGAGCTCCCCTGCGCTTGCTACCTGGAGGAGCCGCCGGAGCTTCCCCATGCCTGCTACCCAGAGGAGGCCCCGGAGCTGCCCTGGCCCAACTATCTGGAGAAGTTGCCGGACCTACCACCCAGCCCTGGCCGTGACGAGCCCATGCTTGTGGACCCTGCAGAGGCCGACGTTAGGACCCAGGTAGGTCCTGAGAGGGAGCTCGGAAGTAGCCTGGGGGCAGCTGACCCCAGTCTAGCTGCAGCCGTACCAGAACCTATGTCAGTGTGTTGTGGCCAGGATCCCCACTGACTGAGCAGCGGAGTGATAGCTGCTGCTAGGGCCCTGGTCTGGGACGCAGTGGAGTGGGAGGGCCTGCGTCCCCCCTGCCACACCAGTCCGGGGTGGCAGAATCCCCCTCTCCTTGGCCTGACGAGGCCAAAGCCAGTGTTTGCTGCCCTGCTCTGACCTAGAGCCGAGCCTGAAACTGTTATTGTTGCCCAGCCCTGCCTGAGGGCCTGAGCTTCCTGACTCAGTGTTTGCTGCCCCGCCCTGACCTAGGGCCGGGCCTTTAACTGTTATTGTTGCTCAGCTCTGCCCAAGGGTCTGAGCCCCTTGCCCTGCAGGGCAGGTGATTGCCGCAAGGACTGCCGGGCTAGTTTCCCGGACACATGGGCCGGCGTGGCTCCCTTCATCCCCCCGGAGAGGGTCAAGCCCCGGCCACACTCGTGTACATGCCTATTCACATTATCTAACACTTCCTGAGCAACAGAATCAGAGTTCTCTGGTGTTTCTGGGGGTTTGACAGTCATGCTCTGTTCCTTTTCTACTAGAAATAGACTTATTTTTCCTTTATCCACATCACTCTGCCTCGTGTTCATTAGGTAGCTTTGAAGGACGGCTACATAAAGTTTAGTCTTTTATATTCATTTAAGTCAGTCCTTTGAAGAATTGACTTCATTTCAGCATCCGTTAAGCGAGTAGCAGTTGTTCTGATATTTTCCTCTGCTGGCAGGGGGGTGGGAGGGGGGAGGGAACGGACCCTGAATTGTTCCAAGTGGTGTTTAGGCACCAGGTACGTTTTTTCTGCATGCTCCATTATTGGTTAGTCAAAAGCCCTATTATCAGAGGGATAGTAAAACTTAACAGAGGTCCAATAAACCTCCTGGACTGCTTCACCAGATGCATCTTTCTTTTAAGGTTTTTTTTAAATTTGCATCTTTTTTTCAGCACACAAACTGATTCTGTTGCAAAGGTACATTTCCTTTTAAGGTATTGAGCACTATTTTTGAGATGGCCATTACTCAATCATCGGATGCTGAACACAGTGGAGCCTTCTTTTGTTGAGGAGGGTGATTTGCTAAGTAATTTTAAAATGACCGGGTTTCTCTTCGCACAGACATGTTTTTGGTCGGCAGCCACAGCTGTTAAAAAGAACCTGCTGATAATTCATCTCTTTTTATATCCAGCTGTGTTCTTTTCAAAGTATAAACTACTGGCCAGTCTGGAGGAACAAGCCTTTTTTTAATCTATAAGCCTCTGGTATAGAAGCATTTAAATCCACCACCAGGTGGCCATAAGGTCTTTTGATAGCATCCTCAAAAGCTTCTAGAAAGAATTGCACCTTGCTGGAGAACATTTGCCGAGCAATCATAGTGATTCGTAACTTATCCCTTGGGTTTGAACACAACCTTTATGTCTAGGTTAATTGTGCAACATTTTTTTTCCTGACAAAATTAATTCTGAACAATATACATAATGCTCTGGTTCCTGTGATGCACATACTTGGTAAAGGTTTCAGAGTGTTAGTCTGTATCAGCAAAAACAACGAGGAGTCTTTGTGGCACTTTAGAGACTAAGGGTATGGCTACACTTGCAGCCATACAGTGCTGCCACAAGAGCGCTCCCGCGGCAGCACTTTGAAGTGCAAGTGTGGTAGCAGCGCCTGCGCTGGGAGAGAGCTCTCCCAGCGCTGCAGGTACTCCACCTCCTCGTGGGGATTAGCTTACAGCGCTGGGAGCTGCACTCCCAGTGCTGGGGCAGTGTTTACACTGGCGCCTTGCAGCGCTGTAACTTGCTGCGCTCAGGGGTGTGCTTTTTCACACCCCTGACCAAGAAAGTTGCAGCGCTATAAAGCACCAGTGTAGCCAAGACATAACACACCTTGTCAACTGTTTGAAATGAGCCACTTTGATTGCATTGGCCTCTGTAGGGGACTGCAAAAGACTGTGTCATGGCCTAGCTAGGGTATTTCCGCTTTCTCGGCGGCCTTGTGAAAAGTCCCTGCTTGCTAAGTGGCCAGTCATTGTAGGACATGGCATGCCAGTTATAACTTGCTTTTAACTGGTTGAAACCAGTTTGTATGGCCTTAGGCCAAAGGGCGGACATAGCCTGTGGGCAGTCCCTTCTTGCATATGTATGAGTTGCTTTGTATTGTGTATATATAGCTGCATGCTCCCGGTCCCGCCTTTGGACTCTGACCCAGGCTGAGCTGAGCTTTGGTGCTGGGTTCCCCGCCTCCGTGACAGCAACGCCCGGAGTCTCCGTTGCGGGTGTGTCACGTTACCTTCATTAAAACCAATAACTCACGGTGTGTGTGGGCCTCGTTCTTGCAGAGGACTCAGGGTAGGCCCGTGGCCTACCACGAACGTTACATTTGGCACAGCGAGCAGGGTGCTCTGGAAGACGATGCCATTTTGGCCGAAGGTAGGGGAAGTAGGGAAGCCGTCGCTGTCCCTGCAGCACATACCCGGGTGGCCCCAGACAGAGCGCTGGGGGCCAGTAGCGCAAATTCCAGCAGGCGGCTGGAGTTACCCCCGCACAGATGACTGAGGGCTTACAGCGACTGCGGGCGAATCGGCGTTCTGGGACGGAACGGTGAGCGACGGGGTAGCTCGGGTTGCTCTTCCTAACCGCCCTCCGGGCCCAGGATGAGGAGGTGCTCCGCTTACAGCAGGCCCTGGAAGACTATCGCCGAAGGGGGGATTGTGAAAGCTGGCTGACCCCCCCCAATAGATTACAAGTGGCCAGTAGGTCGGGGGGGGTGGGGGAAGTGCTGCTCATGGACACAGTAGCCTGAACTTTTACACTATCTCTTTTCCTCGGCGTTTTTTTCCCTTATCCCTGTCAGGCTGTTAATTGGCTCTCAGCTAGGCACACCCGATATTTCAGTAACAGTTTCTGGCGACTCCAGACGGGACTCTCCTAGCTCGGACATTGGACTCTGGATGGCTGTGGCGAACTAGGAGCGGCGCCACTGGGGTGCTTAACCCCTCTTCCTCACTCCCCCGCAGCCCCTGGGGTTTGTGCTCTGATAAGGTGAGCCCTAATAGGATAAGGAAATACTATCTGGTTCTGGTTAGAGGCGGGCTTCTTATCTGGTTCTGGTTCTGTTCCGTTTAACCGGTTACTGTTGTTTTTCTGCTTTGTATACATTTGGGCGTTAGGAGTGTGGGCGGAACTGAACCTCTCGTTCGTAATTCCTCGGAGTGGAAGCCATGCGTGCGAGGAAGCTCTGATGTCGAATTGAGATCCTTCTGTACCGTCCCCTGTAGCGGTCAGTGTAATAGAAGTGGGAAAACCTGGATTAAACTGTAATTCCCTCTGTTCTCTGTGTAATTCTCTTTTTGTTTAAGTGTCAACAGACAGATGGGTGGGTCTTATGTTAGGAATTATGTTTTGTGTTTTATGTTCTGTCTTGTGGTGTCTGTCTTGTAGCCGGCATTGTTGTGTTTAGTGTTTTTATGGGATGGTCTGGTTTGGAATCAGGCAAAAGAGTTGAATTGAATGAACTCCTCAAAGTGGGTGTGCTTGTCCTGGCTTGTTGCTCCAAAGCTCTGTAATAAGGTTATTTTAGTGAAAGGGTATATGTGGCATATATTAAATAATAAGACTAATGTACTGTATAATGGCAATGTTTATGTGTTCGTTGTTGGGAAAAGGTGTATGAGTGAAGAGTAGAAGTTTCCTTTGTAAGATAAAAAGAAGCCAAAAAGGGAGAAGGAAAAAGAACAGAATGAGTTAATTGGAAAGAAAAAATAATAGCTAGTAGGCTGAAGATAAGACACTGGCTCCATTCAAGGACACTGCTCACAGCTAAGACTTGACTGATAACCAAGAAAAGGGTGTGTGTGTGAATGTGCCCAAGCAGCTATGAGATCTGCAAAACACTGCCAGGCACTAATGAAATGTGTTAGGTTCCTTTTCTCACAGATAAAGAAGTGCTACCCAAAGACCCTAGCAGCCCTGCCACTCCTTGGAATCAGGAGATTGGATCTATGTAAATATCCACCAGCGAAAGACTGCTTTGGCTCCGTGCTGGAAAGGCCCTTATTAAGTCCTGCTGACTACCAACAACACTGTGAAGTGCCAAAGACTGACTGCATGGACCCATGATTCTCATTGCAAAAAGACCGCTCCCCCTCGGGAGGATTCTCCTACTGATGCTTAGCCTATTTCTCCTTCCAGCTCCACTGTACCTTCTGGACAGCAGGGGAAAAGTACAAGGTGAAGTGTTAGTAACCTCTCCCTTGTCCACTGACAGATCTACTATGCCTTTGAATTTTTCTAGAAGCAGCAAAACCATTACAGGATGAGATGCTGGTAATCTCTCCCCTGCAGGATGCTGAACCATGAATGTTTCAGGGAAGAAGAAGGAACACTCACTCCACTGACATTGCCAAAGTCCAGAAATTCCTGACTAGAAAGGACATTAAGAACTGACCCTGGTGAAGAAACAAAGAATTCTACACTGGCAGGAAAAATTTGTGGGACCCATGCTTGGGAATGTGGTATTGATTAGATTTTGGGGTTTGTTCTACAGGCTGCGCCCTGTGTTCTGGATAAATCCTTCAGTATGTATTGCTCTCCCTAATTGGATTTAAAATGACAGGTACCACAGGCACCTTGTTGCCCCTGCCATCTCCCCTGCTACCCTGTAATACACCCCCTCCTAGGCTATTAACGTTAATGCCTTTTGAAAATATCGAAAATAGATAAATAATAGATGTAATATAGTACTACACCAAGGAAAAATGATATTAAATATCACTGAGGCTGGGAAGGCATTGCAGTGGGATCTAGTATATTTAAAAATCCAGGATTTCCTGAATGACCAGCTGATGGCCATTCGGAGTGATCTTGAGCACCGAACTTGGCCCACTGCCCTTACAGACACATCAGGAGTACCATCTGATCTGTGGTCATGGAGACATATTTGGACACTTTCTGAGTGGAAGTGTGGACATTCACAGTGCTCCTTCCAAGCATTTGGACCAGTTAGGGGGGTGTGGGCTCCCACATGCCGAATCTTGATAGGTCCATGGGGAGGATGCATATGGAACTGGATTATTAACCGAGACATCTGGGAAATTAGACCACCTGGTATGCCTAACTGATTTATAGTCAGTGCCCCAATCCCTTAGTTGTCAGACAAATAGGATTCCATTCTTTTGTCTGTGCACTCATTCCTGAGTTGGGGGTGGAGCAGTTGTAAATATTTCTGCAAAGCTTGAAAAAGCAGCTAATGCATTAATAGATGCTTTCCAAAAGTTGCAACGAGAAATTGATGAAGTAGCAGAAGTAGCTATGCAAAATAGACGTGTGCTAGATGCTAAGAATGCTAAAAAAG
Source organism: Chelonoidis abingdonii (assembly GCF_003597395.2). NCBI lineage: Eukaryota > Metazoa > Chordata > Testudines > Testudinidae > Chelonoidis > Chelonoidis abingdonii. Next base: position 55,527,546 of record NC_133779.1, on the reverse strand, counting down.
GGGGGGGGCTTGTGCTCGCATCGGGGAAAAATGCTGTTTTTATGTTAATCATTCTGGCTTAATTGAACAGGATTTACAGGCTATTAAGAATGCTGTTGCTGTTTTTTATGCTGTATCTTTTAATCACACCTTTAATTTTGAGGACTGTCTCCCAGCCCTTGGGTCATGGTCACTGGCGTCGCTCGAGAAAGCAAAGGGGGGAATGTAGGGGACTGCGAAAGACTGTGTCACGTCCTAGCTAGGGTATTTCCGCTTTCTCGGCGGCCTTGTGAAAAGTCCCTGCTTACTAAGTGGCCGGTCATTGTAGGACACGGCATGCCAGTTATAACTTGCTTTTAACTGGTTGAAACCAGTTTGTATGGCCTTAGGCCAAAGGGCAGACATAGCCTGTGGGCAGTCCCTTCTTGCATAAGTATGAGTTGCTTTGTATTGTGTATATAGAGTTGTATGCTCCTGGTCCCGCCTTTGGACTCCGACCCAGGACGAGCTGAGCTTCAGTGCTGGGTTCCCCGCCTCCGTGACAGCAACGCCCGGAGTCCTCGTTGCGGGTGTGTCACGTTACCTTCATTAAAGCCAAAAACTCATGGAGTGTGTGGGCCTCGTTCTTGCAGAGCACTCAGGGTAGGCCCATAGCCTCCCACAGACGTTACAGCCTCGTTAGCACTACAAAAGTAATTTTCCCTCTCTTGGTATTCACTCCTTCTTGTCAACTGTTGAGAACAGGCCACTTCCACCTTAATTGACTTGGCTCGTTATCTGTGACCCCCCAACACTTGGTAAGGCAACTCCCATCTTTTCATATGCTGTAATATATATACTTCTTACTGTATTTTTCACTCTATGCATTTGATGAAGTGGGTTTTAGCCCACAAAAGCTTATACCTAAATAAATTTGTTAGTCTCTAAGTTGCCACAAGAACTCGTTATACTTGATAAAGTCTTTCTCAATTTCATCACGTTCACAAGCAGAGTTGATCAAATCATCTACAATAATCACATTCACTTTATTGGTAGGAAACAACTGGTCATCGTTAAAAGTATCATATTGATAAAGGGATATTTACAAAGCAGTTCTTTATACAGAGGTTGCCAGCAACTGTTATACCCCACAATATTCTCAGGCATAACAGACACAGGCACCAGCTCCTAATTTTTTCTGGGGATGCTCAACCCCTACTCAGCCCCAGGCCCTGCCTGCACTTCACTTTTTCCCCTAAGCCCTCACCCCTGCCCCGCCTCTTCACACCCCTGCTCCACCCACACCCTTTCTCTTCCCTGCCTCTTTCCGCCCCCTCCTTGGAGCACACCTCCTCCCCACTCCTCCCCCCCTGCCTCCCAGTGCCTCCTCCATGATGTGGAATAGCTGTTTTGCAGCAATCAGGAGAAGCTGGGAGGGAGGGGGAAGAGCTGATCCCTGGAGGCTGCTGGCAGGCAGGAGTATGGTGTGGGGAGCTTGGCTGCTGATGGGGGTTAGGCGCCTGCTAATTTCTCTCCATGGGTGCTCCAGCCCTGAGCATTATCCAACACATTTTTTATAAAGTAACTTTTCCAGCAGTTGCTTGTCCTTGAGAGAATTACAGAAAAAAGGTGTTTTATGCATATCTGTTTTCAAAAGCATAGGGCAGGGTTTTAAACCTTCTCTGAAGAGGACCCTCTTGTTGTAAATTATTTTCTGTGTTTTCTTAGGGATCTTTGTCTCTATTTTACACTGATTTTTGCTCTTTACCATAGAGGGCTGCTGCTTTTCTATCTTTTTTGGGGTGTTCTCACTGGAGTATAGCACAGAACCAGGGACTCAAGGGCATAAGAGTTTTACCAAAAGTGGCGGGGGCAGGGGCCCCTGCTTGTCCTCTTCCCCCCAAAGCTCTGTCCCTGGCTGGAAGTCGGAGAGGGGCCAGGGAGAACTCCTCCTCCCTGCCTGGGATGGGAGTGGGATGAAAGCGGCCCCCTTCCCATGGCCCCGCCCCCCACCCCAGGCAGCTGGAGGGACCCACTTCCCACAGCTGCCCATGTGGCTCTGTCCCCAACCTGGCTCTGGCCAAGGGGAAGCCTTGGAGCTGCAGCCCGGCCATGATAAGATCCATGTGGGCAACTGGAGGGTCCATGCTGCAACTCCCCACATCTGCCCACGTGGCTCTTACCATGGCCAGGCTGCTGCTCTGAGGAGAGAGCCACACGGGCAGCTGTGGGGAGCTGGCATGGAGTTACAGACTTCCCACCTGCCCTAGGTCAGGCGGGGAGCCCAGAAGGTGGGGACATTGGCTGGGAGCAGCTCTCAGATCCCCCACACCGTGGCCAGGTGGAGGGTCCACGCAGCTCCCAGAACTGCCCCGGCTCCCTGCCAGTGTCCACTGGTCTGGCCGGGGGTTGGGGCCTTGGGAGGGAAGAGGAGGGGAAGGGGGCTGCATCACTGCCAGGATTAGATGTTTCAAACTGTCCAAGTTGATCATAAAAGCAGCAGAGAATCCTGTGGCACTTTATAGAATAACAGACGTTTTGGATCATGAGCTTTCGTGGGCGAATACCCACTTCGTCAGTTGAGCATTTCACAGTTTCCTATGTTGAGGGTAATCCCTTTGACCTTTATGCAGGCCTTCCCTCCGGAAAGTTTGTACCTGTATGTTTTTGGACCTGCTGATGCAAACTCCGTGACTTGTTGACCTGCCGGGATCTCCCTTGTGAAGTTCCCTAAATAATCACCCAGATACAGAGGGGGTTTTCCAATTTCCCTCCCTTTTCACAAATATCAGTGAGTCCGTGTCATGGTACAGGCATAACTCTTGCAACCTGTCTACCAGGCTGTCTAGTTCTAAGTGGGCATAAGTGGTCGTTGTGACATACCAAGGCACAGTCCAGACCAGTGGGGGAGTGTGTGACCCTTGCCTGCCAATGCTATGCCTTGCTGAAGCAGCTCCAACCTGGGCCACTCACAAACAGCCGTCAGCATGCAAGCCACACCCTGAGTGTCTGTGACTACAGCCTGCCAGCCACACTTGGGTTATATGCTGGCTCTCAGCGCCTGAGTTATTACTGCAGGGAGACCCCACACACCCCTGTCTCAGACTTCTCCCAGAAATGTATGCCCTGTGTTGCTCAGCCCTCTCCTGGACAGTTCAAATATATTAAGTCCATTATTCCTGAAAGGGCAGAATATGCCAGTTTATTCATCTCAAATAGTTATTCGACATTAAATTTAACATACTGGATTCGATAACAAGTAAACAAGTTTATTAAATACAACGAAGAGATTTTAAGAGGTACAGTCATAGGGCATAAAAGTCAGAAATGGTTACAAGAAAATAAATATGATGTTTACTAATGCCTAACTTAACCAACTCCATCAGATTCAAGCAATGATTCTCTCACATGCTTTCAGCAGTTGTATGACCAAACCCTGTGGATCAGGACAATTTCCTCTCATACCAATTCCTGCTTCTTTGTCTCTTGGGTGCAGTGAATGAGATAGGCCAACAGTAGAGAAGGTGGGAGGGGGTTGCCCTTCTTTTATAGTTTCCTCCCACTCTTAAAAACATTTCCTGCTGGAGACTAGGAGACAAAAAAGTCCATGTTGAAGGATGTTTACTGCTGTTTTTTTCACCTGTTTCAAGTTCTTTTGTCTTCTCTTCTTGCTTGAAGACTCTGTTTACTGCTTAAAGGCAAATTAAGCAGCATCATCTATTCCTTTGTTTAGGACATACTGTTTGCCAACTTCTGTTTGGGCAGAGCTGTGGGGTTTTAATACCATACAGGGGAGTCCTATAACTTCACATACAACTTTGCCACACATATTTACCAGGACAATACTGACCAGCAAATTATGAGATTTCAAAATGATACCTTGCAACAGGGGTCTCAAAAGTCCCAGCCGCAGGCCATTTGCAGCCTGAGAAACTCCCACTGCAGCCCGAGGAACTCCTCACTGCAGCCCATGGATGAGAGATCCATGCAGCCATGTTGCTGGCAATGTCTGCTGCAGATGCTGCCGCCGGCAGCCCCATTGGCTGGGGAGAGGGACAGAGTCAGCCATGGAGGCAGCATCACTTTTTCCACAATGAATATAACAAGTCAAAATACGGAACACAACTATCGATGCAGACCTTGCTGCAATCCTGAAGGTTTCAACTGCTCAGTCACTGAGGCCAACATCAACAACTGACAGAACTGAAGCATTGCCAGCTGACTGGCAAACACTAAAAACTCTCTGCAGGCAAAGAATTGGTAAAGTTGTTAGACAGTTTTATTATTTCTAAAAAATTGAAATAAAAAATACAATATATGTTTTCTTTTCTGACACCATCTTCAGTGACATTACTGACCCACTGTAGGATTTTAGGTCTGGCACTGGCCTAGGTAAATTAAGTTTGGGGGGAGAGAGATGACAGACGGAGAACACATTTTCTCGCTTTAACCAGAGCACACAGCTTGGATTTCTTTCCTGTCCCAGCACCACAGGGCTGTTCAAGACAACTGCTTGAGACCGAGGTAAACTTCCTCCATAGGCAAGTCAATACCCCTAACAGATACCAGGCACATTTCCTTTACTGTCAACAATTCTCCCCACAGGAAACAGGTAAGGATAGAAGGGACATAATCTTCCACTATCCTCGTCCTCCCAAACTGCTGACTAGACAAAGCCATCAGCTTACCAAGGCTGCCTAGCTCCTCAAAACTTCTCTCAAACCACATGTATGGCATATTGCCACATTCCAACCAGATAAACTGCTGCCTTTTCCATACATCTGAAGCTACTTCCATCAATTCACAGTTACCCATTTTCATGTTTACTTTCAAGCTGTATTACCCCCCAAATTTATTTACCCATGACACAAATCTTATCCTTTCCTTCCTCCAGTTCGGGCTTCCCTGACATTTACTTGAATCTGCTCCTGAGAAACAATTTTTCCTTTCCAATGAAGATCTTTTTGCTCTTGATCTAACTCCCAGATTTACTCTGAGACCTATCAGACAGAAACATTCAGAACTTCATTCCACAGACACACTGCCTTTCTTGAAACGGAAACAGCTCTTCACCCTCACGGTTAGACTCTCCTCCTCCTGGCTAATAGCAAAATTACTGGTTACACAACAGACAAACTGCCAGAGTAATGCCGCATATCACATAGTTATAAATGTGATTGTAGAAGGATCTATTCTGGTGTTTTTTCCCTTGCTTCCTTTCACTCTGGGCCAAGTTTAGCCATTTCTTTGATTGCATCTGTTGAGTTATCTCCTTAGCAGCCAGTAATTCCTTCTCTCTCTCAAGCAACTTCTTTCTCTCTTTTCAGCACCTCTTTCTCCAGGGGCCAAGGCTTGCTTCTCTCTTATTCGACATTTTTGCCAGTTTTCGCTAATGCTTCAAACTAGCAAGAGCTGTCCATCAGGGTTGGCAGGTTTCTTGCTTTTGCTGATGCTTTTGAGCTCATGTCAACTGATCTTTAACCAACCAAACTCTCAATACCAAATTCAACTTGGATAGCGTGGGTCTGACCCAAGCTTATTGACCTGGCTTCTGTTGGATCCTGCCGCTACGCCACTGTGACAATGGTGGTTCTGGTGGGACCACTGAGAGTCCAGGTTTCGACCAAAAATTGCTCAAACAGGGCAGTCACAGCCAAGGCGTGGGGTTTTTTCCCCTCTCTCTAAGGAACCAAACCAGCAGCAGACAAAGACTTCGGTGTCACCTCTCTGGCTAACCGCACGTGACACAAGCAATTCCTTAGACTCAGTCCCCAGTATCACCACCATCCACATGTCCTGGATGAATGGTTATGAAACCACCCGCAGTAAAAGAAATTCTCTCGATCCAAAGGACCAAGCCCCAGACCCAGTCAATATACACATCAGATCTTACCACACAATCACGCTGGTGCCAACTCCTTAGAATCTAAATCTAAGGTTTATTCATAAAAGGAAAAGATAAGGTGAGAGCTAGAATTGGTTAAATGGAATCAATTACATACAGTAATGGCAAAGTTCTTGGTTCAGGCTTGTAGCAGTGATGAATGAAACTGCAGGTTCAAACCAATTCTCTGGAGTACATCCCAGCTGGATGGGTCATCAGTCCTTGTGTAGAGCTTCAGCTTGCAGCAAAGTCCCTCAAGGTAAGAACAGGATGAAAGACAAAATGGAATGAGCTTTGCCTTATATAGACTTTTCCAGGTGTAGAGAACACTCCTTTGTCTCCTACTGTGGAAAGTTACAGCAAAATGGCGTTCCAGTCACATGGGCCAGTTTCTGCATACTCCGCTGAGTCATAGGGCGTATCCGCCTTCTCTCGATGGGTCAATGTGTAGTTGATGGTCCTTAATGGCCATCAAGCAGCTAAGCTGAGCTAACAACAAACTAGTCTGGGGTGTCACCGCAACTGCAGCACCATTTACAATACAGACAGTATACAGCCAATATTATAACTTCACTACAAAATGATACAGACATACAGACAGTACTCATACCAGAACCATACCTGGTCTTGACACTTTATATGACCCCCTTTACATAGAATTTGGTGCCACTACAGAACCTGGTTGCACCATGTTCTATATGGTCCCAGTTTATATCAATAACATCACAGCCAGAAGAACAGTCCACGGCCAGATGTGGCTACGGGCTGTAGTTTGCCCACTCTGTTCAGACTGTTATGAATCATTGATGGAAATATATGGCCTTTGAATTTAATGGGTGTTTTTTCCACAGCCGTATCACCTGTTTGTGAAAAAATGCAGAACTTTATGAGGGGAACAACTTTTGAGTTTTTTACACACAGGTCAGGACTGATTATCAGAAATTGACCAGGATCTGTGACAGGATCCTGTGGGAGAACGAGTGGGTGGTGATGATAGAAACAGAGCTTGTGAATTTCTTAAAGCCCAACTGCTTCAACCTCTGTGCCAAGGAAGAACTTTGTGGGGCAGAGCTAACACTCTTTGCCTGTTTTCAAACATAACTCCAACTCGTTAACACCCCTGATATCATTCATGACAAATTGGGACTTTCACAATATTATTTTGGAATTGCAAAAGTTAAAGTTTGCCCCTATGAGACCTCTTTTCCTGCTGTTACTGTCAGAGTGGGTGCAAACTTATGTTCCCACTGTGCCAGACCTGTGTGGAAACCAACGCAGCCAAACATGCACCATACTGAATAGGGAAGGACCATCCTGGGACATGGTACAGAGTGGAATTGATGGCCATAGTGAAGAAGTATTGTATGTGGTGGTGAAAATCTGTGAAACCTGGAATTTGAAGAAAAATCAACTATTTCTGAGTCATAAATTTCACTCTCTGTCAGAAACAGAGGTTTAGGGTTCCCCGCTGGTGCACAGATAAAGAAAACAAAATAATAATTTCTACAAGAAGGAAGGCATGCATTTATACCAAACACAAGATCTGCGAACTTCACAAAGCACAAAATTGTTAAACTGTTTTTAAATTCTCTGTGGTAAATTCAGCCAAAGAACAAACCTACTCAATAGTAAGAGACTCTGACAAACTCTTCAGTATTTATTTCTTCCAGTTATGAGGTTTCATCCTGCAAGTTTATCGATGATAAACAGCTTGCGTGTCTTGGAAGCTTGCAAAAGAACACTAGATGGTCTCTGGCAATACAAAATATCATAGCTTGTTTCACCATTGTGACAGACATACCCATTACCACCCTACACATTATTTGTAATAATCTTTTGTACAAGTATACCTTGTAAGGCAGGGGTCT
>NC_133779.1:55513590-55519736 GCF_003597395.2 Chelonoidis abingdonii | reverse complement strand
CTTGTCACGCCTTTTCTGCTCTCCAGTACTGGCTTTATACCGTGCCCCTCTTCCTGTCCAGCTGAGCTTCATCTAATTAATCTCATTTTCCCGATTTCTCTCAGGTGCAAGTCTAGGTGGACTAATTGGCACTAGCCACCTTAATCTGTCAGAGTGCATTGGTACACACTGCCACAAAGGTTGCAGAGCAGATCTGCTTCTTTGTTGGTTGTGTTGGCCAAGTGTTCATTCCGTAGTCTGACTATGGCATATCAGGAGAGATGCACAGGCCTGTTTAGCAAAACGAGGATATTCAGTTAAGCCATTAAATTGTTTAACAAAGCTCGTCTCTTCTCTGCTCTCTCTCACGCACACAACAACAAAAACAAACAAAAGTTACTAATGTATCTCTCTCTTTCACACAAAGTCTGCCCACATATGTCTTGCTTAAAAACAAACTGTTAAAACAATCAAACAAATAAGCATATATTTACTAGGGTTTTCAAATGTCTGTCAAATTGTTGAATGCTGAGAATTTTTTTTCCGTTGTGTCCTTTCTTTTATTTTGAGCCTTAGTTTACACTGGATCATAGAGTCTCTTGTTTGGCATACTGTGTGGGACAACTGAATTCCAAAAACAAATGGAACATCTTGTTAAATGTTAAAATGAAATACTAAGGATGCTTTTTTAAAAGTTTTAGCCCAAAAAATTTCAATTTTTTTTCCCAGCTACAAAACAACATCCATGGGTTATTGGTTTGTTTCTACATTAGTGTTTTCCCAATACAGAGATTTTGAAGGGAAGACCTTTTCCCACGTAACACCAAAACAAAGTTTGCAACAAATACTTTTAAAACCCCACACCTATTCCTGCAATACCTCATCCAACAAAATTTCACATGAAAACAACTTTTAACCATTTAAAAACCCACAATTTTTGCACAGAGTAAAAAATTCGTATTCTTAAACACTTCAAAAGATCTTACACTTTGCAAGAACCCTCAAGTATTTGTCCTGCATATGCCCTATTGTTTGTTAAATGTTCAGTTGTACTAAGCAATTCTTGTAATTTGAAGGTTGGTGCGGGCAGCTTTAGGGTTTTTGCCGCCCACAAAAAAATTTTTGGCTGCCTACCAGCCTGGCTCATCCCAATTCCCCTTCACCCACCTGGGCTTCCCCGCGCACCTGTGCTGCCCGAGCTCTGGCTCCTCCTTCCCCAACACACCCTCTGCACCCTAAGTTAGGCTCTCACTACCAGGAGCGGCCCAGGCTTTTTGGCGCCCTAGGCAGGGATCCTTCTGCGCCGCCGGTCGTTGGCGGCAATTCCTGCGGCGGGGGTCCTGCCCAGCTCCGTTTCGGGTTACTTCGGGCAGTGGTCCTGGAGCAAGTGAAGGAAAACCACAAGAATTGTCGCCAGCCGACCAGAGCAGAAGGACCCCGGCCGTTGCACCAGGGCTGCCAAATCACTCAAATCCTGGGCGTTAGGCGACTGTAGTCACTAAATGGAGCGCTGGCCTGTCCAACCAAACCTGTGCCACCTGGCTCTCCCCTGGCCTGCCCTCTTTGCCCAGCCTGGGTCACGTGGTAATTTGCTCCTAGGCCAGGTCAGGTCAGCAGGAATTTGGCACTGTGCCGAATACAGACTCGGCACTCATTGGGTTTCGGTGATGAGGATATCACAACAGATCATAGCGAGTAAAGGGGGCAGAAGCACGTCTGACATATCTTTCAGTTGTGTGATTGGAATATAATTTCGGATGCATTTCATGACTGTTCTCATAAATGAGGAACAAAAGTTGAGGTGTCTTTTATTACTATTTGATTTGATCTAGACGGTAGTGTGGTTATTACGGGAATCTTGTGCTGGGCACACCAGCATATATCATATGTATGTATATCCTGGCTAAAGATAATATAAAGATTAAGAAAGGGGCAAATGGCTGATATGATAAGAATATAGATGGGCAGTTCAGACCTTTCTATATGTAACCTAATTGGGAGCATAAGTTATATGACTCATTGTACCTCGTTTTTCTAACAGCACAATTAACGTGAAATAAGTAATATGTCTGATTGGGAAATAGAAGTAAATAGCTGCCCAACTTGTAGATTGAAGATTTCTCATTGAATGCTGTAAGGTTCAAATTTGGAAAAGGTGTAAAGATTTCACTTTCTGATATATACGCTAAATCGGACAGAAGAAGTCAATGTTCTTAAGTGGGTAGAAGTTGGATCTCTATCGTACCGTGAACTGGAAGTCTTGAGCTGTCCGAGGTCCAGATAAGTCCCCTCTTACTTTTCATTTTTATTCTAGTGGTACATCCATACTCCGCAGGCTTCAGCTAGAGAGGGGCACTGATAATCTTCTGTTGGGCTGTAAGGTGGGTCACACAGTGTCCTAATTACAAGTCTGGGGATTGTTTTCTGAAGGGGATATCTGGGCAAAGCCTTCTACTCCTTGGGCCACTGTTCTCCATTCACAGAGCCCGTCTAGCAGTCAGCTCTCATTCCCAGAAGCTGCAGCATGAGGTTCAGCTACCATACTCCCTCCCCCCCTCTGTTGATAGTGGTCACGGGAATGCTGGGAAATATAGTTCTTTCCTGCTTCAGGGACTAAACCAGGCTACAGCTCAGGGGCGCCTCTTGGTCTCCATTCCCAGGCTGGATCTCTGCTACCATATTGCACTGCTTGCTTTGCTGTGCCTGAGCCACCTGGTTGGTGAACTTGCGAATTTCAGTTTTTGGGTTGACTATGTTTATTTTTGAAAATAATATTTTTAATTGTTAATGAATTGAGTTGCTAGAAAAGAATGACCAAAGTGTTGAAAACTCAATCTCTGGAGATGTTAATTTAGAATTTAATATTAATCAGAGCTCACCAACCCATTTTTTTCTGTGCATGAATGCTTCACACCTATTATGATAATGAATTTTAACCTGATTGTATATTTAGGAAAGGAGGTGAATAATCATATTCTAGACCTACAATTCATAGGGGGTGGTTACACAATCAGTTACAGGTTGATTTCCGCTATTGCAATTCAGACATGTCACAAAATGCCCATGTTTTATACTGAATAGTGGGAACTTTTTTAACTTTATTTAAACATATTTTGTTTTCCCACAGGAATTCCTACTAACATGCATTCCGCTTTTTGCTGAAACGTTTTAAGGCACAATAAGCTGGGTTTCTCACAAACTATTTTATTTAAAAAACATACAAACCCTTAAACGCGTTCAAACACCAGTTTTAATTAAAAACCCACACAGGCTGTAAGGTAGAAATACAACTGGACTTAGAACTGTTACTGCGGTCGTTACAGAAGCTTCTAGTTATCTTTTATTTCACCTATTAATGTTAAAGCAGCCGAGAATCCTGTGGCAACTTATAGACTAACAGAGGTTTGGAGCGTGAGCTTTCGTGGGTAATACATCGTTTGGTAAGAACAGCAGGTAGTGAATTTCAGGGGCAGGTTATTACTAGCAAGAAGCAGAGATAAGAAGGATTCAAGGTCAGGGAGGGTGAAATGTAGACATTTTAATTTTGAGGTATGTAGCCAATGCTTGACGCATGCTTGGGAATTCTGCATCTCAACAGGTGTGGCACTTTATATGTTTGGACTACGCAGAGTTTAATTTTGAAAAATATATTAAAAATTTTAAACTTTATGATTGAGTTGCTAAAAGACTGTGAACCCAAATGATCCTAAAAACTCTGAGGTTTTAATTTCATTTTAATGTATCAAGAGCTATCCCTAAATGCCTTACGGTGAGTGGAACAACAGCAAACTAATTTGATAACTATCTTTTACCCAATGAAATGTTAGAGCATGGTGTGGTGATTACATCGAAGGCCACACTGTCAATCAAGAGGTTAGGGTTAACTAATGCAGTTATAATGTAGAGCGCGTATTGTACCAACCATCTTAAACATTCATGTTTTATACAATAATAGAGGGTTTTTTTTTTGTTTTTTAACACCTTTTATTTCCAGGTATACATGCTTTTTCAGCTGTTTTTTTCTGTGACTAGGTTCTCTTTTTTCAAAGACACAATAGCTGGGTTCTCAAAAAGATTTTTTTTTTAGAGATTAATGCAAACATGGGATGCTCCATTAAAACTTCACTATTACTTGCCAGACAGACTTATAACAGAACAAGATAGTCACAAAGTACTTTTCAATAGATATTTTTTATTACAGTACAGAGTTTTTAAATTTTTTATATCAATGCTTGTTTCCTCACATCTTTCTAACTAAATCTTTTCAACTTTTACAGATTTTTTCTAAAGCAGTGTTCTCTAACTTCTTGTGGGATCATAAATCAATATATACATTAATTTTGTTTAAAAACGGTTAGGATTCAAGTGCTTGCACAGCATTAATCAAGGTTACTGTGTGCTAAAGTTTTCTTGGGTAAAGCACCAACATGCTTGTAACCTAATAGCAATAAACAGTATGAATAGCTCCAACATCAGTCAGCACAGGGCCCAAGCTTGCCGGTTTCTTCTTGAAGTCCAATTCACACGTCAGGATGCTGCTTTGGCCTGGTGGCGTCTGTAACACAGCTCACAATTCAAAATTTATCCAAGCAGTTGGATTAGAAGCATAACAGAAATACTCAGTAGACTGCATGATCTTTTACAATCAAGACATGCACAGGCTCAGTTACTTCAAGCAAGGGCTTTCTTAATAATAAGTTATCAGCTCTTTCGTGGCAGTGTCCTGCTTAATAGTATGTCTAAATTGTAGACGAACATAAGTTGGGGCCTGATAAACTTTGCTGTGATGGCAATCTGCAAGGGCTTCTGCGTCCTGAAAGGCAGCAGTCAATCTTTTGAGAGTTCAGAAAAGAATGGCTGTAAGTCATGTTTTAGAATTTATGAACTCCATGCAGTTTCTACTTCATGTGTCTCATCTTACTGCCTTTTTTCGTCTATTTACTGATAATCTTCACTTAACTGTTGTCCTCTGGTGACCCACGGTCACTTCTCCGCAGGGGCATGATGCGGGAGCCATCACATCTTGTCAGTCGCCTTCTAAGTGTTGGGTCTCAGGTCAGGTTCCATCACAGGGCTCCCTAAGCAGCTCTCTTCTCCTCTGGACTGGCTCCGCGGCAACAAGCCATTTGAGCTAAAACAATTCTGTATTTCTCATAGGGGGTGAATTGAAGGAGGCATTTTTCTCAGTGTTCCATTGTTAAGGTTTTTCTACTCGAACTTTAGGTAAGGTGGGGACTGCATGGACACTTCTAAGCTTAATTCTAGCTTTAGATTGGTATACTTGCACATCCGATTTTCAGTGTCTGGATCATCCTGTCCCAAACTTTCCTCTGGGTAGCCTTAAGCGACTTCACCAATTCGGTGACATTGATTCCAACCCTTGATCTTAAAAAAGGGAAATTAACATTCCCCTCTTTCCCACAATCCTGGTGAGACCAGTCAATCCCTTGGATCTAAAACAAGGAAAAATCATCAGGTATTAAGAAAAACGGCTTTATTAAAAGAGGTAAAAATCATCTCTGTAAAATCAGGATTGGAAAATACTTTAAGGATAATCAGATTCATATAGCAGAGGAACCTCTAAGCCTTAGGTCAAAGTTCGAAACAGAAGGGTAAAATCTCTCAGGCAAAAAGGACATTTACAACTTGAGAAAACAACCATAAGACATAACGCTGTGGCCTTACGTACAAGTTTGGAAATATGAGAGACGGTTCAGAAGTTGGAGAGCTGGATTTGATGTCTGGTCCTCAGTCCAAGACGAAATAACCATAAACAAAGGCATGCCAAAAACTTCCGACCAAGAATTGAAAGTTATTGTCTCCTTAATGGTCCCTGTCAGGAAATCAGCCAGTTTACTGAGCTCTTGAACCTTTACAGGTAAAGAGGTAATAACCTATATCTGTTTAAGAACCATGATTTTCTGAAGAAATGTCTGAAACAAACCGTCTTCCTGCTGTGATAGGACTTCTGGGGAGTGGCTGTCTGGCAACCTGTTGAGCTTCAGGATAAGGGTTCCCACTAGATGTGATGCTATAACCTTTTGATGCTGCATTTTTCTCCAGGAGAGCTCTAGGGGTGGAAACATGCTAGATTGAGAGGACAGGGGAGAAGTTCTTAGCAGGTTCATCCACTGCTCTGGTCATGTGTCAGTCTTAACCTGGAAGAA
>NC_133779.1:55452910-55513490 GCF_003597395.2 Chelonoidis abingdonii | reverse complement strand
GATGCATGCATCCGACGAAGTGGGTATTCACCCACGAAAGCTCATGCTCCAAAACGTCTGTTAGTCTATAAGGTGCCACAGGATTCTCTGCTGCTTTGATTGATAGTAGTCCCTTAGGCTACTTACAGCCCCACTCAGATTCTTTGTTAGGCTCCTGCCAGAAGAGAACAAACAGCCTCAGCTGTTCTTCGGGTATCCTACTAAAACCACTCCTTGCTCCCCTCCTGGTCTTTCACAGACAGAGTAATAGGTCATGCATTTTATTTCCTGCCTTGTTCATAACATCATGCATATAACATGTACAACAAACACACCCAGACTATATACTCTATTTGTATTACATCCTCCAGAATTCTCAGCTGTAAAAGTCTGAAGTTCTGCAATCCTGATACTGGCCATGCCTACACTCACAAGACAAGTGCCCTGTTAAGCTGAGTAATAGCATTTGTTTCTCATTTTTATGTCTTCTTGAAAGTTAATTTTAAAATGTTCACAAAATAATTTAGACCAGAAATTTTAATCCCTTCAATTGTTCCCTGGAAAGCCTGCTAGAAAGGGCATCATGATTTCATGGTGCTGGACATGATCCAAAGAGTTAGAACATCCCTTCTTGTGAAGAAAATGAAATGGGCTAATGATTGTACACGAACCAGTGTCACCTTATTGAGTTCTACCTTTGAAAATGAATCTGAATCCTTGAAATGCACTTGAAAGGCAAGGGATAGTGCGCTGGTATAACCTTTTCATTCTCTATTTGTCAAACAAGTGTGGAAGCAGCACAAAATAAATGTCAGTCTTTGCCCAAGGAGTGTACATTCTAAAGTGTGTAATTCACAAATGGAATCTCTCCTCTGTGCACCATCATTGAGTTGCTACTATTGATCTTCTTGTTTCCTCCCTTGTATTTAGTACTGGTTGGATTTGCATAGACCCTACACTCAGTTCTCTTTGGGCATGTCTACATTGCACCTGGGACCGAGTCTCCCAACCCAGGTTCACAGAGTCATGCTAGTGGGGTTTACACTTGCACTTTAAAAATAACTGTGTAAATGTTGCTGCTTGGGCTGGAGCTTGGCTTCTGAAGCCACGGAGTGGGGGATGTAGCTTGAGAGCCCAAGGTGCAGTGTCAAAGCACATTCTACCTGGCTATTTTTAAGAGTGCTACCACACATCTGTGGACTTGGGCTGGGAGGTTCACTCCCAGATGCAGTGTAGACATGCCCTTCCATCCCGCAACCCTAGCTGTCATCCCCAGAGCCACAGAAATAGCACACCTCTCCCCTGTAATGAGGAAAACGGTCCTGCCACTGACTCTATGCCCCACCCTATAAACTCACTTGAAATCAGATCCCTGTTTCTCTTATCTAAGGCCTTGATAGCTCAATGGCTGGAGCCAGACCTTTAACAGGCCCCCTTTGTTCCCAGTGTGAGGGAGTCATAGTACCTTCTGTTCCCTACTAGGAAGGTGAGGTGTCTGGAGAAAGGTTGGGGAAGGTGTGCTATGGACCTGATTACCAGGACCTAGTGACAGCTCTATTTATCACACAAAGAATTTATAGCTTTCCTTACTCAGGAGAGTGTTCCCTCCTATCGTTCACTTTTTACTTACAATGAAAAATCTTTGAAGAGATTCCCTGTGATTGTACTCTTTAGCTCACTAAGCAAGTCTGTAAATAATTGAAAAAATGCCTTTTGCTTCACAGGCACCAGCAAAATCAGCTCAGCTTACTCTCAACAGCAAATATTTAGTGAGATTATCAATCAAAAAAGTTTTAATTTGGATAAGAAAATGAAATTCTCTTCACAGGCCTTGTAAATTGCTGATTAACACTGGCAGGTTTCTTGTCTCTCTCTGTCAGCACCCTTCTTGGGGTGCAGTACTGGGAGGTAATTACTAGAGTCTTCATGGAATAGGATTAATTAGATGCAGATAATGTTGCATACTAGCAGTTTGCAGGAGCTTTTAGAGCTTTTCAACTGAAACAGATAAACAAACTGAAACATGTAAGCCTGAAAGCAGAGGCCAAGGAGTAAGGAGGGAAGGCAGAAAAGCTGGGAGGGGGCAAATGCATAGGAACTAGGGGTGTAGGGGATGCTGCAGCACCCTCAGGCTCCTGATTGCCAGCCCCATGCCTGGGATTCTGGCTGCCAGCCCTGCATGCCTGGGGTCCCAACTGCCAGCCCCATGCACCCAGGGTCCTGGCCTCAGCTCTGAGGGGGAGGTAAGGGGGAGTGGATAAACGTAAAGGGGCTGGCTTTCAGCACCTCCACTATTAAATATGTTCTGGAACCACTGTGCGGGTGAGTGGTTAGGGTAGGGTGTGGGTGGTGTTGAGTGGTATGAGCTCCTCACCTGTTTAGGGTATGGATGGAGGGGCCCAGATCCACAAAGGTTTAGGCACCTAAAGCCCAGTTTCAGGCACCATCATGATTCACAGATCTCCTGTGTGGCTGCCACCTAACCCTATAGGCACCTAAACTCACTCAGCACCAAAATTTTTGTTGTAAATATTCCCTGTATTTCTGCCTCTGGGCACATGTACTAAGGCCTCACTCTAGGCACTTGTAAGCGTGCAGACTCACCCCTGAAGTGCCTTCTGCTGCTCATCTCAGGGAATTAGTGCTTCCAGCATCCTGGAGCACCCCCTGAAGGCTGGTGATCTGCCTTACTGCTGGCCCCCACATCCCTCCTAGACCCAGTGCCCTGTTATCTGGGGTGCTGCCCCCTGGCAGTAACCCCTCAGTCTTAGGGTCTCCCCTCCCCAGGGAACTCCCACTCACTAGCCCCACCTGACCTCAGTATAAAGCTACTGCCCGTCATTGTCTAGCCTGCACACCCTGGGGCAGACTGCAGTATCAGCCTACTCATCACTGGCAAGGTTATGTTTGGACCTGCTGCCTTTTCCAACCCCTAGGCTACCCTCTGAAACCCCCAGTACCTATTAGCCCAATGCTAGGCCACAGCTTGAGGCTTTCCAGGCTGGAGCTTCCCAGCCTTTCCCCACCCCTGTTCCACTCAGGTATCCCCATCTCTAGCTCCCTGCAGTCAGGCCCAACTCCTTCTATAGCCAGAGAGAGGCTGTCTGCTTGAGCTCCTGGCTCAAGCCTTTACAGGGCCAGCTGAGGCCTGATTAGGGTGTGGCCACAGCTGAGGCTGCCTCCCAATCAGCCTAATAGCTTTTCCCTTGCCACAGCCCTCCCCCAGGGCTGTCTTTGAACCCCTCAGGGCAGGAGTGGGTGACCATCCTGCTACAGCACCCAAACCCTGTTCTTTTATTAGTTGTCCCCTGAAATCAGTTGGGTTCTGAGGTCCTGTAGATCCTCCCCTTATGCTGGGTGGGGGATCCTTTAGCATTAAGCGGGCTTCTGCCCGCCCAGTTCCCAGAAACCCAATAGATACAGCACCCAAACCTTGTTTTTTTATTAGTTGTCCCCCAAACTCACTTGGGTTTTTGAGGTCCTGTAGATCCTTCCCTTAGGCTGGGGTGAGGATCCTTTAGCAGTAGGCGAGCTTCTGCCCACCCACTTCCCGGAAACCCAATAGGTACAGCACCCAAACCCTTATCTCCAGCCTGAGTTCCAGTGTGACCCATGAACCCGGGGAAGATAGGCACTCCTCTGGCTACTTCGTATGTGGGACCCAAACCAGTAGGTGGCCTGAAGATGCCTATCAGATAAATCCATTCAAAATCTGGCTAGAAGAGGAGGTGCCACTTTATAACTTTCAGTCCAGCAGTTAGAGCAGGGGGATGTGGTACACCAAGGTTGAATTCCCCACTCTCTGCCTGAAGTGTAGAAAGGATTTGAACAAGGGTCCTCCACACATCTCAGGAGCAAGTTCTAGCCCTTGAGCTTTTAGATATTCTGGTGTGCAGAGCCCTCAATCTCTTCTGTGAGAGCTGTTCAACTATGGATATATAATTAAAGAGACACTGGAGCAGGGGGTCTGTGGCCCTGGCTTTCCCACTTTCCAGGTGGGTGCCCTAACCACTGGACTACAGAGTTATTCTCACTCTTTCTCTGGCCTTGTTAATATTTAGTTATTCAATTGTAGGAGAACTCCAGATCTGCTATAGTTAAGATTCAGAACAGCTTTCTGTTTAAAGGCTAAGTCTTCTAAATACTCTAAAATTATGTACACCTGCCCCTGGAAATTTCCACTACATGCATCCGACGAAGTGGGTATTCACCCACGAAAGCTCATGCTCCAATACGTCTGTTAGTCTATAAGGTACCACAGGACTCTGCTGCTTTTAAAATCATATGGATACTTGGATTGCCTTGGAATTTGCTGTGCCCCATAGAGGCATAAGGTAGAGTTAGTCATCCAACTTTGGAGTCGTTGGAGTCCTGAGACTTAGCCCCCTCAAAAAGGAGCTTTTCTTGTGGTAGGAAACTCTGACAATGTTTTTTTGTGCAGCACTAGAGGTCAATCCATGACTCTGATCCTGGTCAAAATGGTCTCAATCTCTAGGTATCTACCCCAACTAGTGCATGGCACCCAGTGCTCTTTTGGGAAACAAAATTGAGAACAGAATTCCAAAAGAGTTTAGTTACATATGTAGCTTAAAGCTCAGAAGCCAGATGAATTACTAAAGAATGACCATAATGTATCAGAACAATGGAACATCTAGCCCAGAATCCCGTATTCTGACAGTGGCCTGCATCAGATGCTTCAGAGAGAAACAACACAACAGGGCAATTATTGAGTGATCCATTCCTTATCATTCAGTCCCAGGTTCTGGCTGTCAGAGGTTTAGGGACACCCAGAACATAGGGCTGTGTCTCTGACCATCTTGGATAATAGTCATTGATGGACCTATCCTCCATGTACTTATCTAATTCTTTTTTGAACCCAGTTATACTTTTGGCCTGCATTACATCCTCGTCAATGAGTTCCACAGGTTGACTCTGCCTTGTGTGAAGAAGTACTTTCTTATGTTAGTTTTAAACTTGATGCCTATTAATTTCATTGGCTGACCTCCGGTTCTTCTAAAATGTGAAGGGGTAAATAACACTTCACTAGTCACTTTCTCAACACCATTCATGATTTTACAGACCTCTATCATATCCTTCCTTACTGATCTCTTTTCTGAACTGTCCCAGTCTTTTTAATCTCTCCTCCAGTGGAAACTGTTTTATTCTCCTAATTATTTTTGTTGTCCTTCTCTGTATCTTTTCCAGTTTTAATATATATTTTTGAGATGGGGCAATCAGAACTGCACACGGTATTCAAGGTGTGGGCGTACCATGGATTTATATAGTGGCATTATGATCTTTTCTGTCTTATTATCTGTCCTTTTCCTAATGGTTCCTAATATTCTGTTAACTTTTTTGACTGCTGCTTTACATTGAGCAGAAGTTTACAGAGAACTATCCATTATGTCTCCAAGATCTCTTTCTTGAGTATCAGAGGGATAGCTGTGTTAGTTTGGATCTCTAAAAAGTGACAAAGAGGCCCGTGGAACCTTATAGACTAACAGACGTATTGGAGCATAAGCTTTTGTGGGTGAATACCCACTTTGTCAGAGTAGTAACAGCCAATTTAGACTCCATTGTTTTGTAGGTATAGTTGGGATTATGTTTTCCAATGTGCGTTACTTTGCACTTATTAACACTGAATTTCATTTGCCATTTTGTTGCCTAGTCATCCAGTTTAGTCATCCAAGCCTTTGTAATTCTGCACATTAGGCTTTAGACTTAACCTTTTCTATCTTTAATCTTTTATATCATCTGCAAATGTTGCCACCTCACTGTTCACTCCCTTTTCAAGATCATTTATGAATACTGTGAACATCACAGGTCCCAGTATATGTCCTAGGGGGACCCTAATATTTACCTCTCTCCATTGTGAAAACTGACCATTTTTTCCTAACCTTTGTTTCCTGTCTTTTAACCAGTTACCAGTTCATGAGAGGACCTTCCCTTTTATCTCATGACAGTTTACTTTGCTTAAAAGACTTTGGTGAGGGACTTTGTCAAAGTCCAGTACATTATATCATCTGGATAATCCTTGTCCTCATACTTTTTGGCACCCTCAAAGAATTCTAATGGATTGGTGAGGCATGACTTTCCTTAACAAAAGTCATATTTTGCTTCTGACAAAAGTCATATGTTGCGTCTGATGAAGTGGGTATTCACCCACAAAAGTTTATGCTCCAATACTTCTATTAGTCTATAAAGTGCCACAGAACTCTTTGTCACTTTTTACAGATCCAGACTAACATGGCTACCCCTCTGATAAAAGTTATATTCCCCAACTTATTGTGTTCACCTATGTGTCTGAAATTCTGTTCTTTACTATAGTTTCAATCAATTTTATGGTACTGAAGCTGAAGGGCCTGTAAGTGCCAGGATTGCTGTGAGGCCTCTCTTAAAAATCATTGTTATATTAGCTATCCTCTAATCATCTGATACAGGTGCCTGATTTAAACAATAGTTACACTCTACAATTAGTAGTTCTGCAATTTCATATTTGAGTTCGTTCAGAACTGTTGCGTAATACCATCTGGTCCTTGTGTCTTATTATTGTTTAATTTATCAATTTGTTCCAAAACCTTCTCTACTGACATCTCAGTCTGGGACAGTTACTCAGACTTGTGTACTCAGTCACTGTGGGGATAGTTGAAATCTCCCATTGTTATTGGATCATCTGGTTTTGTAATCTCTCGGATCACTTTGAGCATTTCACAGTCACCACCACCATCCTGGTCAGGTGGTTGGTAGTATATTCCTAGTACTATACTCTTATTAGTGAAGCACAGAATTTTTATCGAAGTGTGACCTGGGGATTAATGGGTCTGATGAAAAAGGGAGCCATGGTTGTTGCTGGGTAAACAGGAGACTGGGAAGACTGCAGTGTGCTCACCTCACCAAAGGTATTGTGCCTGGTGATTGGGTGAACCCTGGGGGACAGGAGGCTGACTAAGTCAATTGGAGTAGGGAGTGAGAGGAGGAAGAAGAGGTACACAGAAAAAGAGTGGACAGGAATGGGCTTCACGGAGACTCAAGCACCAACACACAATCATCAGGGGTGGAGACAATTGGTTGATTGCTCATCAGTGATGGTGCTGCAATGACCAATGTGGATATGGGAGTGATGATGATGATGATGATGATGAATGGGCTCTGTAACATGGAGAACCCATGTACCTTGATGAGTTGTTGCAGGCGTGAAGATGTTTGAGTGTAATGAGGTGATGAGGGAGCCGATTCACCTAGGTGGTTAACCTCTCTGCAGCGGCAATAGGTGTTAATCACAGTGGGAAAAGTCCCCACAATGTAGGAGGCCTCCTCAGTGTTTCTAAGTTCAGTCACTCGTTCTGTGAGTAGTTTGGCAAACCTCTTTCAGGGCAAGATAGGCAACCCCCCAAGAGTAGGGAGATAGGAGGTCTCCTGCATTCCTTCAGACAGGAAAGACTTCACCTGCAGCCCCTCAGCCGGGGGAGACAGTCAGGGGATCACCCACATTCCTCTCAGGCAGGGTAAGACAGTAAGGGGATTGCCTGCACTCTCCTCAGGCAGTGGGAAACAGTCAGGGGATCACCTGCACTCCCCTCAAGGAGGGGAGACAGGCAGTGGATCATAGGGTTGCCTGGTGTCCAGTTTTTGACCAGAACAACTGGTTGAAAAGAGACCCTGGCAGCTCTGGACAGCACCACTGACCAGGTCATTAAAAGTCCGATCAGCAGGGCAGATGGGGCTAAGGCAAGCTCCCTGACTGCCATGGCTCTGCACAGCTCTGGGAAGTGGCACCCTCTGGCTCCTACACAAAGGGGCAGACAGGAGGCTCCTCACGCTGCCCCTGCCCCAAGTGCCGCCTCACAGCTCCCATTGGCTGGGAACTGTGACCAATGGGAACTGTGGAGGTGGTGGACAGGGCAGTGCAGAGAGCAGCCTGGCCACACCTCCATGTAGGAGTCAGAGGGAGGACATGCCGCTGCTTCTGGGAGCCACCTGATGTAAGTTCTGCCCAGAGCCTGCACCCTTCACCCCCTCCCATGCCCCAACCACCTGTCCCAGCCCTTCCACCTTCCAAACCCCTTGGTCTCAGCCTGGAGCACTTTCTTGCATCCCAAACCCCTCATTCCCAACTCCACCACAGAGCCTGCAGCCCCAGTCAGAGCCCGCCCCCGCAACCCCCTGCCCCAGCCCTGATCCCCTTCCCACTCTCCAGAACCCTTGGTCCCAGCCCAGAGTACTCTCCTACACTCCAAACCCCTCATACCCAGCCCACGCCCCAGCCCCCTGAACCAGCCTGGTGAAAATGAGCATGTGAGAGAGGGTGGGGATAGCGAGAGACAGCGGGATGGGGGATGGAGTGAGCAGGGGGTGGGGCCTTAGAGAAGGGGTGAGGCCTTGGAGGAGGGGCAGGGCAGTGGCTGGGGCAAGAGTGTTTGATTTTGTGTGAGTAGAAACTTGGCAACCCTAGGGGATCACCCACACTCCCCTCAGGCAGGGGAAACAGTCAGGGGAATTGCCTGCGCTCCCCTCAGCCACGGGGAAACAGTTGGAGATTGTCTATGCTCCACTCAGGCAGGAAGCAGCAGCTCCGAGGTAACTCACACTTCTCTTCCTCTGTACTGCCCTTGAAGGATGATCTTGGATAGCCCAGATGATCTTGTTACATGGCCGTACCACTTCAGCTTGCACTTCTTCACGGTCATCAGGAGGGCTTCCTATGAAATTGTGCATTGGGTGATGATGTTGCGGACCTCTTCATTAGTGACATGGTCGAAGTAGGAGATGCCTAGGATTTTATGGAAGTCACTTATCTCTACTACCTGTATTTTCCATTCAAGTTCTGCCATAAGGGTCCATGCCTCACATGCATACAGAAAAATGGAGAAGACCAATGCGTGCAGCAGTTTTAGTTTGGATTCCAGAGAGATGTCCTTATTCTCCACATTGGCTTTAGCTTTGCCACTGCTGCGGTTGTTTGCGCAGTTCTTGCCAGAATTTCTGCTTTGGATCCTTCATCAGTGATGATTGCCCATAAATGCTTGAACTATTTCACTTTCTCCAGCTCTTGTCCACTGACAGTGATATGTGAGCTGATCCTGTCACATTTGTTTGTCATCAGCTTGGTTTTCTCTGCACTGATTTCCTTGCCGTATTTTGCGGATGTTTCATGCAAACTTTTCACAAGGTTGGCAAGTTAATCTTTGCTGCCTGCCAGGCCATCAATGTCATCAGCGAACCAAAGATTTAAGATTGTTCACCCCCTAATGCTGACTGTGCATATGTGATCTTCTAGGGCATCAATCATTATGTGCTCCAAGTAGATGTTGAACAGTGTGGGCAAAAGAAGACAGCCTTGCCAGACTCCAACAGTGGTGCAAAACCACACCTCTATTGTGCCATTGACAAGAACTGCACTGCTGTCCTTGGCATACAGTTGTTTAATGGTAAGAATAAGCTTACAACCAACATTGTACATTTTAATGCATTTCGTGCCCATTAGGGTAGAATAAACTGGACTTGTGTATCAATGGAAATCCACCGTGGGGGTTGTGTTACTGGGGAGTTGTATGGTGTTATTGATGTACCCACTCCAAATCCATCTTCCCTTTCCCTTTTATATGCTTCCTCTATATTTCCCCATGTAGATAAAGTGTACCTTGAATGCTGGTTTTTCCATTACAGAGGTGTCAGAATCGTATATGTATGAGGTATCAGGCTAGTCATAGGGGTAAGTACCAGGTCGGAAATAGATGAAGCCACAGGATTGTTGAAACCACATAGGGAGGTAAAGTAGTGTTACTGATTCCCTTAAAGAGTCAGATGAAGGCACCACCAGTTAGCAGCTAAGAACCCAGGCCATTGAAATCTACTCCAGCCGAAGCAGGGGGACAGCAGGAAAGGGTTCCTGTTGATGATTAGCTGCCCTTAGGGGGTACAGCAACTGGTAAAGTGCTGTTATACATGGACATTCTGTGGAACAGATTGATTGATTCAAATTTTTTACTATATTCGACTCTATGCTTTCTTTCACATACAGTGCCTCTTCCCACACCACACGCCCTACTCTACATTTTGTACCCTGGTATTAACACGTCCCATTGATTATCATTCTGCCAAATTTCTGTGATGCTTATTATATCACTGTCTTCATTTCATACCACGCACTCCAAGCATGTGCAGAGAGAGTTTGTCCCCCCGAAAGGCATTTGTGAGTCACAACCTATGTAGCTCTGAGGGAATATTATGGCAATTGAAGAATCCAAGAACCTCTGGACCCTGGGTACATCTGAGCTGCAATAAAAATTCCACAGCACTGAGTGTCAGAGACTGGTCAGTTGACTCTGCTTTCTGGGGCTCAGGCTGCGGGGCTAAAAATAGCAATGTAGACTTCTGGGCTTGGGCTGGAGTCCAGGCTCTGAGAACCTCCCGCTTCATGGGGTCTGAGAGCCCAGGCTGCAGCCTCAGCCCAAACGTCCATACTGCCGTTTTTAACCCCAAAGCCCAAGATTCAGGCCAGCTGCAGCCATACATCAGGTCTTTTATTGCAGTGTAGCCATACCCTGTGAGTTTAAACCCAGCCCAAGGTTGAAATCTGAACTAAAAAATGAAGGCATCTGTCTAAAATCTGTCTTTGCCATAGTAGTTTATTTTTATTTTTGGGGGAAATGTAATCTGAGTATAACAAAAAAATCAGAAGGCACTTAAACTGTTTTTGAAAAGAAAAATTACATATGCTAATAATTGCTGGAGTGGGAGTGGGAATTGGGGAGCAGAGGAATAGGGAGGAAATGGGGTAAATGGGAATGGGTGCATGACCTTTCTGCCAGCTACAGTCAGCAGCAATAAGGGCCAAGTTCGATACTGAGGGGTTCCTGTTAACAATACAAAACAGAACTGGCTTGAGCCCCCACCCAGTAATCTGGGACAATTTAACACCATCCCTATGTGCTTCTGTCATAAGTAGATAGGTAAGGTAAGGGTTAATTTTATTTTACTGTAAAGGGTACAAAGGGAACCAAACACCTGACCAGAGGACCAATCAGGAAACCGGATTTTTAAAAGTAAGGGTGGGAACCTCTGGAGGTTTTTGGCTTTGTTCTGGGTCTTTTTTGTTTTCCTCAGCTGTGAGTAAACAAGCTTTTCTTCTAACTCCATCTTCTCTTAAATATTCTACTATCAAGTGTGAGTACAAAGGACCAAAGTAATCGGCTGTAATGTGCTTTGATTTGTATTTACATGGGTGTTGATTGCTGGACTGGTTTAATTGGCTATCTTTTAATCAGGCTGTTTATTCCTATTTTCTTATAAGCCATCTCCCTGTATTGAGTTTCTTAATGCAGAGTGTAGTATATGTAAGTTTCTTTCTTTTTTTAATATAAGTTTTCTTTTTAAAACTTGTGGGAGTTTCTTTTCCTATGAGGCAAGAGGGAGAGGAATTTCTGTGCCCGGAGCTCTGTTACATCTGTGACAGCTAGGGGGGAGGGAGCCCATGCTCTGTGTTTACTTTCCTATTGTCCCAGGGCGGGAACAAGCTATGGGAAAAAGTTATAGGGGAAAGAGGGAGAATCAACTCTGTTCTCTTGTGTTTGAGGTTTTTCTCTAGTTACTGCTACGAGACAAAGGGAGGGGTGAATCTCTTTGTGTGAGCTTAACTAGTTGAATGCATAGCCTCAGGGGGAAAGTAGTTATCCTCGCTGGGTTGTATTCAAGGAGCATAGTAAAGGCATCGTTCCGGCGAACCCAAGGAAAGGGGGGGAAGCTGGGGGATGAGATAGGGAGACCCAGGGGGCTCTGGGTCTTGTGGGGTCCCCCAGGGATAAGTTGGGGCGACTTGAGGGCTGATAGGAGCCAGAATCCTATCTGGTGGCAGCGAGATAAGATCCAAGCTGGTACAAGCTTGGGGGGAACCCAGATTTTGGATGCTAAAGTCCAGATTTGGGACAGACGTTTACCACAGCTTCTAAGAGGCAATACTTCCTCACTTGAAAGCACTGAGTCTGTGTATAAAAGGGAATGAGATCCAAGCATTTATTTGGGAAAACTCCACAACCACCTTCAAAAGCATGTGACCATAATAAACGTGACTCCACAGTGTGTTGGGCAGTGTCCTTTGCCTCAGTTTCCCAGTTTGCATTAGGAAAGTCTGACAAATGAATGTCCCTTTAATACATTACTCTGCTATCCCTCCACTACATCCCATTCAGCTGGTTGTTCTTGGTTAGCAAAAGACCCAGAGTTCAGAGGTGCATTCACAGGGTTTACCTCCCATCCCTGTTGGGGGTGGGCTTTGAGAATGCCTTTGCTGCTGCCTCTGCAACTGGCTCACAGCTGCTGCTGTCTCTCTGTTGCCACTAGCTGCTCCCACAAACTCATGTTCTGAGGTTCTACCACTTACCCCAACTCTCAGTTATTTCAGCAGATAGAGAGGAACCTCACACCCAGTGCAGTCTCTGTGTTCACTGTCCCCACACAAGGTCTAAGGCTCAGCTCCCAGACCAGACCAGTAGAGATGCCAGCCTTAGGAAACATCAGCTGGAAACAACAACCCCCAATTGAATGTGATCAGCTCTCTCATTAAACACTGAGAAGGAGCAGTTCAAATGGTGTCTAGAACTCTTTAGGAAGAGCCCACTCCACCAGCTAGGAACACCTGTCCTCATCCACACTCATCTCCGCTTGGCTTCATGGCATCCCTTAGCAAGTGAGGTTCAGTTTAGGGTGACCCCCTCAACCAGGGTATGATAAGCATAGTTCTGCTGCCCATTACTTGTACAATGAGAATAACAAAATTTCATTGCCTCTGGATTCAAATACTAGAGTGACTTGTAACCAAAGCAGCTCCATCTTCTGCGCACCTAGGCAGAGTATGCGTGTCTACACAAATACTGTCTGCTTCTGAAATCTTTTCTCCCCCTCTCATCACTAGGTGTCAGGGGAGAGCTCATTCAGAGCCTTCTTGCTGGTGGTAAGGGAGAAGTGTTTGGGGCTCAGATCGGGTGAAGGAGGCGGGGGTTAAGGTATTTGGAAATGTAGGACACTGGGAGGGATAACATGGAGGTGGGTAGCAAGGCAAATGGAAGTGGTGTGGGGCACCTGTCAGCCCCACATTCTCCACTCCCATGTGTGCACCAAGATCTGGGAAGGCACTTGGGGTGTCTGAGCCCCTCTCCTTCCCCCGGCTCATGTGATCTGGGATCTGGAGGCCTATCCCCTTTGGGTAGAGCTCTGAGTCCCTCTTCTTGACACCCCTCAGTTAAACCAGTATTTCACTGGGGCATACCCCTCTAGGGTGTTTGAGCTTCCTTGCCCTCTAGTGGGATCTGGGGGTTCTTATCCATCTAGGGGACAGAGCCCTTCTCTCTATTCCCATATGAGCCAGATCCTGGGAAAGCACTGCACCTGTGGATGGGGAGCTGAAAATGGATTTGTTGGAAGCATGCACAAGGAATACACAGCTGAGATTAGGGTGAAGGGTTGAGAATGGGCATATCTGATATACATCACAGGATCTCCAGTGCTGGGGAGGGAAGATGGGAACACCCACTGATATGAATGGAGCAGCACCTACCTGCTGACAATCCTTATGGCAAGAAGACCCCTGTGCCCCACAAGTGACACAGACCACACAACACAGTGCTGAAATTAGATGAATAGCATCTCTCAAGGTTCACGTGCACCTGTCCTATGATCATACATACAGAAGTCAGGAAGAGAGGCTCACCCTCCCCCATCCCCCGCCCCTGAGGGCCTTAGTCCCTCCACATCACCTCGTGGCAGTCACAGCTCTGCCAAACTGCTCTAACTCATCCCTCTGCTATTCAATACAGCTACACCTAACACAATGAATGCAGCTAGGGTGCATGCCGGTAATTCCCAGTAGCTATTGCCAACTCCAGGGGGAACAGTTATGGTTGTGTGGGCACATATTTTCTTCACACTGTATCCCCTGCTTTTCCCAAGTTTGAGTTTTACTGGTTTTGACATTCTGGAAGGGCATCACAAGGTACACTGGGCAACCTTAGTTCTGCATTAATGAACATTTTTGCCAGTGATGTATTTAATTAAAGTGGAACAGCTTCAAAAAGAGACCAAGAAAGCCCTACAGAAGAATATCCCATGGCCCAGTGACTGGAGCACTCACCTGAGAGGTGGGAAATCCCCATTCAAATCCCTTCTCCACATCAGGCAGAAAGGGACTTCAACTGGGGTCTCCCACATCCTGGGTGAATGTTTTGAGCACTAGGCTAAAGGTATAAGGAAGCTTTTCTTCCCTGTCCTCCCCTGGGCTGTTTTGCACATAGTTAGGCAAGTACTTGCCAGCTCCTCACCAGAATTGACTTATGTGCCTGACTCCAGGAAAGGTGTTCCCAGGTGTGGATCCCAAGCACAAGGAGACACCTCCCTTCAGCCTAAATTTAGGCACTTAACTCTGTGAAGGGATGATGCTTAGGTTTAGGAAGCACACATCCCCTTGGCTAGTTTAGATAGGTAGCTGCCCCAGCTTGCTCGCTTTTGTGACTCCTGTTCTAAGGTGCTTATCTCTCCCCATGCATTGTATAGGAAACCTAGGCACCTAACTCAGACATTTTGGATCCTTTGTTGTTCCAGTGATTTTCTAGGCACCAAAAAGTTAGGCATTTCAATGCCTAAGTCCCTGTGTGGATCCAGGCCTAATAGGGTG
Organism: Chelonoidis abingdonii; assembly: GCF_003597395.2. Taxonomy (NCBI): domain Eukaryota; kingdom Metazoa; phylum Chordata; order Testudines; family Testudinidae; genus Chelonoidis; species Chelonoidis abingdonii. The sequence goes on along the minus strand of NC_133779.1, from coordinate 55,498,846 downwards.
GGTCACAGAGTGTGGTGAGGGACTGGGGCATAGGTGGTCTGGCTTAGAGGTCACAGCTGGGCGGAGGTCTGCGCATCAGGTATGGTGGTTGCCCAGCAGAAGTTGGAAGAACTTCAAGAGCCACGTCCCATAAGCAAGAGTCAGGGTTAGAGTCCAGCTGGGGTCAGAGACTGGAGATCAGAGGCAGTACCAGGCTAGGATTGAGAGGCCGGTGTTGGAGTCAGATTCGGAGTGGAGTCAGAGACCAGGAGATCAAGCAAAATCTGTCTTGAAGAAAGCCAAAGTCTATGTGATTGCTCAGACAACTTCCAGAGGCAACCCCTGGGGTTAAATAGGGTGCTTGGACAATCAGAAAGCTGCAGGGTGCCCATCAGTCTGGGTCCCTTGGGTGGTACTTCCTGCAGTGCTTACCCTCTCCAGTGTTCCCTGGTTGTGCCTCTGCATGGCCTCCTGGTAGCACTGTGGGAGCATCATCTGTCCTAGGCTATACAGCCCCAGGTTCTACTTCTTGGATCCTTGCAAGTGGTAGGGATGCAGGTTGCTGAGCGCATTGGGACTTGGGTCCAAAGAGGCAGCTGGGGATCTATGGCTGGGTAAGAATAGGGCACTAGTAATGCAACACTAGGATTGAATGCAAAGCCTGCTAGCCCCTCCCTTACCAACCCAAACTAGGCAGTTTAGGGCACCAAAGCTCCAGGCCAGCAAGAAGAGGGAGCTTTCAGGACAACCTACAAAAGACTTCAACCTCCAGAAGCCCTCCACGCTCCAATTCTGCCAGAAGCAGCCTTTTGACATCACAATGGACATTTTACACTTGGATTTTTTGTGATCTGTGAACTCTGCTCCAATCATGCACTTCGCCAGCCCACTACCCCCTTCCTTCTCATTCCCCTGTCTCTAGGTCTGCCACCTCCCCCAAACCTCATTTTATTGACCACTCTCTGCCTTCTCTCCTTCTCCTCTTTTTAAACCCCTTTCCATCTTCCTCTAAAAAGAAATGGAATGAACAAGCCATTTGAGCCCTCAGAAAATGAAGGAGGCATTGAGAGGGCCAACTACAATCATTTGGTGTCAGTGACTTGCTCGGGCAACCTTAACCCTCATATTGGACCAAAAATCACCCAACGTTTCCTGTATTGGGGTCTGGAGACCCCTAGTACATCAAAATTGGAGAGGAAAGCATGGGATGCATTTAAAATTGACTTTATTGTAACCCGTGAATTACAAAGCTATGTACGATTTAAAACTTTCCTAGATTCAAAAGTACATTACTTAGTATTTGTGTAGGGGTCTAACTGACCCCATGATCAAACACATTTTAGAAAAAGCTACAAGCAAGTAGGTGACATATGTTCTGAACCTACAAAGTTTTTACACTTTGAACATTTTTATATATTTTTTCCCTCATTTTCTGGAAGAGATGCAACATCTTCTCCATTTCTTAGCCTCTGGTCAGTACACAGCACACTAGATGCTACTTTCCTAGGAGTCTGAGGTGAGGCTGCAATGTTCCTTTCTGGCACCTGAGGTTTCACAATTTCTGTAGCAAGGTCCCTGAGAAACATCCATCTCTTACTCAGAGATTTATTATGCCACATGCAGTTCAACAAAATCCAAACAACATATGCATTCAGACATGCAATGTCCAAAATTGTAACGAAACCCACCATTGGCCAGCATTTGCCCATCTGTTTTGTGGTAGTTGAGGCTACCATCTGGTCACAAGTGTTCATACCTTTTGGTTTTTTATAAAAATTAATGATGTTAGGTTTTGCTTCAGCCCCAGATGTATTACCGCTTTCCCCTTTTTGGGTACATAACTCACAAGGGTCATATTTTCCTGGAAACCAAATAAACTGGAGGGGACTGGTCTTTGTTGGTGGGGAAGGAACTGAGCAGGAATTTCAGGCTTGTTCATGCTCTTTTTGCCAACCAAAGTAAATTTTTTGGGGGCAGCAAGTCCCTTGTAAGACCAGCACTGGTAAAAAAAATTGTCCATTGTGGTATTTCTCCCAGTTCCTTCTAAAAATTGTGTCAATTTGTTAACTACATTTCTTGCCAAATTTCTTGCTGCTGCTGCATTCCCCTCTATGCCAGTCTATATGTCAGTATTTAAAACATAAGAAGTTGTAGAGTCACAGCATAGCCAGAATTTGACGCAGTGCCTGGATGAGTTTGAAGGCATATGCTGCCTGAAAGGACAGTGACCATGGAAAGCCACCAACTGTTCATCAATGGTGGCACTCTCATAGGTAACCAAACACCTGGGCAGAGTCCTAACAAACAAACCCCGTATCTCTGAGATAGGAGCAAGATTAATGGTCTCATTTTGACTTCTGCGGGCTTCTCTGTTGTCGAAGCGCAGGACCCTTGTTGCAGTTTGAAATTGATGGAGTGAAATGGTGGCTCTGAATACTGGCTTTCCATGGTCATTTGACCATAGCTAGATCTATAAACACCTGCTAAAATGAGGAGTCCCAGCTAGGCATGAAGTTCTGTATCTAGTATTATCCACTAAGTACTCCCAAGCAACTCAGCCCCATACTTGTTAGAATTCTGGAGAGTGAGATTAGGCCTGAAATGAGATGAAGGTTTCTAACCATCAGAGGAGTGAAATTCTGCAACAGCCTTGCAAGGGAAGAACTGAGAGCAAAAAACCTAACTGTCTCCAAGCCTGAACTAGATAACTTTATGGAGGGGATGGTATGATGAGACAGCCTACAGTGACATGTAGCCGATCTGCAACTGTAAATGTCTCAAATGGCTGGAGATGAGGCCCTAGATGGGGAGGACTCTGAGTTACTACAGAGAACTGTTTCCCAGGTGTCTGGCTGATGGGTCTTGCCAACATGCACAGGCTCTAACTGATCGCTATATTTGGAGTCCAGATGGATTTCCCCCAGGTCAGATTGGCAGAGACTCTGGTAGGGGTTTCACCTTCCTGTACAGCATGAGGCACGGGTCACTTGCAGGTTTAAACTAGTGTAAATGGTGGATTCTCTATAACTTGAAGTCTTTAAAACATGATTTGAGGATGTCAATAACTCAGCCTGAGGTTAGGGGTCTATTACAGGAGTGAGTGGGTGAGGTTCTGTGGCCTGCAATGTGCAGGAGGTCAGACTAAATGATCATGATGTGTGATCTGACCTTAAAGTCTCAGTCTATGTAACATAACTTCAGTCACAAAAAGCTGCAAGCAGGAGACTAGAGTTTCCCTGACACTGTATTGAGTAAATGGTCAGTCCTGGAGCAGGGGCAGGTTATTTCTGGTTGGAGGTTTTGCTGGCATCTGTGCTGCCTTTCCCCATTTTTCAGCTTTGCTCTTGGACAGGTAAAAGTGTGCAGGTGCATCTTGACTTTTCTGCACAGCAATATTACTGGAGTCACTTTCCTCAGTGATTTCATCTTCCACTGTTTCTGAGCCACCACCCTGTGCCACAACACCAGACTCAGTCATCGCCACTAAACTGCGTGATGTCAGAACCATCGGGTTCCTCTGTGTCAATTCCCAGGAACTCTTCTTGCCATTTCGTCTCACTCACAAGCAAAATACACAGCCAGTGGAGCTTTCAAACACAGCCATTGCTATTGACGGTAACAGGGCAAGAGACATTAAATGGAAACTGCTTCTGTCAACAGCAAGTCTTTTTGCCAGCAACAGCATCTGTCAAGTGTGGGCTTGCCAGAAAATGTATCTGACAATTGTGGCTTCCCCAGAAACTCTTCCTAACAAGTGTAGGTTCCCAAAAACTTAATTTGACAGTGTTATTTTCAAACAAACTCAATTTGCTAGACAATTGTGATGATACAGGAGGAAAATGTCATTGGGGTCTTAGACACTTTCGGTGTTTTTTTTGTGAAAAAGAAAAACCACTGAAATGATGATGATAAAATCATTGCTGAAAGGTTCACATAATCATGTCATAACTGCTTCCTCAAAATATAAATGAGCGGATGCTGGAATCCTTGGATAAATTATTTGGGGTCTAACTGACCCTAATAAGTTTTGAATGGCTTTTCTGCTGCACTAAAACCACAATAGGAATGCAGACAAAACCAATGCTAACAGGTTGTCCTCCTCATAGTTTGAGAATACTTAAAGAAAAAAGAGGCAATGTTTTGCTTCTCACATTTTATTTAAATTTTTGTACTGTGACAGACCCAAACCAGTGGGGTACAGGAGTCTGGTCCTATTGGCATTTAGCGGGGGTGGGTGGGCAAAGCCCGCCCACTTCTAAAGGACCTTCCCCCAGCCTAAGGGGAGGACCCACAGGTCTGGGACACCAAGTAAGTACGTGGGACAACTAATGAAAAAACAGGATCGGGAGTGAGGTCATAGGGCTAAACTAAGGGAACCTGATGGGGACACCGAGCAGAGAACCCTGGACAACGCCCACTGCTCCTCAAAGGCGTCAAGGGAGCCAGTGGACGCCACCCAGAGGGACTCCGCCCGGATGCGTGAACAGATGGAGGAACGGAAATAGGTCCTACAGTCACGGGAAATCCCGTCAGCCAACCTCCTCTCCCTGGTGCTGTAGATGGCTAGTTTGGCCAGGGCTAAGAGGAGGTTGATAAGGAGATCCCGCGACTTCGTGGGGCCACGGATGGGGAGTGCATAGATGAACAGGTGAGGGGAAAAGTGCAACCAAAAATGCAATAGGAGGTCCAAGAGGAGCCGGAACAGGGGCTGCAACCTGGCGCACTCCAAGTAAATGTGCGCCAAGGTCTCCTTCTCGCCACAGAAAGGGCAGGTGTTGGGGACAGGGGTGAACCGCGCCAAGTACACACCCGTGCTCACGGCCCCATGAAGGAGCCGCCAACTGACATCCCCAGCGGGCCGCGGGACCAGGGCAGAGTACAAGCTGGCCCACCGGGGCTTCTCACCCTCGAGAGGTGGCAGAGGTCCCGCCATTTGGTATCGGGGCGGGACGCGAGGGTGAGGTAGTGAAGGGTGTGGAGCACGAGTGTGTACAGATGTTTCCGTGGCGGTCTGGAACAGAACCGGCTGCACATCGTGCAGCCGGCTTGCAGTGAAAGGGTGAGGGGGCCGATTGGGTCCACGGGGCAGGGGCCCTATAAAAATGTCCATGGGGCCCGGGGTGGAGGGTGGGCGGGGGCGTGCCCTCTCGTAGGACCCGGTCGAGGTAAGCCCGAGCAGCAGGCAGCAAAGCGGCCTCACCTCCTGAAGTACGCGCCAGGGAGTATGAGGTCTGGAGAGCCCCATGCGCGCCGGGCGAGCGTCAGGGGATCCAGCCAATCTCCCCGGTCGTAGTCCAGGAGGTCTCCGACCCTGGTGACTCCCGCCAAGACCAGCCTCCGGCGCACCGCGGGGACTCCCACCTGCACACGAAGCTGGGGATTGTGTAGCAGGGGCTCCGCGAGGAGGTCGGCCCCCACGGTGGCCGCCACGGACCTGGTCGTGGAAAAGAGCTTCCAGGTCCGGAGGAGGTCTTGGTAGAAGACCGGCAGCCCGGAGAGGTCTCGCGGAAGACCTCTCGGATGGAGGTAAAAGAGCTGCCGGTCGTATCGGAGCCCTCGGAAGCGGCGGAGGAAGGCGTGCGCCAGTACGCTCCACGCCGGACTACCTGCACCATACAGGAGCCTCTGCAGGGCCTGGAGGCGGAAGACACGGACCTGAGTGCGAAGGCACTTCAGGCCCTGCCCCCCTTCCTCCAGGGGCAGGTGGAGGACCCCTGCAGAGACCCAGTGCGTCCCTGGCCAAAAGAACTCCAGAATCGTCGTCCGGAGGTTGGTCAGGAAATCCGGGGCCGGGACCAGGGTGTTGAGCCGGTACCAGAGCATGGACAGGACCAGTTGATTAAGCACCAGTGCCCTCCCCCGAAGGGAGAGGCACCGGAGTAGTCCCGATCCATTTCCGGAGCCGCTCCGCCACCCTGCCCTCCAAACCGTGCCAGTTCTCCGGCGGAGACGGATGCGTGGCAGAAGGTAAACGCCGAGATAGAGCAGCGGACCCGCGCTCCACGGATGGCCTGAAGCGCGGGTGGGAGGGAGCTCGCCTGCCACCCGTCCCCGACCACCAGGCCAGAGCTCTTGACCCAGTTAACCCGGCGGAGGAGGCCGCCGAGTACACAGCCTGGCAAGCCTCCACCCGCGCCAAGTCGCCCGGGTCCTGGACCACGAGGAGCACATCGTCAGCGTACGCCGACAGACCAGCCGCAGCTCCGGCTCCCGAAGCACCAACCCCGTCAACCTCTCGCGGAGGAGACAGAGGAAGGGCTCGATCGCCAGGGCGTACAGCTGGCCCGAGAGGGGGCACCCCTGCCGCACTCCCCCCGAAGCTGACCGGCTCGGTCAGGGTCCAGTTGAGCCTGACCAGACACTCCGCAGAAGCGTACAGCACCTGGAGAAAACCCACAAAAACGGGTCCGAAGCCGAACGCTCGCAGAGTACCCAGGAGATACCCGTGATCCATCCTGTCGAACGCCTTCTCCTGATCCAGGGACAAGAGGGCGAACGACAGACCATCCCTACACCCTAATTCCAGAAGGTCCCGGACCAGATACAAGTTATCAAAGATAGTGCGGCCCGGGACGGTGTAGGTCTGGTCTGGATGGACCACGTCCGCCAGCACGGACCCTAGACGCAGCGAGATGGCCTTTGCAATGATTTTGTAGTCCGTGCTGAGGAGCGAGATGGGACGCCAATTCCGTAAGTCGCGGAGGTCCCCCCTCTTCGGCAATAAGGCGAGCACGGCTCGCCTGCACGAGAGAGGGAGGACCCCGCTCTGCAAAGACTCGGCCCAGACGGTGACCAGGTCTGGGCCGAGAACGTCCCAGAACACGCGGTAGAACTCCACGGTCAGCCCGTCCATGCCCGGAGATTTATTGGTGGGCATGCGACGGAGGGCTTCCGAGAACTCGGCCAGAGTGAGAGGCAGCTCTAGCCGGTCCCGTCGCCCGTGCCGACCGTCGGGAGCCCGTCCCAGAGTACTCTGCAAGCGTTAGGATCGGTCGGATCCGGGAGAGAAAAGGGCCGCGTAGAAGGCCCTGGCCCTCCCGCACATCTCCGCCGGGTCCGTGAGGGGGGTGCCGTCCTCCGCCAGGAGGCAGGTGACGTGTTTCTTGGCCCCCCTCCTTTTCTCCAGGGCGTAGAAGAAGCGGGAGCCGCGGTCCATCTCCCGAAGGAGGTGGATGCGGGATCGAACAAAAGCACCCCGGGCCCGATGGTCCTCGAGGGCTCGGAGCTCCTCCCGCTTCTCCCGGCACGCTCCGCAGAGGGATGGATCCTCGGGGCTGGCGGCCAGACGCCTCTCCAGCTCCAAGACCTCCCGCTCCAGCTGCTCTATGGCCGCATCCCTCCGCCGGCTGGCGCCCCGGGTGTAGTCACGGCAGAAGAGCCGGGCGCGCACCTTCCCCAGATCCCACCACCGCCGCGCGAGGGAAAAGGCGCGCCGCTGCCCTCGCCAGGCCAGCCAGAACTCCCGGAAGGACGCCACGAAGCCCGCATCCTCCAGCAAACTATTATTAAAGTGCCAATAGGCCGGCCCCGGCCTCTCCGCGCAGAGAGAGGCTGTCACGGTGGCAAGATGGTGATCCGAAAAGGGGGCCGGCCGAACGCCGGAGGAGTGGGCCCGTAAAAGGTGGAAACGTGACAGATAAATGCGGTCCAGCCGGGAGTGGCGCGACCGATGGGCCTCCACCCGGACGAAGGTGAACGTCGAGACGTCGTCCGGGTGGTGGTCGCGCCAGACGTCCACCAGGGAGTGGCGTTCGACAATCTCCCGGAGGACGTCCGCGCGGCCGGGCACTGCTCGGTCCCCGAGCGGTCCCGTTCCTCAAGGGTGGTATTAAAGTCCCCTCCCAGGACCAGGCACTCACGAGGATCCAGGGAGCCGAGAGGAAGGCGGACGCCTGCTGATGAAAAAACGCAACCTCTCCGGGCCCGATGTCGGGGCATAAACATTGACGAGATTAACCACAAGCCCCTCCATGCGGACCCGGAGGTGCAGCAGGCGGCCCGGCACAGCCTCAGCGACCCCCAGCACCTCGGGCCGTAGGTCGGGGGAGAACAGGGTCGCCACCCCAGCCGCGCAAACCGAGAAGTGGCTAAAGTAGGCCTCGTTCCCCCACTCCAGCCGCCAGCTAGCTTCAGCGGCCGGATCCGTATGGGTCTCCTGCAGGAAAATCACAGAGTACCCCCCCTCCCGGAGGTAGGAGAGCACCTGGTTCCTGCGGAGACCCATCCTACAGCCCCGGGTGTTTTTAATGTGGCAAAGATGATCGGTGCCATGAGGAGGGCTGGGGGGGATCCTCGCCAGCAGACACGCCCACAGCCTCCGCAGGCCGCGCAGCAATCCGTGACCTACCCCATAGGTGACTAAAGAGTCACGGAAGAGGCGGACCCGCTGGTAGGCCGCGGCGGCCTGCTTCCCGGTCCTCTTACCCTCCCCCATGAGGGCCCTCGCGGCCCGGAGGACCTGATGGAAATCCCCCCATCGCTGGAGCGCAAGCTGGACTTTGTTACGGGAGCCACGGACGTCCTCGAGGAACTCCCGCAGCTCCTCCCTCAGCGCATGGGGGGCGGGGTCACTGATCGATGACTGTCCCCCAGTGGGGCCCCGTCACAGCCCCGTGGCCCACCGAGGCGGGCAGGCAGGGGGCAGACCCCCGACGTGGCGTCCGATGGGCCGACGCCACGCGACCCGCCCCGCTCCCCGGTTCAACAAGGGGTGGCGGAAGGAGAACAGCAGCCCCTGGTGGGTCGGGAAAGGAAAAACTAGCGGAGCCGCACCCTGGGGGGTATTCCCAGGGCGGCACACTGGCATCACAGGAGGTGGGGGGGACAAGGACAGGGCTAACAGGAGTAGGGCGGGGATCAGGGAGAATCTGGGGGGGGGGGCAGAGGCAGGACCTGGATCCTGAGCCCCATAGGTGAGCCACTGGACGGTGGCTCCTCCTGGCCAGGCTCAGGGATCTGGGAAGTGGGAAGGGGACCCCTAATGATGCCGGCGCAGCCACAGTGGGCACGTGGGCAGCCTCGGCATCCAGAGATAGATGTTTGTCAATGGGGTCCCCGCCCAGGAAGGAGGGCGGGTCCTCCACACCCAAGAAGGACACCCCCTGGGAACCGGGTCCCGGCAGCGGGGCACTGGCCGTCGCCCTAATGGGCTCGGCGGCCAGCAACAGGGGCCACCCGCAGCCGGGTCGATGGAGGAATCCAGGGGACCCTCAGAGGTGGGAGCAGAAGCAGCGGTCAGGGGAAGGAACTCGGGGACAGGGGGACCGGGGTGAGGTCGCCCAGATCGAGGCCCGCTGGCTGGCAGAGGGTCGTCCTCCCCCTGCGTGACTGGGGTCAGACCCAGGGCCTCGATCTCCTCATAGATGGAAGGGAGATCGCCCTCCACCACCCCAGGGCCCTCCTCGCTAGCACCCGAGGCGACACCCACCTCGGCACTCGCAGAGGCGTTGAGTGGGAGGGGGGCGAGAGAGGCTCCCTTGGGGGCTTCCACGGGAAGGGACCCCGGAGGAGGGGCGGCGTTACCCTCCGGTGCTGCCACGACGTCCCCAGCCGGCACCACAGAATGGGAGTCATCAGGGGGCAAGGCGGAAGGCTCGTCATCGGCGCCCCCCTTCCTGCTCTTCCGGGGGGCCTGAATCCATTAACGCACTAGGAGCGAGAACGGTAGCAACGGAGGCCTCCCACACTGAATCCGAGTAGGTGACATCCCTACAACAACTATAAAAACGAGAGTACTAATGCTGACGAAGACCCACACCTAGCAAAATAATAAGGGAGGACACCATGAATAGACCCCTCGAAACCAGCACTACCACCGCCACGCATAACCGCACGGCTGAGCCAGTATGAATACTGCCACTTGACCGAGAACTGGAACGACAACAGAAACAGACAAACAGAGGGACTACGTAGAACGAGCAACAACAAAAAAGACGAAAGACCAGAGGCACAAGGATTAGGTAGCACGATTGAGTCCGCTTTTGTACGACCACGGCAAGGGTAGGAAGACGAATGACGAGGAAGACTGATGACGAGAAAAAGAATGAAGAGAATAAAAAAAAACAACAGACAACTATACACACACTGACATCGTGACCCCAGAAGGGAAACGCACCAAAAAGGACCAACGCGGAACATAGATTGTAGCAAACACGGAACCAACAGAGGCAGAGTATTGGAAGCAACGGATAATACAGGAGGGTAAAAAAACAACAATACCGATAAGCAAAACAAGAAACAGGAATCACGGTGAAACCAAATGACGTACCACACAACATAGTGTCTTCCGTCACTAGAGCTCCAAGATCACGAATGGGAAATACCGAGACACTGACCAACAAAGCCCAACCCCCACGTTAACCGCTAGGCCCCTTCTCTACCGCCTCCTGTGCGGCAGCCTCCCATGCCAGGAAGAAGACCACCTTCCCATACATTTTGGAGGCCGCCACGATGGCTGTGGGCCCCACCACCCTTGCCAACGCCCGCACGTAGGTCTCCATGTGGGGCGAGGCAGGCACCAGGAGGCAACGGACGCCGTGCTTCCTGGTCAAGGTGGGAAAGGGGCCACAGCCACTGTAGATGGTAGCGGAAGCAGCAGTCAGGGGAGCAGTGGCAGGTGGGGGGGCTGCCGCCACCTGGGTGTACGCTCTGGGGGCTGGGGGAGGGACACCTGCAGAGCTGGTGGAGGGAATAGCGGGGAGGGATGCCGCAGCCGGGAGCGGGGCTGCGGCAGTGGGGGCAGGTTCCGCCATGGAGGACCTGGCCTTTTTAGAGGGGCCCTTACCCTTCTTCCCACCCCGACCCTTCCCACCGGCTGGGGTGGCTCCCCCCAAATCGGAAGGGGGGAGGGACGTGGCAGCAGCAGAGGTCTCCTCAGTACTCGCCGCTGCCAGTGCCCCAGCAGGGGTGGTGGTAGGTGGATCGGCAGCGGCAGTCGAGGTAGAGGCTAGGGCAGTGGACACGGGGGCAGGTGGAGGAGGGGCAGTGGGAACATCGTGAGGGATCTCCCCCGCCGCATCCCCCGCCATAACGAGAGCGGGGAGGGGGACAAACAGCGAGGGGAGGAGAAGGAGAGGAGGCAACCACCCCTCCCCGCTAGGCTGCAGGCAGGGGAGGAGGGGGCCAGAAAAGGAAGGCTAAAGGGGCGTGAGGAGCAACCAAGGACCTAGGGGTGGGAGGGTGACAGGGCACTGACGCAGAGGGGAGTTCCAGCTCCTCTAGTTGCACTAGGGGATCAGAGGGGACAACGGCGGGGGGGGGGCAGTGAACAAGGGGAAACCAAATGGGGAAGGGCACAAGCGCATGGGACGGGGTGTGGGCGCACAAGGGGAGGGACCAATCAGGGCTGAGGGAGCACGAGGTGGGGGGGGAAAGGGCGAGCTGGGAATGGGTAGAGGGACCACAGGGGCAGCTGCAGGGCTGAGGCAGAACTATCAGGGCCACGGAGAGAAACAGGTGGGGCGGACAAATGTGGCAAAGGAAAGGGGTCAGTCCAGGGGGAGGGGGGTGGGGGGTGCACCCACAGGCAGTTGCGCAAAAGTCAATGGTAGGCTGCTGCTGCTGCAAGCCCAAATGATGGAAGTGGGCGTGGTGGGTCAGCCGAGCAGCTCAGTCCCAGAGGAAGGAGTCCAAAGGAGAAGGAAAAGAGCCAGTGGGGGTGATGGAGGGGGCAACAATGGTGGTGGGGGCGAAGGGGAACACAGATGGACCGGGGGCAGGCTCCCCGCCACACCCCCGGTGTCCTAACAGACACAGTTCAAACCCCCACCACAAGAGCACAGTTCGAAAAAGACTCAGTCCAGGAATGCCCCCTCCACAGTGGTCTTCACTCGGTCTCCAGTAGCAGGCGGTCCCCTTCTCCTCCTTCTCCTCCTCCGGGCTCCAGCAGCTCACCAGCAACTGCCACAATAGTCCCAGCAGCTCCAGGTGCTGGTGGACTCGTGTTCAAGCAGGAGGGACCCTGCTCAGAAGGTGTCCTCAGCAACACAAGCCGGGGTCCCTCACTCCCCCCCTCTCTGGGAAGCAGGCCAGCAGCCCCCCCTCTCCTCAAGGGCTGTAGGTGGAGTAACAGCAGGAACTGAGGATGGGGGGGAATCTACTAGCCAGCCCGTAAGCAGATAGCAGAGAGAGGGGTGGGTGGTGGTGTCTAGCCCAGCCAGGGGAGCAGGAGAAGCAGGAACAGCAGCAGCAGTAGCAGCAGCAGCAGCGAGGGCCCAGCACCCAGCAGGAACAGCAGCAGCAGCAGCAGCCCTCTCCCTCCTTCCGTACAGTGGGTGTGTCGAAGGGGAGAGCTACTACTGGCCCCAGGAGAAGCAGGGTTCTGTTCTTCTGAGTGACCAGAGCAGGGGCTGCACTAGAGTAATCAGGAACCTGCTAGAACCAATTAAGGCAGACAGGCTAATTAGAATGCTGCAGCCCATCAAGCAGCACTAATCAGACCGGCACCTCTCGTGCTGGGTCGCTATTAAAAAAGGTAGGCTCTCTCTCCAGCCTGATGGCAGGGAGGAACCAGAGGAGAGGAAGTGTTGTGAGGGGGAGCAAAGAGGTACAGGGAGCTAGAGAGTGTAAGAAGGTGTGCTGCTGGAGGACTAAGGAGTTCAAGCGTTATCAGACTCCAGATAGGAAGGTCCCTGTGGTGGAGGATAAAGAAGGTGTTTGGAGGAGGCCAATGGGGAAGTAGCCCAGGGAGATGTAGCTGTTATTGCAGCTGTTACAGGAGGCACTATAGACAGCTGCAATCCACAGGGCCCTGGGCTGGAACCCGGAGTAGAGGGGTGGGCCTGGTTCCCCCCAAACTCCTGATCAGACACAGTGAGGAGTTGACCCAGGACATGTGGGGAAGAGGGAAGATTACTGAGGTGAGCAAATCTGCCAATAAGCGCAGGACCCACCAAGGTAGAGGAGGAACTTTGTCACAGTACATATTTGGGGTCCAAGAGATCCCCAAAGACCTTGAAAGTGTTGTACTTTCAATTTCCACATTGACAAACATTGAGGTTTTTAACTGACCCCATTATCTTTTTAGTGCCCTTTTTTGTGATGCAAAACCCACAAAAGATAGGATGATAAACCCAGTGCAGAATGATTGACCTCATCCTGGTATGAAAATACTTAGTGTATGAAGAGGCACTGGTTTGGCACGCAAACTTTTATTTACATTTTAGTGAGAATCAGGGTCAGACCCCAAAACGTTCTGGGGTATCCTAACTTTTGAGTTCCCGCATTTGCAATCCAAAAAACCATTTTTCTAACACAGTTTGTCATAGACAATATTATAGGTTTCTTACAGAAGAAAATAGGCAAAGAGCAAATTTTATTATGTGCAAGCCCCATCCTTCATTATGAACCATGAGTGGGATTTGACCCATAGCCCTTTAACACTGCAGCACAGTTCTGTACCACTTAGCCTAAAATAACCTCATTTCTGGCTAAGACTTTTAGTTTCTAGAGGAGGACATGCAACACCCTGAAATGGGGGATTACCTTTGACCAGTCCTGCACAGAATTCTTGGGTTACATCCTTTCCCCAGAGGGCATCTAGATGGACCCCCAGAAGGTGGAGGCCCCCTGCAGCTAGGCAGTGCCTATGTGTTCCGGGAGTTCCAGAACTTCCTGGGCTTTGTGAATTTTTACCAGTGGCTCACTGTAGGTTTCTCAGCACAAATAGCCCCCATGACCAGTCTCTTCCACAAGACTGACAAATTTGTTTGGACACCCAAAGCTCACTGTGCTTTTGAACAGTGCAAGGCTGCTTTCACCCCACCACTCCCATTCTAACACACCCAGCCCCTGCCCAGGTGTTCATAGTGGAAGCCGATGCTCCCAGTGTAACCACTGGACACACTTTCTCAGAGGCATGATCCAAACAAGTGTTGCACTCCTGTGTCTGCCACTCCTGAAAACTCACCCTTGCTGAATGGAAATATCAGATATTAGATAAGGAACTACTCTCAATTCAATCAGCCCTCTCAGAGTGGCACCATCACCTCAAGGGAGCTCGACACTCAGTGCAAGTCTTTTCTGACCATAAGAACCATGAATATCTGTGTAAGGCATGAGCCTTGAACCCAAGACAGCTCAGGTGGGCATTGCTCTTCTCTCAGTTCAATTTTGTCATCAGTTATCAACCAGGAATGGGAAAGCTGATGCCTTATGCCAAAAAGGGGAATACTACCAAGAAGGCGAGGAGCCAAACCAAGAATTACCCAAAACCTTACAACTTCCTTAGTGACACAATACACCAAGACATACTTGATCTAATCTGATCCGCTTTGCAGGGTGATCAGTTACCCCAAAAGGTGATAGAACAGCTTGAGAAAATGAAAGCCAGAACTAAAATGCAATGCTCCAGATAGGATGTGATCATTTACCTTGATAGTGCATGCATATTCCAGTGGGGAGCCCCTAGCTAGAAATGCTCCATCTCTGCCATGACACTCCATTGGCAGGCCGCTTTGGCTGCCTTAAGACTTTCTGCATGGCTTTCTGTTTCTTCTGGTGGTCCCATATGCTAGGCGAAGTCCAGGACTACATTGACTCTTGTGACCTGTGTGTGCACACCAAGCCCCGTGGGCCTTGATCACCCTGGAATTTATAGTGGAACTCCCTGACTCTGATGGCCACATAGTGGGCTTGACTGTTGTAGACTAATTGATGAATTGATAATTGGGGGGAGGGATAGCTCAGTGGTTTGAGCATTGGCCTGCTAAACCTAGGGTTGTGAGTCCAATCCTTGAGGGGGCCATTTGGGGACTGGTCCTGCTTTGAGCAGGGTGTTGGACTAGATGACCTCCTGAGGTCCCTTCCAACCCTGATATTCTGTGAGTCTATGAAAATGGTGCACTTCAGGCCCTGTAACAGCTTGCTTTCTGCTGAAACAATGGCTCAATTTCCAGTGGTTAATGTAATCCATCTTCATGGGCTTCTAGACTGTATCACCTCAGACCAAGGCCTACAATTTCTCTCACACTTCTGGCATGAAGTGCTCTGGCTTTTATCTCATTCATGTATCATCCCCAGCATAGATAAGGTGAACCAAGTATTACGGCAATGCCTAAAGCGCTTTGTCATCTACCATCAAGATAACTGGTTCTCCCTCCTTCCTTATGTTGAATTCTCATACAACAGTGCTGGCCACAGCTCATAGAATATCAGGGTTGGAAGGGACCTCAGGAGGTCATCTAGTCCAACCCCCTGCTCAAAGCAGGACCAATCCCCAGAAAGATTTTTACCCCAGTTCCTTAAATGACCCCTCAAGGATTGAGCTCACAACCCTGAGATTAGCAGGCCAGTGCTCAAACCACTGAGCTATCCCACCCCTGTTTAAAGCCTGGCTTCCTAGGGCAGGGCCCTCAGAGGCTCCTCTCTGGCTGCCCTAGGGAGCCAGGCTTCAGCCTGCCTAGCTAGCACTTCTGGTCATGTGTCACGGGGGGGGCAGGGCGGGGCAGTTTCACTAGGGTTTGTCCCATCATCAACCCCAATCCTCAGTGGCCATTTAGGGGCAAAAGCCACAGCCTGGGGACTGGCAGAGCAGAGGAGCCAATGGCCCCATTCGCTATTGGGGGAGAGAGCTGCACCATTTCAGCTCAGTCAGGACATGGCCAGGGGGACACCAAGGTCCCAGTGACTCACAAAGAGAGTAAGGTTCATTTTCTGCTAGGCAAGGGTATGTGCATGTGTATGTGCAAGGATCTTGTCTATGTAATCAGTGTGAGGGTGGGTGGGGAGTGGGTACACGGCAAGGTGTGCTGAGTGTGCAATAAGTGTGACTGTAGGGGTGATTTTGGTGAGCGGGGAATAGAGGCATCTGTTGGGCGGGTTGTGTCTTGCACATAGGTGTCACAAGCATGAGTGTGCATGGTTGTGTCTGCAGTTGGCGGTATTGTGCGGGAGGGTGCATGCGTGTGCATGGTGAATGGGGGTGAATGCACCACGCGGGTGGCTGTCCGGATGAGGGTGTCCGGAGGGTGTCCGGATGTGCTGCACTTGAGTGTGCAGTCAGTGTGTTGTGTGTGTGTCTCCGTGGAGGTCAGGGAGGGTGTGTCTCCGGGAGCCTGAGCATGTGATGAGCATGTTGTGTGTGGAGGCACTTGAGTGTGTGGGCATGTCTGGCAGCAGGAATCAGGCCCAGTTTGGGGAGGTGGGTGTTATGGGTTCAGTGCCCCTCCCTGGCCTTGGCCTCCTTATCGCTCTAAACAGAGCGAGGCTGCATGGAGGGGCCACCTCTGCCTTTCCTCAGTGACCCACCCAGGTCCTCCCAGAGCATGGGGCAGAAGGGATGGGCCAGTGGGCATCAGGCACTAGGGTCTGCGGCGAGGGGGGTTGGCAGCGTTTTAGGCAGTGCAATGGGGCATTGGGGATGATGGCAATGTTCCTTCCTCCTTCCCTTCTTTGCAAATTATGTATTCCACCCTTGCTGCCACCTGCCGTTGCCAGCAGACTCTCTGAATCAAGCAGCCACCAACTGGATCCAAGAAATTCACCATATCCAGGAGGAGCTTAAGGACACCTTGAAGATGCAAAAAGGGACTACAAGTGGTACACAGACTGCTGATGCCAGGAGGGCCCAGCTGTCATGGTGGGTCAAAAGGTCTGACTTTCAGCAAAACCACTCCCTAAGAACAAAGCATCCCACAAGCTAGACTACCAGTTCCTCGGACCCTTCTGGGTTTGTCAGCAAGTCAACCCTGTCATTTTCAAATTGCAGCTACCTCGATCCCTTAAGGTACATCCTATGTCCCATGTACTTCTCCTTATACCTTACACAGAGGAACCCTTTCCTGATCAGTCCCAACAGCCGCCCCAGCCAGTCCAGATCCTAGGGCATGAGGAATATATAGGCTATGCTATCTTCAGTGCTAAGCTCTACTACCTAATCAATTGTGAGAGCTATGGCACTGAAGAATTTTCTTGGGAAACTGCTGCCTATGCCCATGCTCTGGCAAAAGGTTTTCATCAAGGTCTCCCACATAAACCGGACCCCATGTCCATCCAGAGGAAGTGCCCTGGAGGGGGGGATAATATAAGGATACAGGGACTAGAACCTAAGTTTGCAAACCTTGGGACCGCTAACACACAGCACCACACCCAGAGAACACTGTGAAGAATAGGTGCCACAGGAAGTGCCACTCAAGGGACCCAAAGTGACAGTATGCTGCAGGTCTCTGGTTAGCCAAGTGCCCTTTTGAACCCTAGGGGGTGCAACAGGAAGTTTGGATTGGCACCTATACAGACTTTGGACCTGCTGTAACTCCAGATGTCACCTTGTCTCCTGATGTCAGGTCTGTGACCTTGACCTAACTTTGACTCCGACTCTTGCTTACTGAACTTGGCTTTAGCAATTCCTCCAATCCCTGCTAACCGATTACTGTCCCTGATGTGTGCATCCTAGCCCCGCTGCGTCTGCTAGGCCAGACAGCTTATGCAACGGTCCCTTATAGTGAGAGGGCAAATATACTGATGCCAGTTTTCTCAGCTGATGTACATGCTGAGTAGCCCCCAACACCCAGAGAATTCACAGCCCAACCATGAGTTGCTCATGTTGTTCAGATCTAACAGGAACAAACGATCTTGCTGACCTACAGACATGACAAACCAATACCCAAACTTAGAAACAATGGCTAGCCTGGAATGTCTAACTGTTGCGGGAGGACAGAGTGTCATGTTTGTGGATCAGGGGAAGGGTGGGCAATGTAGTGTATTTGGGGAGGGTTAGAGTGTGTATTGTATTCAGGGAAGGGGCACTCAGTGCAATAAATTGGAGGAGGGGCAGACAGGGTATAAATAGGGGCAAGTGGTACAGTGTAATTTCCCCAATAAAGGGGTGTCAGGTGAGTGTGGTTTGAAAGAGGGTCTGGGGAATAGAAACTGAGAATTCTGTGTGGTGCTGCCTGCTGCCTTTTCTGAAGCTAGCAGTGCTGTGTGACAGCTGTGACTTCAGTAAAGCACCTCAGGATTTTAAGACAGTGTGGTCTCTCATCATTCATTCTGAAACCTCTGGTGCTAGAACGATCACTCTATCAAACTTGAAACCCTTTCTTAAAAGGCTCTTACTTTATCTTGTACAGCAGAGCTTTTTATAAGCAAATTGCTAAATTTGTCATTTTTTAAATTAAAATTGTAGAATGCAAAAGCAAAGTAAGAAATACAAATACCTTTTACTCCAGATTTCTTTATTTTACATCAGATAGAGACAGAGACAACTTATGTTTAACTTATTGTCATGGATAATCCTTAATGGAATGTTAAGTTTAACCATGGCCAGTGGACCATGATGGATTGATTGAATCATCAATTCCATAGCCAAGAAATACAAGCAGCTTTGTCCTACGTTTTCCTTGGAGTGTCTCATCTATCCATTGTGCTATCCCCAAAGCTGTTTAACTTACAAGCTCTCACAGGGTCACAGCACAAGGTGGCATGGATGCAGGCAAAGCCAACAGCAGAAGAACCGCCCCCCGACACACTGAACTCTTTCAACCTGCCACTGATATGGGCACTAATTGTATGTCAGACTCAGAACCGTATTCAGCAGAGAAGTTTGCAGCTTCTTAGAAACAAGAACAAAATGTAAAAAAGAAAACTGAGCCTGTTGTATTGAAACTAACCCCACTGCAGGGCATGGCTGTGAGCCCTGCAGATAGCCAGCCTTCTGGTGGCTGGCAGTTCCTCTGTGTCCCAAAAACGGAGGATGGCATTGCAGGCATTCCCAGAACTTAGCTCTGGAGGCTCCAGTCACCATAAATACTTGCACATTCTGAGTAACAGAGGCTGCCAGTGACTAAAATGTGTGCATAAATCAACCACAATAACTTTAAGCAACAATAAAGTAACCAGGCAACAGTCCCTAGCCCAGTCCTCAGGGGCAATGCAGATAGGACTGTCAACTTTCTACTCACATAAAACTGAACACCCTTTCCCCTCCCCACCTTCAAGGCCCCACCCCTTCTCCGAGGCCCTGGTTTTGTTTTTATTTTGTTGCAACAAAAGCCAAGTTTACACTTTTTTATATATAAGCGGTACTGCTCTATTTTAATACTTTTTTGTGCAAAGATCAGAAAGGCTTCAGTTATATATGTATGTACTAGGGCTGTTGATTAATCGCAGTTAACTCAAAACAATTAATTGCGATAAAAAATGTAGCACGATTAATCACAGTTTTAATCACTCTGTTAAAAAATAGAATACTGATTGAAATGTATCAAATGTTTTGGATGTTTTTCTACATTTTCACATATATTCTGTGTGTGACAAAATTCCTCCTCTACCTTGGTGGGTGCGCGTATTGGCGGATTTGTTCACCTCAGAGATCTTCCCCTCTGGTGGAACCCACAGTCCGGGTCAACTCCTCCTGTGTTTGATCAGGAGTTGGGAGATTTGGGGGAAACCTGGGCCTGCCCTCTACTCCGGGTTCCAGCCCAGGGCCCTGTGGTGCTTGTTAAAAAAAAGTGTGTTAATTAAATTTGTGACTGAACTCCTTGGGGGAGAATTGTTTGTCCCTTGCTCTGTTTTACCTGCATCTGCCATATATTTCATGTTATAGCAGTCTCAGATGATGACCCAGCACGTTATTCATTTTAAGAACACTTTCACTGCAGATCTGACAAAATGCAAAGAAGGTACCATTGGGAGATTTCTAAAGATAGCTACAGCACTCAATCCAAGGTTTAAGAATCTGAAGTGCCTTCCAAAATCTGAGAGGGAAAAAGTATGGAGCATGCTTTCAGATGTCTTAAAAGAGCAACACTCCGATGTGGAAACTACAGAACCTAAACCATCAAAAAAGAAAATCAACCATTTTGCTGGTGGCATCTGACTAAGATAATGAAAATGAACATGTGTCGGTGTGCACTACTTTGGATTGTTATCGAGCAAAACCCGCCATCAGCATGGATGCATGTCTCATGGAATGGTGGTTGAAGCATGAAGGGACATATGAATCTTTAGCACATCTGGCATGTAAATATCTTGTGACGCTGGCTACCACAGTGCCATGTAAATGTCTGTTTTCTCTTTCAGGTGACAATGTAAACAAGAAGCATGCAGCATTATCTCCTGCAAATGTAAAAAATCTTGTTTGTCTGAGTGATTGGCTGACCAAGAAGTAGGACTGAGTGGACTTCCAGGCTCTAAAATTTTACATTGTTTTATTTTTGAATGCAGGGTTTTTTGTATATAATTCTCCAATTTAAGTTCAACTTCCATGATAAAGAGATTGCACTACAGTACTTGTATTAGGTGAATTGAAAAATACTATTTTGTTTGTTTTTTTACATTATATTTATTTTTGATTACAAATATTTGCAAAGTGAGCATTCTACATTTTGTATTCTGTGTTGTAACTGAAAGCAATATATTTGATAATGTAGAAAACATCCAAAAATATTTAAACAAACGGTATTTTATTATTGTTTAACAGTGCGATTAATCACGTGATTAATTGCAATTATTTTTTAATTGCTTGACAGCCCAAATAATGCAATTGCAACAAAAAATATTCTCTTTTATGAATCATAGGCTTGTTATTCAAAAGAAAAATGGAATGGGACATCGCAACATTAAAGCAAAGGCAATATTAATAAAGGGTCAGTTTCTTTTTTGGCTTTTATAAACTTGTTTTTGCCTTTATTAAATATTAAAATATAGTTACAAGCATTTTATAACACATGTCAAAACCATAACAATATAAGGTATGTCTGGTTATGTTACAAAACGTTAAAACTAACCAAACAATTTCAACTGGTTTTTACCTTTTGTCTCCCAAGCACAACCAAGTGTCATAAAAGTTGACTACACTCAAAGCGTTTGCATAGACCTGCATTTAAACTTCATTTTTGGTTTAATTTTTAAGCTATTATCTTTTACGTTGTGTTAAAAAGAAGGAGTGGTTGTTAAAGTTTGTGCTTCCAAACAGTTAACAAAAGTGGGACTGGTATCACAATCAAATTAACTCTAAAAAGCGTGGGTAAAAATTCTGTTACTAATTCTTTTGCTAAAACAGAGTGCTCAGCAGGGAAAAGCAATACACCTTCTCACAGAAGATTGTGAGCAACTATTTTAGCCATCAAGCACTCTATTTATTATGCAAAAAAGGTAATGTATGTGTTAAGTGAAAAGGAATGTCTATGCAATAACTGCAAAAGTATCTAAACCAGTCTATTTGTGCTAAAGAATTGGGAAAATAGGAACAAAAGCAGAGCTCATGTTATAGAAGACTTGGTCCATATTACATTGTAAACAAAGTTCATCTGTGTATTAAATTTCGGTTACTGAAAACAAAAAAATGTAAAACAAACAATTTTATTATTGTAAACAGCTTAAGTTGTTTAGGGGTCCATCCCATAGAGCGAAGATATCAGTGCACAGTGAAGAAACCCCTAGGCATCAGCGAAAGAAAAATGAAGTGCTTTATAAATAACAGACTAGTCAACTGACCTCACCCTACCATATATGGACAATTAAGTATGCAATCAACTAGAAACCACCAGCTGGGCCAGATCTAACTGATATTTAAAGTGTATACTATTAAACAAAGTGAGTTCATTTGCCTGTGGTTTTAAATCTTTTATCACTGAAATATGACTGAATTTGGTGTTAAGAGCCTGGCTCCTGAAGAAACAGTACATCATTTACAATGTGCGTGACATTGTTAAATCGTTTAACCAAACACAAGTAAAAATTAACAAAATAATTGGAGAAAACAATATGAAGCAAGAAAAAAACCAGATTGGTAAAGAAATTATTTGTACTGCTTATGGAAGTTACATAGTAATGATCATAATGAGGGAACATTAAAAAAAGAAAAATGCTTGACCTTATTAGTAATAAACTGCTAACTGGCATTGTCCTCAGTGTACAAAAACAGTCATAAATTGGCAATGTGTCAAATTGAGTAGACAAATTCCCTGTTAATACCAGTCATAATTTGGGGTCAGTGACACAGCATCCTAACTGAGGAACATTTATTCAAACCAACTTTGTTCAGTGTCTGGGTACCAATATTGAATCCTCACACAGCAATATTTGATAAATTGGTTGCTATCCATTCAGTAGGTTATCTGGAAGACAGTATCTACAAGAAACAACTGGATCTACATCAATTACTGGTATGTCACAGAGCAATGAAAATCTGAAGAGCATCACACACGGCTTGTTATTTCCAGGAATGT
Source organism: Chelonoidis abingdonii (assembly GCF_003597395.2). Taxonomy (NCBI): domain Eukaryota; kingdom Metazoa; phylum Chordata; order Testudines; family Testudinidae; genus Chelonoidis; species Chelonoidis abingdonii. The sequence goes on along the minus strand of NC_133779.1, from coordinate 55,476,701 downwards.
GTTGACATCACAATTCCAGCGAGGGGCCACAATGGCTCAGGCCAATTCAATGAAACAGAGAAGCTTCTGTCTCCTGTCTGGCAAATCTTATCAGCTAGTGACAGCCAGCAGTAAGGGTAACCTATAACATGGATGGGCAGTACTTGTAGTAACTAATTACAAGAAATTTATATATGAAGGCCTCATTTGTGATGTCACTGCTCCAAATTTCTGTGTTACACTTCATGAACATAGCACTGTAGGACACATTGTAATAATGACTATCCCAGTTTTCCAAATTGAATCAGCAAGGTCGATTTTAGCACTACTCCCCTCGTCAGGGAGTACAGAAATTGATTTTAAGAACCTTTAGGTTGACGGAACGGGGTTGGTTGTGTGGACACAGTCATTTTTAAATCAACCTAATGTGGCTAAATTTGACCTAATCCCATAGTGTAGACCAGCTCGCATGATATTCCAGGCAGGACTGAATCTCCATGATAATGAAATGTAAAGAAGAAGTCTCTGGCTCCCATTTGTTGCTCTAAGAGGAGGATGGCTATGTCTGTCCAGGCGCCCCTGATCAACCTTACTGAGGAGGATTCCAAGGAGTCCTCCCAGAGTAGCAGTACCACCTCTGCCAGCAGCACCCAGGAGGACCAGAATGGATCCCCTGAGCTTGTTGCTGGAGAGCAGAGTTGCAGGGGAGGTGGTGGAATACCAGGATGGGAAAAATTTTGGAATTGGGGAACTCATGGGGGGGAAGATCAAGGGCTTCTCCTGGTGACCTGCAATCATCATCTCCTACAGTCACATCCAAACTTCAGAGAATCTCTGGTATGCGCTGTGTGCAATGGTTTGGGGTGGGAAGTTATTGGGCTGGAAGCTGGAATCACTGAGTTCTCTGGCTTGTGCTATACAGGTGGTCAGACCAGATAATTTAATGGTCCCTTATGGCCTTGGAATCTAAAAAGTGTGTTATATGGGCACAGGACAGAAGAATAGGTAGGTCCAAAAGTTAGGCAAAAGGCACAGAACAGAGTCAGAGATTGGGAAAAGACATTTGGAGACATCTGGAGATGTTCCATCTTTCTGTCCCTTTTAAGCACATTATTCTCAGAGCTAGTGTCAACTCAGGGTGGCTTTTGGGAAACCAAGAGTTCTGCATAGTTCCTCCCCTTCTCTCGGCTGAATGGACAGCATGTGGTCCTTGAACTGTCAGGCAGGCACAGGGAGATTATGGGCTAAAAGAGGCTCCATGTGCACATGGCAATGAGGAACTTTGTTGTGAGAGGCTCCGCGATTTAAAACTCCAGGAAGCAGATGCTATTTTGGGAATGAGACAGTGAATGCAGATCTGCTCATGAACATCCCTTTCCCAGTAGGGTTCACAGGGGCTCTGTAACTCCTAGCACTGGCTGAGAGCCTTTAAAAGCTGCCCAGGGCTCAGCACTGCTCTCAGAGCCTGTGCCTATCCCTCCCAGAAGGGATTTCTCACCTTAACAAGTAAGTATGTGGGGAATTGGGAGGTCCTTGTTTGTTTTCCTTCTCCTAGTGGCAGGATTGTAAGGGTATATCTACACTGTAATGGAAGCTCAGACTCCAGACCCTCCTTCCATCTACAAACAAATCTCTCAAACTTGGGGTCAGACCAAGGATGAAGGGTCCTAGCCCAAGTTAAGCCAGGACCCAGTGTTCAACCCTATTGCTTTGCAGTGTAGACACAGCCTTCCTGACTTGGTTCTTAGGAGTCGCACAAAAGCATCCCACAATCCCATGGGCCAACTTCCTTTGTCCTCTCAATCCCAAGAATCTCTAAATATCTCTAGGAAAATGGAAGTGATCCCCTGTGGTGTACTGCAGAAGTTCAGTGGTCAGAAGACCACCATCAGACAAACATGCAAACAAACCATCAGACAGCTATCTGTGTTTGCAATGGAGGCAGAAAAGAAGAACCCTTTTGCAAAGCACATTAATTCTTGGTCACAGGAGCCCAGTAAGATTTTGGTAAATCTCTGGTGCGAGGACAGCAAAACAGTGGATTTCAGTAAGAGTAGCAGGAATGGTCACACATACGAGCAAATAGCAAAGAAGCTGGCAGCTTTGCAAATTTACTGGACTGGGGACCAGTGCAGGGAGTGGATTGTAAGACTGAGTACCAGAAAACTAGGAACCAGAACTGCATCTGGGACAGCTTCCTGACATTGTGCTTGACTGGGTGCTAGGCTCTGTGCCCGGCACTGAGCCAATGGTGGTGCATGGTGACCCCATAATCCAGCATGGGGACTAATGGGAGACAGCAGTATGCACCAAGTGAGGCCAGTGAAGTGTTTCTGTTGCTGAAACCAGTCCCAAAGGAGGCTCTGCTGCAGAAGCAGCAGGAGCACATCATGGGCCCATAACCTGGCATTGCTGTTTGATATCCTCTGAGGAACAGCACGTCACTGAGGCTGCAGCAGACAGAGATGGGACAGAAGCCACCCCCACAGCCTAGTAATTTTCTGGCTAAGTGGCTAGGAGGAGTTGGAGGGAGCGGGCAGTTCATAAAAGATGTAATACTAGAATGTCAACACCAAGCTATTCCAATGCAGAGAACAGATAAGAAGAACCACAGGAGATCAATGTGGCTTCACAAGGAGCTGTTTAGATATCTAAATACCAACACGGATACATACAGGTAATGGAAGGCGGGGCATGTCACTGAGGATATATACTGGGAATAGTATGAGTGTGTAGGGACAAAGTTAAGAAAGCCAAGGCAAGGAATAGATTTAAAAGTTTATTAGAAAATGTTTAAAAATAGATGGTACAGAGAGTTTGAAATGTCAGTTATTGGTCATTGGGAAGAAATGCTAGAGACAACAAGAAGGGGTTCTGAAATATGTCAGACAAAAAAGAAAGAGCAGGGATGCTCAGTGGAGAAGATGAGCCGATAATGAGAGATGATAAGAAAGCAGAGCTGCTCAGGGAATACTTTGCCTCAGTCTTCACACAAAAAATAACATGTGACCAGATGACTAGTGAAGTTACCATAGACAAAGGGGAAAGGATGCAGATCAGGATAAGTAAGGAACATATCAGAGATAGTCTGACTAATTTTAATGAATTCAAATCAGAAGGGCCTGATGCTATCATCCCACAGTGCTGAAGAAATTAGCTCAAGAAACTTTGGAGCCATGGCAATAACATTTGCAAACTCATGGATGATAGGAGAGGTCCCGGAAGACTAGAGAAGGGTTAACGTGCAGCCCATCTTTAAAAAGGGGGAAAAGGAGGAGCCAGGGAACTATAGACCAGTCAGGTGACTTCAACAGCTGGGAAGCTACTAAAGCAATGTAAAAACATTCAATTTGCAAGTACCTGGAGGATGAAGGGGTGATCACTAGCAACCAGCATGGATTTACTGAGAACAAATCATGCCAAACCAGCTTGATTACCTTCTTTGATAGGATAACTGGTTTGGTGGATAGGGAGAAATGTGATGGACATAATATACATGGACTTTAGCAAGGCTTTTGACATAGTCCCGCATGACATTCTCAGAAACTAGAGAAATGTGGACTCAGCAGAACTACCATTGAATGGATGGATAATTGGTTAAGCAACATCAAACAAAGAGTAACTATTAATAGAATGATGTTGGATTGGAGGGAGATCTGTTCTGGGTCCGGTGTTATTTAACATCTTTATTAATGACCATGATGTAGGAATAGAGAGCACACATCAAATTTGCAGATGACACAAAGCTGGGCAGGGGGTTGCTAAAACTTTGGTGGATAGAACTAAAATTCAAAGGTGTTAGGCCTGAATAAACATATAGCAGACAAAACCAGGTATGCCAACCTGACCAAAGTCAGGCTAACAGAGGTTTGTGGGTAATCCCTGAGTGGAAAAGAACTAAGAAGCAGCATGTCTCATGAAGTGCTGGGAAAAAGTAAGATAAGAGAAAAGCTGCATTCCTGGCACAGTACCAGATGTGCTATGTTAGGAGCAGCCCCTTCGAAAATTTGATAACAACTCTAGCTTCCCAGCCTCCTGGTTTTCACTCCATAGGTTTGTTCTTTGTTTGTTTTTAACTCCCCTACATTTCTAACTTTAGGCATGCATGTATATTAAAGGTGTCTAGTTTCTAGCTGTGAAATGAAGGGGGTGGGTTGCTCAAGTGAATAATTTATGACGCAACGGAACTGTCTATATAGGCTTATACTAAGACGTAAAGAGCAGGCTGGTTCTCTCTGGAGACTAGCTGCTCTCTATTGATGCGTGCACTTGTCAATAAAGAGCTTTTGATCAGACCTTGCTGGTGTTGCCTGTCTCTCTCGTGGTCAGACAACGAACTTTGCCGTCTGGGTTAAAGTCCCTGACAAAGGGATCTTGATAATTTGAAGAACTGGGCTGTAGACAAAAAAAATGAAATTCCACAAGGACAAATGTAAAGTGATACACTTATGGAAGACAAAACAAATGCACATGTAAGCAGAGTCATGATGAGCTTTACCCTGACATCTGGTGGTGAATTATGGGGAGTGTGGAAAGGAATTTCAAGTGTTTGCATTTGCACATCCACCCTGCTTAGCATAGCCCACGGGAGCCTGGGATGGTTATTTTGACAGCTCTGGGACCCCTAATTTGTTATTGGGGCAGGAGGCATAAAGTGTTGTCACCCTGATTTTGTGAATGAGGAACTAAGACTGCTTTATGACAGAGAGTCTCACCATCAATTAAGTAGCACTTGCTAGACAAGGGACATGGGTGCCAAAACCCAGTGAATTGAGAGAGGTTGGGGACTGGTGTGGGTACTTGATGATATGGGCCTTGTTTGAGGGCCTGGGTCACCAATTACACCTCCTTCTTTCTCCACTGTTGAAAAGCAGAGCTAATTTTGATTCTATTAGGAGTTCATCTAGAGGCTGCTGAGCTGAATTCACTTTGGGTCAATGGTGCACCAGCAGTGGGGCTCCCCTACTACAAGCTGAAATCACTAAAAGAGCTAAACTTACTGAGCTGAGATCACTGAGCACTGTGTTAACTAGTGGGGGAGCCTGAAGATCTATTGCTAAGTGGCTAGCAGAGCGGAACAGTTTGCAGCACCGTTGGAGCATTCCACGGAACAGTGAGCAAAGCGGAGTGGAGCGGTTTGTCGGGATGAGAGGAGCGGCACAGCTAGTGGAGTGAAGCCGTGGTGAAGGCTGCAGCAGAACTCCATGGAGAGGCGGAGCAGTTAGCCCCGGCCCATGTAGGTTCCCCTTAACACCCTGTGTGCCCCCCCCAATTTCCACCCAGGCTGGTGGGGGGTGAAACTCTGCAGATAAACTTTTGAACTCTGTGGTGGCACTGATCAGGGACAGAGACTTTTGGGTTGTTGGACTTTGGAGTGATTGGACTTAAGACCCTAAGGGGAAAATGACATTGCCAAAACTTATTTGGTAGGTCTTTTGCTCATGGTTTATGTTATGAATCCCGTTTGTGGTGTTTCCCCAATATGATGCCACGTTGTTTCCCTCCTTTATTAAAAGGATTTTGCTACACTCAGACTCTGTGCTTGCGAGAGGGGAAGTATTGCCTCCTAGAGGCGCCCGGGGGTGGTAGTGGTATGTAATTGTCCCAGGTCACTGGATGGGGGCTCGACCTGGTTTTGCATTTGTCATAAGGCATAAGACCCAATTCTGAACCTTAGCGTCCAAAATGGGTGCCTGCATGAAACCTCCAAGCTTAATTACCAGCTTAGATCTGATAGTGCTGCCACCAGCCAGGAATTCCAGTGTCTGGCTCACTCTGGTCTCCCCAAAGCCTTCCCTAAGGGACCCCAAGACTCAGATGCCCTGAGTCTCACAACAAAGGGAAATAACCCCCTCCCCTTGTCTCCTCGTTACTTCCTCCCCAGATGACCCTGGAAGTCACCCTGTTTCCACTTCCTCCCACCAATTCCCTGGTGAGTTGCAGACTCAGTCTCCTTGAGCCCCAACTAGGAAAAAATCCAACAAGTTTTAAAAAGAAAGCTTTATATAAAAAGAAAGAAAAAGACATAAAAATGGTCTCTGTATCAAGGTGGCAATATACAGGGTTATTCGCTTAAAAGAAAAAAAAAATGAACAAACAGCCTTATTCAAAAAGAAATACAATTTAAAACATTCCAGCAAACTCCACACATGTAAATACAGAAAAAACAATATAAGCCTATTGTCTTTCTACCTTTGTACTTACAACTTGGAAACAGAAGATTAGAAAGCCTGGAGATAGAGTGATCCCCTCAGAGACTAGAGAGCAACAGAGAAGAGACAAAGAACGCACAACCAAACCTTCCCTCCCTTGAGATTTGAAAAATCTTGTTTCCTGATTGGTCCTCTGGTCAGGTGTTTGGTTCCCTTTGTTAACCCTTTACAGGTAAAAGAAACCCTTAGCTATCTGTTTATTACAGCATTGTGTTATTAAAATGGAACCCCTGGCTACTGAACCTGGCCCTTGTTGCTGTCAACTCAAAGGGGCAGAAGGGTTACACACACATACAGAATGGGGTGTGATATTCTATACCTTGGGGGAGCATCCTGTAACCCCCATATTCCTCATTTATATATAATTGTGATGTTGCATATTAAGCAGGCTGTGAGGTATCAAAGGAAAGGTTACGATCTGCTGACTCATTTTTCTATCTAAATATCTATATCATTAATGCATATGAAGTTATGAGAATGTGTTGTATGGTTGTCACTAAAACATGCTGTGAGTTTGGGAGGAGCCCAGATAATAGCTCCTCAGAGGCAATGACAAGGGAGGTAACCAACACACAGGTGGATGCTGAACAGACATAACCAGCCACTGTCCAGCAAGGGAGCTACAATTCAATGACTCACCTACATAAGGCCACACCAGGAAAATAGCTCAACCTTGCCTGGGGACACAGCAATGCCCACCAGACATGCCTGGACTTGTGTTCTCCAAGCATGTGGACTAAAGGTATAAAACAGAATGCTGGTGCCACTTGCTGGGCCTTTCTCCAGCCTCCACCTATGCTGCAAACAACAAAGACACTCAGAAGAAGATTGAAGAATCCAACAGAGGCGACTGGCCTAGATTTAAGGGACAAACCTATATATTAAGGACTGCAATACCCAGTGTGGTGAGAAAAACTGCTTAATCTAGATTTTGCCCAGTGGCAAACCCTAATAGGGTTGAGAGTTTAGACTGAGTGCTTATATTTTATTTTGTTTTCTTTTGGTAACTACTCTGACTTTTTGCCTGGAACTTATAAACTTTTTACTCTTTATCTTTACCTGTGATTTTGCCTGATGCGTGTGGTAAAGCTGCTCAGGTTTGCAAAGGCTGGTGTATACCACTTTACATTGATGAAATGGTGAACCAATTAATAAATTTGCACTGCTCATCTTGAGGACAGCAAGGGACAAGGCTGGGAGAATTTGGCTGGTGCCTTACTCTGTGTGATTCATGAGTGGCTCTGGGACATTCATGCAATCTAGCTGGGTGTGGGGCTTTGCATGCTGTTGTGCTGAGTGATAACAGCACCTGGAGGGGTTTGCTGCTTGTCACTACCAAAGCATTGTGAGAGACAGCCCAGGCTAGAGAGTTAAGGGGTCACCGCAGTGCCACAGTCCCAGGCTGAACCACAGGGATCCAGTCACATGGAGGATAACTGGCTTGGCAGCAGCACTGCTGAGAAAGATCTGGGAGTTGTAGTGGATCATAACCTCAACATGAGTCAACAATGAGATGATTTTGCAAAAGAAGCAAATCCAATTTTAGGCTGTATTAACAGAAGCATAGCATGCAAGTCACAGGAAGTGATAGTACTGTTCTATTCAGTGCTGGTTAGGCCTCAGCTGGAGTACCGTGTCCAATTTTGGTCACTGCTGTATAGAAAGGATGTAGAGGAAACTGGGGGAAGGATCCAGCGGCAATCAACAAAAATGATCAAAGGGATGGAATGCAAACCATATGAGCAAAGGCTGAAGGAACTGGGTATGTTTGGTTTGGAAAAGAGGAGATTAAGGGGGGACGTAATAGCAGTCTTCAAATACTTTAAAAGCTTCCATACAAAAGATGAAGGGTTGTTCTCTCTTGCCACACAGGGCAGGACAGGAGGCAAGGGGGTCAAACTTCAGATTTAGATTAAATCTCATATAGTCTTGTAAAAGGGGTGAACATAGGGGTACAGACTGTCACACCTACCTTCTTACAAAGCTGCAGAAGGGTTAGCCACTGACTTATCCAGAGGCAGGATGCTCTTTCCTGGACAATGCAACTGCTACCATGTTTTCTTTCCCTTTATGTGCACAATTTCCATGTCAAAGTCTTGACATATGAGGCCCCTGCATAGAAGCCTGGAATTAGAGCCCTTAGTTTTGTTTAGCCAGATCAATGGTGAATGATCTGTTAAGACCCTGAACTTTCTTTGAAAAAGGCAGGGCCTTAGTTGCTTAACTGCTCACATTATCTCATACCATTCCTTTTCTGTGACAGGATAGTTCCGTTCAGTTGGTGTCAACGTTTTGCTTAAGAAAGCAGTTGGGTGCTTCTTGTTCTCCCATTTGTCTCAGCACAGCACCCAGACTAATGTCTGATGCATCTGCACACAGTCAAATATTTGTCATTTAACACTTTGTTGACCAGCCTCTGGAAGGTGGTGCCAGCATTAATTAAACCAAATGTTAATATTGTAAACTCAGAGAGTCCTTTATCAGTGACAAAAGCAGCAGGGGCGCCATTTCAGATTTTGGGGGTGGAGAGGAGGCAACTTTAACTGTGATTCCAAGGGTTTCTTGGGCACCTGAAAACTCTAATTTTTTGGCAGATAACTTAGCAATTAGCTGACATGAGCACTGTATCTAATTCCAATATAAAAGAAAGAAAATTAAATAAATATTAGACACACTCAGCTCTAATACTAACATGTTCTGACATCTTGTGGCAAATCACTTAAGGGACCCTGGTTAGGTTTAAAATTTTAATGTGTATTCTTACTTTGTTACTAACTCTGTGGAGAGACTCTGTCAGGACACTTGTGTTCTACCTCAGCTCTAGGAGGGAAGTGTGATCTAGTGGGTTACAGAAGAGGACAGATACACCTGGGTTATATATAAGAACATCAGAATGGCCATACTGGGTAAGACCAAAGGTACATCTAGCCCAGTATCCTGTCTTTCAATAGTGGCCAATACCAGATGCTTCAGAGGGAATAAACAGAAAAGATCATCAGGTGATCCATCTCCCTTGTCGCCCATTCCCAGCTTGTGGCAGTCAAAGGTTTAGGAGCACCCATAGGATGGGGTTTTGTCCCTAGCCATCTTATCTAATAGTCATTGATGGACCTATCCTCCATGAGCTTCTCTCATTCTTTTCTGAACCCAGTTACATTTTTGATCTTCACAATGTTCTCTGGCAAGGAGTTCCAGAGATTGATTGTGAAGTACTTCCTTTTGTTTTTATTGAACCTGCTGCCTATTAATTTCGTCAGGTGACTCCAAGTTCTTGAGTTGTGTGAGGGAGTAAATAACATTTCCTTATTCAATTTTTCCACACTATACATGATTTTATAGACCTCTATCATATCCCCCCTCAGTCGTCTCTTTTCCAAGCTGACAAGTCCCAGTCTTTTTAATCTCTCCTCATAGGGAAGCTGTTTCATACCCCTAAGAATTTCTGTTGCCCTTCTCAGTACCTTTTCCAAATCCAATATATCTTATTTGAGATGAGGCGACAACATCTGCACGCAATATTCAAGATGAGGGCATACCGTGGTTTTATATAGATGTAATATGATATTTTCTGTCTTATTATCTATCCCTTTCCTAATGGATCACCAATATTCTGTTAGCTTTTGACACATTGAGTGGATGTTTTCAAAGAACTCTCCACAATGACTCCAAAATCTTTCTTGATGGGTAACAGGTAATTTAAACCCCATCATTTTGTATGTATAGTTGGGATTGTGTTTCCAATGTGCATCACTTTGCATTTATTAACATTGAATTTCATCTGCCATTTTGTTGCCCAGTCACCAGGTTTTGTGAGATCCCTTTGCAACTCTTCGCAGTCAGCTTTGGGCTTACCTATCTTGAGTAATTTTGTATCATCTACAAAATTTTCCCACCTCACTGTTTACCCCTTTTTCCAGATCATTTTTGAATATGTTGAACAGCACTGGTCTTGGTTCCGACCCCTGAGGGACACCACTATTTACCTAGCTCCATTCTGAAAACTGACCATTTATTCCTACCAGTTATTTCCTGTCTTTTAACTGGAGTGCCTGGCAATGCTTTCAGGATCATCTAATGATCCTTAATTTAATAACAAATTTTTAGTTATCATAATCACCCTGTCTTTGTTTATAAACAAATTCCTTTCCCCAAGGGCGGAAGCTGGAAGGAGCACAGAACTCATTACATTCCATACTCAGGCAGTTTTGCAGTTAAGAGCTCCTAGACCATGTGCTGTGAGCAGACCTCTAGTACAAACCTCTGGAGGGAGGAGCTCCCCCACCCCTTCTAAATGGAATCCCTGGAAAGCACATTTTTTTCTGTGCATCTTCATCCAAAGAGATCTGCCACTAGCCTTGAGTTAAATCAAAAGAATTGAGATATTTAGCTTTGCTTAAAATGTCCATCATATCATCAGTTTTAGGCCTGCGATATAATCTACACAAAACCTTGCAGTGTTGTCTTAGGGGCCAAGACTATAGGTGATGCCAAAGAGCTGTCAGAATCTTTAGTTGGTCCTAGATCTAACCTGCTTTGTATTTCTGTACAGAGTTATTGTTACACCTTGCCAGTCACCCTGTGAGATCTGCTGGGAGGTGGCCATGGTCCTTTTATGACAATCTTATGGGTTAGCACATGAGTCTACCCTGGCTTATCAGAAAACCCTTCTTTGTGTTCTTGCAGCACAGACGACACCTCTGCCCTTTCAACTGGTGTTAACTCACTGCAAATAGCAATGCTTTCCAGAGCTGAATCATTTTGGCATTCAGAAAGGAAAGGCTGAGGCTGGCTTCACAGTTTGAGGACAGGGTTTCAACATGGAAGTTGGCACTTGCTTCACAGTTCCTGGAACAGGAATGGCAGCCGAGAGAGAAGGACAGAGCTCAGCAGAAAGAATTGTTTGAGTGACTGGTATCAATAATGGCTCCAAGAGAACTGGCTTCCACTGCATCACCCACATCCTGGCCTTTATCCCCAGCACGGCACCCTCACGTGCAGTCCAGAAACAGCTTGGAAAACTCATGGCTGGGTGGCCCATGCAATCGGGCCCCATGAGCAGCTGGCCAGGGCAACTTGGCCCCATGCAGTCCATAGTCTTAGCTTTCTCCCTAGTGGATGCCTCCACCCCCAGTGCCACATGTGCAGCAAATGGAGAAAGGAATGGTGAACAGTATGGGGTCTGTCTTCTCCATGGCTTCACTTCTATACAGACATAAGGGTTTTTCAGCTGTGTCTATTGATAAGCGAGTTCTTACCAGACAGAAAACTATTAAACTAAATTTTCTTTTACATGTTCTAGGCTCTTCCCTTTCTCTGGAGGTGATAGATCAGACTACCTTCCTAACAGCCCCAGATTGCCTTATTTCAATGTGACTAGTTTGGAATGTGAGGATGTGACCATACATTTCCCAGTTTATGGCCAGTCTCTGCTGCTTAGCTGAAGAACCAGGCCTCAGACTGTCACAATAAGAGAAGGCCATTACACAGACAAACAGTGATTCTGATTCTCTCTTTTATACCTCTATAACTAGCTAAGTGATAAGAATACACCTAAAATTTTAAAGTATAGGCCTTTGCAGACAGGCCTGAATATCTATATCCTAACAATGACATCCCATGCACTGGTCACCTGGGAAGAGAGAAAATTTGTCCCAGGTATTAGCCCAATTCTACTGGCCAGGCATGCACCAGAAGATGAAAGAATACTCTTCCTCCTGCCCACAGCCCCAGCTAGCCAGCCACACAGGTATTCCTAAGGCACTCTCAATATGCCCCAGGGGTGGCGCCAGTATAGGAGTTTGAATGGAGAGAAGCCTATGGAGGCTTGTGGGACTCCCAGATGGCAAAGAGGTAAGGCAGTAGAGTGTCCCAATCTTTCCCATCCTGGCTTAACACTTTCCTGATCATGGCCTTCAGGGTCCTATTGAAGCTTTCCACAAGGCCATCGGCTTTCAGGTGGTATACAGAAGTCCGTAGGGCTTGTACGTGGAGCAACAAACAAAGATCTTTCATTAGCTTGGACACGAAAGGTGTCCCTTGATCAGTCATTATCTCCTTGGGTAGCCCAACCTGGGCAAAGATCTGTACTAGCTCCTTAGCTATTATCTTGGAAGCAGCGTTGCATATGGGGATGGCTTCCTTATACCGGGTTGCATAGTCCAGGACAAGAACATGTTGGTGGCCCCGAGCTGTCATCTGTAGGGGCCCCACCAGATCCAAGACTATTCGTTCAAAAGGTACCTCTATTATTGGAAGAGGTATCAAAGGGACCCTCAATTATGGGCGAGGGCTATGCAGCTGACACTCCAGACAGAAGGTGCAGTACCTCCTGACATATTTGTGTCCTCCTGGATAGAAGAACCTTCTCAGGATCTGTGCCTGGGTTTTCTCTACTGCTAGCTGTCCTCCAAAAAGGTGACAGTGGGCGAGGTTCAATATGTTTCTTTTGATGCTTTCGTGGCACCAGAAGTTGCTTCTCTCTTGCTCCTGCATTTGTATAACCCGGTACAGGAGATCTTTCTTCACTATAAAGTAAGGTTCCAGTCCCTGGACCTTCCCAGCCACGGGTATCCCATCTATCTCGGCCACCTCTCTCCTGGTGTTATCGTATCTGGGGTCCTCCTCTCGGTCCTGCCTAAATGTCTCTCTTCCAGGACTAACCTGCCCGAGCTCCCAGGGGCCGGCTCCTACTTCTTCCAGTGGCTCGCTGCCATCACAGCTAGGCCGGCCTCCAGCTCACCTTCCGTAGTGGACGTTTCTCTGTCTGCTGCCCATGTCCATCCCCTACTAGGGCGGTCTTCTGGCTGTGGGTCAGGATTTGGGTTCCCAAAGCCTTCGCGGCCTTCCTCTCTTTTTTGGTTTTCCAGGTCTTTCTGGGAGCTGGGAACAGATCCTGAGAAATCTTGGAAAACATCGAGGGTTGAAATTCCCCCAGTGATGAGTCACTGCCCTCAGGGTTCCCTCCTCCCTCCAGCCTCTCTGGGGGAAGTAAATTATCAAATTCCAGATAGTCCCTCCAAATGACTACAGGATATGGAAGTTTAGGAACGACGTCCACTGTCACCTCAATGGGGTTCCCCTGAACCTCCATTTCCACTGGGATGGTGGGGTAATGGCTCATGGCCCCGTGTATGCACATCACTGCTACACGTTTGTCCTGTAGCAGATGGCTACTTTTTACCAGCTTACCTGTTATGAGGGTGATAGCGCTCCCAGAGTCCACAAATGCTGTAGTATCTGCCCTGTTTATTCTCATCGGCTTGCTGTAGTTATGTGGGGCTAATGTGACCCCTGAGAGGTGGATAAGGGAGCACGGAACCTCCCAGTCCCCCAGGTTACATTGCATAGGCTCCTCAGTGCTGGGACACTGTGCTGCTATGTGTCCCTACTCCCCACATGCAGAGCATCTATAATTGCTTCTAGTCACACCCCTATCATGTGAATTAGGGGCTTTAGTTCCAGGGTTCCCCCCACTCAGGCCATTTCCTTTCTTCTGGGTTTCCAGCCTTCCTCTTCTTCCACCTATAACTCCCCAGGGATTTGGCTGCCCAACCTTCCAAGGTTAGGGTCAGGTGCTTGCTTCGTAAGAGGCCTTCTTTGGGTAGTCAGGTCAATTCCCTGGCTGTCATCCGTCTCTCTATGAGTCTGATCATTTTGTTGTAGGTGGATGGATCGTTCTGGCCTACCCATTTGCAGAGAACTGGTGGCAGTCCCCGCATGTAATGGTCCATGACCAAAGTCTTCTCCGGGCTGCATGCCTCAGGCTGTAACCACTTCCACACAAGGTGTATGAGGTCGAATAGCTGGGACCTTGGAGGTTTGTTCTCCTGGTTTTTCCACTCATGGAACCTCTGGGCCCATACTGCTGCCATCACCCCTTATTGTGCTAGTATCTCTGTCTTTAGCCCGGGATAGTCAGCAGCGTCTTCGGCAGGCAGATCAAAGTAGGCCTTCTGGGCCTCTCTGCACAAAAAAGGGGTGAGAATGCTGGCCCATGCCTCACACTGAGCAATCCTTTCAAATGAGGAGATATACATCATATTCTGTTGTCATTTCTGGCAGACAACCAGTGGCCCTCAGGATTAGCTTCCTATTGGACCCCCAGGCCTGTATGGTGAAGACCTTCAGTGGGTCCATTACCTCTCACAGGAGAGCTTGATCTTGAGTCACTTGGCCCACTAATAATTGGTTGGCTTCCTGCCGTAGCCATCGCCTGAACCAGGGTGGCCTCCTGCTGGGCTGCCGTGGCCTGCACCAGAGCTCTCTCCACCTCCTCCATTGTGATTGTTAGGGGGCTTATTCCTTCACCCTTTCACTTCCCTGGCCCTTCTTGCATGAAGAGAGAGCAACAATACCCAGAGTCCAAAGGTGCAAACAATTAAATGTTTATTGGGGTGAACTTCCAGCAAGCATGATTCCAGTTTTCTTCCCTAGTGTCCCCCATTCCCAGCTCTGACACCACAGAGCCTTGCCTGTGTCCCTGTTATCATAGAATGTTAGGGTTGGAAGGGGCCTCAGGAGATCATTTAGTCCAACCCCCTGCTCAAAGCAGGACCAATCCCCACACATATTTTTTGCCCCAGACCCCTAAGTGGCCCCTTCAAGGATTGAACTCACAATCCTGGGTTTAGCAGGCTAATGCTCAAACCACTGAGCTATCCCTCCCCCTCAAACTAGTACTGCAGGTGAGGTCTGAACTCACAACCTCAGCATAACTCTACTCAGCACTGCTCTAAGTACTGTGCACTAACCCACTGTACCACTTTAGCAAAACATGATCCCAATTCCCCCACCCCTCCTTTTACTTCCTGGTTGACTGCAGACTATACAGTAAAGGTTGAGTTTTGCTTAGCTATACCTTAACCAATCATTTTACTGAAATTTAACTAACCAATCCTAACATTTTATAACACAGTTATTTAACTAATTATGACCCACCACCTTAATTAGTTTACACCCAGCAAAATTAGTTATACAGCAGACAGAAACAATTACAGAACCAGACAGAGACCATGCAAATAAACATACAAAACAATACAGAAGTAAGGATTTCACAACTACATCTATACAGACATAAAGGTTTTCCAGCTGTGTCTATTGATAAGTGAGTTCTTACCAGACAGGATGCTATCAAACTAAGGTTTTTTTTTTGTTTGTTTTGTTTTTTTTACATCTTCTAGGCTCTTCCCTTTCTCTGGAGGTGATCGATCGGATCACCTTCCTAACAGCCCCAGATTGCCTTATTTCAATATAACTAAACAAGGCCTCAGACTGTCACAGTAAAAGAAGGCCATTACACAGACAGACAGTAATTTTTAATTCTCTCTTTTATATCTCTATAACTAGCTAAGTAATAAGAATACACCTAAATTCCTAAACTATAGGCCTTTGCAAACAGGCCTGAATATCTATGTCCTAACAGTGGTAAAAACAAAAATCTCCAAATCCCAGTGCACTCTTATTTTTTAACCTTTTTCTTCTGCCACACTGTGAACAATTGATCCCACCAAGGTCTCAGCTTGTCTCAGTAGGTCCCATGCTTCCAGGTGGATTATGCTAGCCTCAGAAGCTCACTGTGACCCTCCACGTAGCCCTTCTCACTCTAGAGGCAAGGATCACAGGCTTCTGAGCCATTTTCATCATAAGCCAGCAAGAGAGGTAGGAAGAAGCAACCCTCCCTCGCACAGTCTCTGTTGTCTCACGGTCTCTGTGATTAATCGGAGAGAGTAGGGGAGGGGAAGCCTGGGGCCACCCTCTACTCTGGGCTCCAGCCCAGGGACCCTATTAGTAGCAGCTATTAGTTGCTGACTTTTTGAAACAGGACTAATACAATTCCCTGGGACACTTCCTCACAGCAGCCCCCACTTCCTCAACATCTATTTCACCCTTACCTCAGGGCCTCCTTCCTTGTGCGTGATAGGGTTTGTCCTGCCCAGTGTCTCCTGCAGTGTAACTTCCTGCTACAGCTCCTGACACATGCCTCTAACTGACTAACTAGGAGGCTTTTAATTAGTTCCAGCCAGCCCTTGATTGGCTTCAGGTGTCCCAATCAACCTAGTTGTCTCCACTGCTTTCTAGAAGGATCTTAATTGGCCTCAAGTGTCTTGATTAACCTGGAGCAACTGCGATTTGGTTACCATGGTAACAGGGATTTGTTTAACTTGGAGCTAACATACCTGTTTCACAGTAGTTGTGGCCTTGCCCCGTCACAGTACCCAGAGGCTGTTCCTCTTCGCGCTGCGAAAGCTATGGCAAGAACTCCAGAGCTCTTGATGCTCTTCTCATTCAGGGGATTTCCCTGCAACATACTAAAGGATCAAGGGACTGACTTCACCTCCTAGGTGATGAATGATTTATGCTCTCTTCTGAAGGTCAAGCCCCTGAAAACCTTGGTATACCACATGCAGACTGACAGCCTAGTAGAACGGTTTAATAAGACTCTAAAGAAAATGTTGAGATGCTTTGTTAGGAACAACTCTGAACACTGGGACCAGCTACTCCTACCTCTCCTGTTTTCTGTAAGGGAGGTCCCATAGGTGTCTATGGGGTTTTCTCCTTTCAAGATGCTTTATGGTCACCAAGCCCCGGGGAATCTTGGACTTAGAATCATAGAATCAGAAGATTAGAGTTGGAAGAGACCTCAGAAGGTCAACTAGTCCAACCCCCTGCTCAAAGCAGGACCAACCCCAATTCAATCACCCCAGCCAGGGCTTTGTCAAGCCGGGATTTAAAAACCACTATCTCCCTAGGTAACCCACTCCAGTGCTTCACCACCCTCCTAGTGAAACATCATTGCGGTTCCATCAGGCAAGTTTTTGCGAGATGACACTCAAGTGTGGGGGAGGAAAAAAAAGAAGGGGGGAAGGTTTAGAGATATGCTGGAGGGGGTATGGTGATTAGGATCCAGAGTAGTGACCTCAGAAAACGACACAAAACCCCCAAATCTGGGGGTTCGTGGGCCAAAATGAAAAAATTCTGCATGAGCGTTTTCAAACAAGCGACAAAACAATACAAGAGAGTTGCCCTGCACTTAGGTCAGATAATGAGAAACAATAGAAATAAAAAAGTAGAATTTCCCAAATTTAATAATTATTTGCCACCCGCCTACAGGCTGAGGCGGCGGGGACCGAATGGGCTCTAAGCAGCAGTGGTTTTCTGCAGAAAAAAAAAAACGAGCAAAAAAAGAGAGAAAAGAAAGGAACCCTTTGGAGAAGCGGGATTCAATGTATAAGAATCTGGTATTGAGTTCGTCAAAGCCAATTTTGTTTGGCCCCCTTGTTTGCACAAGGCTATGCTCCATATTGGGCTACATTCTTAAGTAGGGGGGGGAGTTTTGCCAGCCGAATCCAGGAAGTGGGTGATGATTTATTAATTCCGCCCTTTTTTTTTCCCCTTCCCTATTCGCAACTTGTGAACGGCCACATCTCTTGTGAGAGTCAGTGTCCATTTTTGGGCTCGCCCCCCCCCATTACAAGAAGAAGAAAACAATGGTTGGACAAATTGGATGAGATTGTCCAGGAAGGGACGGGGAAACGCGGAATAAAAAATAAAATTAGGGCTGTGGGGCACATGACTTTATTGAGGAAGGCCCTGAGGGAACGGGTTATTAGGTCTGCCAGGAAAGAAGAGGTAAGGAGAATTTGTCAGCCAGCCTTCAAACTTACCTGAAGGGGGGTTCCGAAAAAGGATGGAGAAGTTCGGCTCTGTTCTCAGTTGGTGGGCAGATGAACAGAAACAAGGATTAGAATCATCTCAAATTATTTGCAGTTTGGGGGGTACCCCAGGTTGGATATCTTCTGCGGCAAACAGCCGAGGTGCTAACAGAGGGAAGGGAGTTTGCCCTGGAAAAAAAAGACATCTGTCTTCCGTCTTGAGGAGGGGTTATGAGTTAACTAAGTGCTTTCTGCCTGCATCAGGGAAGGCCTGTGTTGAGTGAGTATTGAGTGTCTTGTGACAGGACAGTTTGTCAGTTGGGTTCAGTTTGACTGTGTGCTTTGTGTTCTTAAACAACTAGTTGAGGGAGTTTAATTAATAAGCACAGATAAAAAAAGTACTTTATATCTTCTTTGATTAAAGGTTAACAAATTCAGGTAGCTGGCTCCTGGTCACTGACCAGAGGGACCATCGCGCGGCGCGATACTTCAACATTTGGGGAGGGAAGTTTTCTGGTGTGTTGCTGTTAGATTGGTTGCTGTTTTCTCTGGGTTCTGAGGAGTGAACCAGACGTTGCAAACGGTTTCTCTTCCCAATCTCTCCAATACAGGCTCTTATAGTTCAGAATATGTGGTACTTAGGTAGATAGGCAGTTAGTTTTATGTTTTGTTTTCTTATTTACAAATGTGCATTTGGGCTGGAAGGAGTTTATTGTGTTATTGGCTGGAGGAAGATAATTTGTATTTTGCTGAAGATTTAATTTGTACTTGTATACTTAAGGTTGCGGGGTTATTCCCAGTGTCCATTAGCTTGAAAAAACCTGTATAATTCCATCTTAAATTTACAAAAGATTAATTTTTACTGTTTTTTCTCTCTTTATTTAAAAGCTTTCTCTTGTTTATTTTTTACGAACCCCTGATTGTTTTTTTTTTTATTCTGGTCGAGACCAGAGGGACTGGGTCTGGATTTCACAGGGAATTTGTGGGGTGGAGGGGGAAGGGGGAGAGAAATGCTAATTTCTCTCTGTGTTAGGATTATTGTCTTCTTCAGGGAGAGGTCTGGGAGGCGGTGAGGAGGAGAGTAGGGAGGGGGGGGGTAAGGTGCATTTCCCTCTCGTTTTGTGATTAAGGAGTTTGAAATGAACGTGATCCTTCCAGGGTAACCCAAGGGAGGGGCGAAGCCCTGGAGAAGAAGAGCCAATGTGTGGGGATAAGGAATTTACTTTCCTTGTTAAGATCCAGAAGGGTTGGTCTTTTGGGGTTTTATTCCCCAGGCAAGTCTTGGGGGGGACCAGAGTGTTACCAGGCACTGCAATTCCTTGGTTGGGTGGGCAGCGCTACAGTGTTTCTCCTAGTGAGTAATCAAGCTTAGTTTAGAGGGAATTCATTGCTGGTACCCCATCTTTTTGGACGCTAAGGTTTTTTCGAAGTGAGGATAGCTCACCGTGGGGGTCGGGGGATGGTGATGGCTTGTGGGAACGGAATTATACCTGACAGCTTTTTGATTGTTTGGGGGGGGGGAGGGGGAAACTTGGTTTTTTTTTTTTTTTGTTTTGAATTGTGTTTGTACACGTGTGAAATTGGTGAGAGCTTTTGTTTACCAGGTGGGCTTGAGTGGGGCCTCCTGGGACTGCTATATAAAGACCAGTCAGCAGGTGAACCAGCTGAGCAGCGAACAGCAGAGGCTAACAGAGGGAGTTTTGCTTGGGGAGAGCCACTGAGGCTTTTCATCTCCGCGGGCTTCTGTGAGTAGTTTGCAGCAGCTGCAGGAAGGTCCTTCTTTAGCAAGCTAAGAAAAAGAAATTACTGGAACGTGCTGAGCATTCAGTCTGGTTGTAACCTGCACAGATTGTTCCATGTTTGTTTTCCTTCCTCGGACAGAATGCGGCTTTGTCTGTAACAGTGCAAGCTGGTCTCCATATTGGAAGAAAAAAAAACAAAAGAGGGAGGGGAAGAGAGGGGGGAAAATAAGAGAAGCTGTTTGAGGTCTGGAGCAACAGGTATCACCTCCATTGCATTACGGTGAAAATTGAAAGATTTTCCTGGAACAGACGTTCAGGGAAAATTATGCTTTCATACATGGCACAATTGTCCTGAAGAATCGAAAGCCAGGGCTGTTGCAGAGGAGGAGAGGGATGTGTGAGAAATTTGGCAGCATGTGACCTCCGAAAGAAGAAGCGGGAGGCGGTCCACGTAATAACCAGCATTGGAGAGCTACAGATGAGCAACACCGTTTTCATGTCTCTCCACATGGTTACCTAATGCAGAGAGGTGCGGAGTAGATGGTACATTCTGAGAGAAGGGAGCAAAGGAGACTCCACCAACTGGAAGGACCAGATGCATATTTCTAGGGTGGGTGGTTCCATGACCACCAGCTCCCAATGAGAAGGAAGGAGGGTGGGTGGTGTGGGTCGGGAGGAGCCCGACGGGACTCCCTCTCAGGGGGACTGATCATCTAATCTCCCCCTTTTGACCGAGGAGAAACCGAGAAGGTCTGCTGCTTTGCCAGGAGCTAGGATTTCACTATTGTTGATGGACGAGACTGCCGCAGACTTACAGACTCATTCAAGCCCCTCAGATTCGCTCCTTCCTGCTCTCTCCACGTGGGCACCAATGATACTGCCAAGAATGACCTCTACGCAGATCACTGCAGACTACCGTGGCTCTGGGAGAAGAAGGAATATAAAGGAGTTTGAGGCGCAAGTGGGTGTTCTTCGTCCATCCTCCCTGTGCAGGGAAAAGGCCTGGGTAGGGATCAGTTAATTGTTGGAGTCACGAAATGCTACGCAGGTGGGTTGTTGGGAGAAGGCTTTGGAAATCTTCGACCATGGGATGGCTGTTTTTCCAAGGGATGCTAGGCAGATGGGCTCACCAACTTAAGCGAGGGAGAGCATTCGCAGCAGGGCGGCGCCGAACCTGCGAGAATGGCTTTTAAAACTAGGTTCACCGGGGGAAGGAGACCCAAAGGCCCTGAGGTAACGTGAGTAAGTGAGATACCCGGAGAATCCGAGCAGAAAAGCAACAAGGGGGAAGGACTCCTGTCTCAGACTGAGGGGGAAATCGGCGTTGATGATCAGCGAGTTATCTTAAGGTGCTCTTACCACCAATGCAGAAGCATGGGAAAACAAGCAGGGACACTGGAAGTCGCCTGGCACAGTCAAGGAACATGATGTGATCTGGATACGAGACTTGGTTGGGATAACTCACATGACTGGAGTAGTACCTGTTCTTGGATAGGATATAAACTGTTTCAGGAAGGCAGGCAAAGGCAGAAAAGGTGGGGGTTGCATCTGGTATGTATATGAGCGGTTATGAATGGGACTGCTTCGAGCTCCAGTATGAAACTGCCAGAGGAAAACCTGAAGTCTCTGGATTAAGTTTGAGTGAGTGAGCAAACGCAGGGTGATTGTTGTGGTTGGGAAGTCTGCTATAGACGACCAGACCAGGGGATGCGGTGGACGAGGCTTTTATTCTGGCAACTAGCAGAATGTTACTAGATCGCAGGCTCTGGTTCTCATAAGAGACTTTTAATCACCCTGATATCTGCGGAAGAGCATTTTTAAATTTTTTTAACACAACAGTGAACAGACAATTCCAGGAAGGGTTTTATGGATTGTAAAAAAAACGGAAGTTCGTAGGGTGACATTTCCTGGTTCCAAGTGCTGGAGGGACCAGGACAGCTGACTGTATTTTTATTTTAAGGAATCCCTTATTTGATGGTTGCAGGAACGAAGGAACATCCGATGTTGTAGGAGATTAATAAATATTGGCGGGGCACCAGCTTGGCTTTAACAGTGTAATCTGTGATCTTTTAACTACAAAAAAAAAAACAAAGAAGCTTACAAGAAGTGGAAGCTTGGAACAAAATGACCGGGCAGGAGTTATAAAATATTGCTCAAGCCATGAAGGACGAAATCATTGAAGGCCAAATCACACTTGGAGTTGCAGCTAGCAGAGATGTTTAGAGTACAAGAAGGGTTTCTGCAGGTATCTTAGCCACAGAAGGAGTGAAGGAAAGTGCTGGGCCCCTTACTGAACTGAGGGGAGAAAGAGAGGGGCGTGGCCCCCTAGCGACAGAGAGAGGAATATGGGGAAAAAAGCTCATGTACTCCACATGCTTTTTTTGCCTCTGTTTTCAAAACAAAAGTCAGCTCCTAGACTGCCATGCCACTGGGCTGACCACAGTTATGGGGAGGAAGTGAGCAGCCTTCTTGTGGAGAGAAAGAGTGGTTTGGGGCTATTTAGAGAAAAACTGGCATGAATTGAGCACAGTCCATGGGTGGATTATGCGCAGCCCCTTAAAGGAGTGGCGGATGTGATTGCAGAAGGCCATTGGCCATTATTCTTTTGAAACTTCTGGCCCAATGGGGGGAGGTCCCTGGATTGACTGGGGAAAAATGCTAATTGTAGTGCCCATCTTTTAATATAAACAAGGGAGAAGAAGGATCGGGGGGAACTAAGCCGCAGCCTCACCTCAAGTCCTGGGAAAAATCATGGATCAGGTTCCTCAAGGGATCAATTCCGCAGCACTTAGAGGAGAGGAAAGTGATCAGAACCAGTCAGCATGGATTCACCCAGCGGCAAGTCATGCTTCTATGAGGAGATAACGGGCTCTTGGATGAGGGGGAAGCAGTAGACATATTATTCCTGGCTTTTAGCAAAGCTTTTGACTTATGGTCTCCCACCGATTTTCTTCGCCAGGCAACGTTTAAAGAAGTGGTAAAAGAAAAGAAAGTATGTGGCTGGATGGTTTTGGACTATTAGTGTGTGGATAAGAAAGATGGCTAGACCCTTAATCGTTGGGGCTCAACGGGTAGTGGTCAACTGCATCCACGTCTAGCGTTGGCAAACCCATTTCAAACTGGGAGGTGCCCAAGGGTCGGTCCTGGTGCCGGTTTTGTTCAATATCTTCATTAATGATCTTGGACGATTGGCGTGGGACTGCAGCCTCAGCAAGTTTTGCAGTTGGACACTAAACTGGAAGGGTGTGAATTATATACCACTCGAGGTAGGAATAGGATACAGAGGGGACTAGGACAAATTAGATTGACTGGGTTCAAAAAGAAACTTGATGAGGTTTTCACAAGGGACAAGTTGCAGGGATCTGCACTTAGGAGGGAAGGATCCATCCACTGTTACAGACTAGGGACGAATGGGTATGGAAGCAGTTCTGCAGAAGAGGAAAAGGATCCCTACGCGGTTTTACAGTGGACAGAGAAGCAAGGTGGATATGATGAGTCAACAGTCTTTTGTGCCCTTTATTGCCAAGAAAGAAAGAAGGTAGTGGCATTATTTGGGCTGTATAGTAGAGGCATTGCGCAGCAGATCGAGGGGAATGTGAATCATTCCCCTCCTATTTGACATTGGTTTGGAGGCCTCATCTGAAGTACTGTGTCCTACAGTTTTAGGAGCCCCGGTACAAGAAGGAAATGTGGAAAAAATTGGGGGGGAAAGAGGTCCAGCAGAGGGGCACAAAAAATAGATTGGGGCTGGGAGCACGTGACTTATGTAGGAGAGGTTGACGGGAACTGGGGATGGTTTTTTAGGGTCTTGCCGAAGGAGGATGAGAAGGGCGGGAATTTGATACGCTGCTTTCAACTACTGAAGGTGGGTTCAAAAAGAGATGGATCTAGACTGTTCCTCAGTGGGTACCCATGACGGAAAAAGAGTAATGGTCTAGTTGTGTGGAGGAGGTTTAGGGTTGAGTTAGGAAAACTTTTTCACTCAAGAGTGGTGAAGCACTGGGAATGGGTTTACCTTAGGGAGGTGGTCGTGGAATCTCCTTTCCTTAGAGATTTTAAGGTAGGACTTGGCGCAGAGGTCCTGGGCTGGGATGATTTTTAGTTGGAATTTGGTGTTCCTGCTTTGGCAGGGAGGTTGACTAGATGACCTCCTGAGGTCCCCTTCCACCCCTGATATTCTATGATTCTATGATATTAGGAAACAGTA
>NC_133779.1:55433413-55452885 GCF_003597395.2 Chelonoidis abingdonii | reverse complement strand
CCAAATTCTAACAGCACACACAGAAACTTCCCTCCCTCAAGATTTGAAAGTATCCTGTCCCCTGATTGGTCCTCTGGTCAGGTGACAGCCAGGCTTACTGAATTTGTTAACCCTTTACAGTCAAAAGAGATATAAAGTACTTCTGTGCTATTAACTCCTACTATTTGTTTATGACACAAGCACACAGTCAAACTGACCAACTGACAAACTGTCCTGTGCAACAGACACTCAGATACTCACCAACACAGCCTCCCTGATGCAGCACTTAGTTTACCTCCTCACGGACAGATCCCAGGCAAACTCCCTCTGTTAGCCTCTGCTGTTTGCGGCAGATATCCAACCTTGACCTCCCACACTGCAATTTGAGACCATTACTCCTTGTTCTGTCATCTGCCACCACTGAGAACAGCCGAACTCCATCCTTTTCGGAACCCCCCTTCAGGTAGTTGAAGGCTGCTATCAAATCTTCCTTACTCTTCTTTTCTGCAGACTAAATAACCCCAGTTCCCTCAGCCTCTCCTCATAAGTCATGTGCCCCAGCCCCCTATTTATTTTCGTTTCCGTCCCTGGACTCTCTCCAATTTGTCCACATTGTTTCTGTAGTGGGGGGCCCAAAAATGGACACTGTACTCCAGATGTGGCCTCACAAGTGCCGAATAGAGGGGAATAATCACTTCCGTGGATCTGCTGGCAATACTCCTACTAATGTAGCCCAATATGCCATTAGCCTTGTTGGCAACAAGGGCACATTGCTGACTCATATCCAGATTCTTATACATTGTAATCTCCAGGTCCTTTTCTGCAGAACTGCTGCTTAGCCATTCGGTCCCCAGCCTGTAGCGGTGCATGGGATTCTTCTGACCTAAGTGCAGAACTCTGTATTTGTCCTTGTTGAACCTCATCAGATTTCTTTTGGCCCGATCCTCCAATTTGTCTAGGTCACTCTGGATCCTATCCCTACCCTCCAGCATATCTACCTTTCCCCCACAGCTTAGTGTCATCTGCAAACTTGCTGAAGGTGCAATCGATCCCATCATCTAGATCATTAACATATAGGTTGAACAAAACTGGACCCAGGACCAACTCCTGGGGCCCTCCGCTTGATACTGGCTGCCAGCTAGACATCGTGTTGTTGATCACTACCCGTTGAGCCTGACAGTCTAGCCAGCTGTCTATCCACCTTCTGTCCATTCATCCAATTCATACTTCTTTAACTTGCTGGCAAGAATATTGTGGGAGACCGTAACAAAATCTTTGCTAAAGTCAAGATATATCACGTCCACTGCTTCCCCATATCCACAGAGCCAGTTATCTCATCATAGAAGGCTATCAGGTTGGTCAGGCATGACTTGCCCTTGGGTGAATTTATGTTGACTGTGACAAGAATTGGGGTTCCCTGATCAAATTAACAGGCAGCAGGCTTAAAAAAAACAAAAGGAAGTAGTTCATACAACGTACAGTCAACTTGTGAAACTCACTGCCAAGGGATGTTATATATTTGAAACAGCAATTAAATGAAGAGGGTAAAGGCCCAAGTGCATTTAGCAGGTTGTATATAAGCAATTGATTTGTTGACCTAGTGGTTAGTGTGGTTGATAAGACCTTTGATAACCTTTTCAAGAAAGAGTGCAAAGGCAACGTTCTTGGTGTGCTAAAAATCCTGTTGGGATATCCCTGACTTGACAGGGCACTGAAAGCACAAGCAGGGCAAACCAGGGAAGTACCTGTCCAGTGATAAGATTAGTAGCTTTGTTGTTGCTAGCAGTCAAAGAGACATGTTCCCTGCTCCGGTGTGGAATGGGGAATTTGGTCATTACTATTTCTTTGTGATGAATCAGAGGAGCGGATGGAGATAAATGCAGATGGAGAAAAATCTTTTCCTCTGGGTAGGGAAAGAAAGACTCCAGGCTTGGCATAATACAACCTTTGTCTTGCAAAGGTGTCGCCGCCCCACGGGCTGGGCCCTGCAACTAGGCCTGCCAACAGCCACATCTTACAAGGGACGTCCCTGTTTCTTTGTTGCTGTACAACAAGATCAGAAGCTGTGGAGTGCAGCCCGGAATTTTCCGGGCGAACATGTTAATTAATAACAATGCTAATATTGGGAGGGAGTGGGGTAGGTTGTGAAGAAAACAATCCCCTATTTTTAAATGCAATGCTGGCAGCTACACCCCGCTGGACAAGGCAGCTGGGACCTGTCCTGAAATTGACCAGGGCCTGGGATCCAAACTTGGAATTAGCCAAGGATTTTGTTTCCTGCTAAATGGACCCTCCCAAGCTTGGTATAGAATGCAGGAGTCTGGGATCCCAGGCCCACCTTGCTCTAACCACTAGATCCCCCTCAGAAAAAAGCTAGGAAAGGAACCCAGGAGCCTGGGCTCCCAGCTGAGGTCCAGCAGACCTCTAACCCCTTGCCAGTCTTGATCCCTGCCCCAGGGCATGCTGGGAGTTGTAGTCCCTACCCCAGTAGGCAAAAACTGGTCCTGCCCAGGATCCTTGCCTGGCACCATCCTGAGCCTTGCACTCCTGGAGACCGAAGAGCCCAAGGGGACAGTGGGGAGCGAGCCCTACCCAGTCCCATGAGAGAATGGAACTACAGTTCCCAAAATGCACAGCGGCAGGATGGCTGCCCGCCCTATTGTATTCTGAAGAGGAATACGTCCCCCAACATGCACCGTGGGACTACAACTCCTGGCATGCAGCAAGGGAGGTGCATGTGCTGAGCGGCGCTCAGAAAGTCAGGTAAGTGTCTTGGGGGAGCCATGACTTGCCATTGGTGAATCCATGTTGACTGTTCCTGATAACCTTCGTCTCCTCCAAGTGCTTCAAAATGGATTCCTTGAGGACCTGCTCCATGATTTTTCCATGGAGTTGCTACAAGAAGGCTGGGAGGAATAGTGCGTAGGCACCTTAAACATGACCCAGTACATCTTACAATTAAGGGACTGACTCATAGACTTTAAGGTCAGAAGGGACCATTATGATCATCTAGTCTGACCTTCTGCACAACGCAGGCCACAGAATCTCACCCACCCACTCCTGTAACAAACGCTTAACCTATGTCTGAGTTATTGAAGTCCTCAAATCGTGGTTTAAAGACCTCAAGGTGCAGAGAATGCTCCAGCAAGTGACCCGTGCCCCATGCTGCAGAGGAAGGTGAAAAACCTCCAGGGCCTCTGCCAATGGAGGAAACTCCAGGGCCTCTGCCTTGGAGGAAAATTCCTTCCTGACCCCAAATATGGTGATCAGTTAAACCCTGAGCATGTGGGTAAGACTCACCAAGCCGCACCCAGGAAAGAATTCTCTGTAGTAACTCAGATCCCACCCCATCTAACATCCCATCACAGACCATTGGGCATATTTACCTGCTGATAATCAAAGGTGAATTAATTGTCAAAATTAGGATATTCCATCATAGCATCCCCTCTATAAACTTATCAAGCTTAGTCTTGAAGCCAGACATGTCTTTTGCCCCTGCTACTCCCCTTGGAAGGCTGTTCCAGAACTTCACTCCTCTAATGATTAGAAACCTTCGTCTAATTTCAAGTCTAAACTTCCCAGTGTCCAGTTTATATCCATTTGTTCTTGTGTCCACATTGGTACTAAGCTTAAATAATTCCTCTCCCTCCCTGATATTTATCCCTCTGATATATTTATAAAGAGCAATCACATCCCCCCTCAACCTTCTTTTGGCTAGGCTAAACAAGCCAAGCTCTTTCAGTCTCCTTTCATAAGACAGGTTTTCCATTCCTCAGATCATCCTAATAGCCCTTTTCTGTATCTGTTCCAGTTTGAATTCATCCTTCTTAAACATGGGAGACCAGAACTGCGCACAATATTCCAGATGAGGTCTCACCAGTGCCATGTATAACAGTACTAACAACACCTCCTTATCTGCAGTGGAAATAACTTGCCTTGTGCATCCCAAGACCGCATTAGGTTTTTTAACGGCCATATCACTTTGGCGGCTCATAGTCATCCTGTGATCAACCAATACTCCGAGGTCCTTCTCCTCCTCTGTTACTTCCAACTGATGTGTCCCCAATTTATTACCAAAATTCTTGTTATTAATCCCTAAATGCATAACCTTGCACTTTTCACTATTAAATTTCATCCTATTACATAGGGTGCTTGCCTAAGGGAAATTAAGAAAGGCTCAACTTGCACAGGAACAAAATTATAATAGATGGGATGACTATGCACTTTGTACCCAGGCGATCATGTCCTTTTGTTACTGCCCTCAGTTGAGTGAAAAATTAATAGCACAATGGCCAGGGCCATTTGAAGTGTCAGGCAGGTAGGGCTGGTGGAATATGAGATAAGGGAGAAGGAGAAGGAAGGTAACTAAGATCTATCCTGTGAATCTTCTTAAACCTTGGAAGACATAGGAGGCCTGGCTGATAGCTCCCACTCCTACGGATCCTGACTTAGGGCCCCAAGAACCCAGCGGCCAAGAACCGGCAACAGTATCATGGAGTGAGGGACTCTGCACTGCACAGAGGAAGCAGCTCCTCCAGTTGATCGAGGACTTTACAACTGTATTCTCCCCCGACCCATGGAGAACCCAATTAGTTGAACATCACTTAGAGACCACCCTGAGCCAGCTAGTCGGGGAGAGCCCCTAGACCGTTGCCATGGAGGGTGAGGGATACAGTCTGAGCAGAAGTGATGCTGAAGGTGGGGATAATTGTGGAATCCAAAGGTGAGAGGAGGAGTCCCTTAATGTTGGTTCCCAAACTGGGTGGTTTGATTCAGTTTTGCATGAACTTCAGGAAGGTTAATTCCATCTCAAAATTCAACACTTACTAAGCGCCAAGGGTATGTATGGTACTGGAGTGGCTGGGACTGGTGCAGCACCTGAGCACCATTTATCTGACAAAAGGTTATTGACGGGTCCTTTTAGTCTCCCCACCCCCGACTCCTCCGGAAAAAAAAAATCCCAACAGTTTTCTTCACCCCCTTCAGGCATTTTCAATTCAAGACTGTGCCTTTTGGCCTCCATGAAGCTGCCACAACTTTCGAGTGCCTTACTAATAAGATCCTCAGCCCACACCATTAATATGCTGCAACCTACATAGATGACATTGTTGTCTATAGTCTTACTTGCAGCACTTAAAGGCGGTGTTAAAGGCCCTCCAGGATTCAGGTCTTATGGCCAGTTCCACAAAATGTAGACTAGTCTTGGTGGAAGTAATCTATTTGGGGTACTGCACAGGCGGCAGCCCTAGGAAATCAGTGGTTGATGATATACAGGCCCTAATGGTGTGCCTAGTTCCCCAGCCAAAGAGACAAGTGAAGTGTTCTCTCGGCCTGCCAGGATATGACTGGAGGTTTATCCCCAATTTCACCTCAGTCACAGCTCCTGTTACAGACCTCATAAAAGGCAACAACTGCAAGAAGATTCAATGGGATGAGAAATGTGAGGAAGTATTCAGTGAACTGAAAGCACAACTATGCTGGGCACCCAAGTGCTTCAGCCCTGATTTTTCACACAAATCCATACTGATCACGGATGCCTTAGATGTCGGAATGGATGCCAGGCTCTCACAAGACTTCAGTGGAGAAGAACATCCCATCCTATACCTGAGCAGGGAGCTATTCTCTAGAGAAAAGGCTTTTCAATAATTGATAGGGAGGCACTAGCAATCAAACGGGCTGTGAATTCCCTCAGGTATTATCTATTGGGTAGCCGCTTCTCCTTAATTACATGTCACACTCCTCAATGCAGGATCCACACCATGAAATATATGAACCCACATATAATGTGATGGTGCCTTGTGCTACAGCCCTATAGTTTCAGAGTGCAACACCAGACAGGCAAGGACCATACTAATGCTGATTTCTTTTCATGGGAATCAGGAATGGAGGCAACCTATCCCAGGACTCCATTTCCAATTTGAGGGGTGGGGTATGTGAAGGAGGACACCCTCACTGAGGTGGAGAGGAGATTAATGAGCTTATCTGGACTCATTCAGCACTAATGAGACTCACCTGTAAGGCTTGCTCTGGTGAAGCTGTCATAAACTGATAGTAGGAGTTAAAAGAACAGAAGTACTTTATATCTCTTTTGACTGTAAAGGGTTAACAAGTTCAGTAAGCCTGGCTGTCATCTGACCAGAGGACCAATCAGGGGACAGGAACTTTCAAATCTTGAGGGAGGGAAGTTTTTGTGTGTGCCGTTAGTTTTTGGTTGTTGTTCTCTCTGGGTTCTGAGAGTGACCGGACATGCAGCCAGGTTTCTCTCCAATCTCTCCGATTCAGGCTCTTATAAGTTGAAAATAGTAAGTACTAGGTAGATAAGGCAAGGTAGGGCTTATGTTTGTTTTCTTTATTTGCAAATGTGCTTTTGACTGGAAGGAGTTTAATTGGGCTTTTGGCTGGAAGGAATTTAATTGTGCATTTGGCTGGAAGGAGTTCAAATTTGTATTTTGCTGAAAGGATTTTAATTTGTACTTATATACTTAGGCTGGGAGGGTATTCCCAGTGTCTATAGCTGAAAAACCCTGTACCTAATCCATCTTAAATTTACAAAGATAATTTTTACGGTTTTTCTCTCTTTAATTAAAAGCTTTTCTTGTTTAAGAACCTGATTGTTTTTTTATTCTGGTGAGAGCCCAGGGGACTGGGTCTGGATCCACCAGGGAACTGGTGGGGAGAAAGGAGGGAAGGGGGAGAGAAAGGTTAATTTTCTCTCTGTGTTAGGTTTACTTTCTCTCTCAGGGAGAGTCTGGGAGGGGGAGAGAGAAGGAAGGAGGAAGGTGAATTTTCCTCTCTGTTTTGTGATTCAAGGAGTTTGAATCACAGTAATCTTCCACAGTAACCCAGAAGGAGGCACTGGGAGAGGACGGTGGTGGGAAAGGGTTTACTTTCCTTGTGTTAAGATCCAGAGGATCTGGGTCTTGGGTTCCCCAGGCAAGGTTTTGGGGGGACCAGAGTGTACCAGGCACTGCAATTCCTGGCTGGTGGCAGCGCTACGAGTACTAAGCTGGTAATTAAGCTTAGGACAGAAGCTTAAAAAGGGCGTGGTGGAAGGCGTGGTGAACAGGAAGAAAACTGCTACATCTCAGAAACTGCTGACCACAGAGATTGATCAGCCCAGAGAGAGACAGTTGCCGTCCTCACTGCCTCTGAAACTGCATGGACCAGCTGTAAAGCAGGGTGCCCCAAGAGAAGGGGCTGGAGGTAGACCCTAAGGACAGTAAGCCACCTGATAAGCCAAGCCCCAAAGGACTGGGTCCAGAAAGATTGCCTAAGAGACAGGCCACCTCTTCTTTTACCCTGCTCCCCTCCCACAAGGGAGAGAGAGGGAAAAAGACTCTTCCTTTGTTTTGTCTGGAGAACCCCTCGTGTGATACAAAGGGTGGGGGGACATTATAGACAACTTGAATTGGAGCCTGGGTGGGACTCGGAGGAGCCCCAATCCCCTCCCCTGCCCACAGCAGAAGTCAGCTTTGTTTTAACATCACATTTAGACAGGCATGGGGAACAAAGTGCCCAGTCATGCGTTCCTAAAGCAGAATGCAGCTTGGTTAGCGCTGCTGTCGGGGGTCAGAGGGAAATGGGGGCTGGGAGGCTTGCTGGTGCCTGTGTGGAAGAGGCTACTTATCACTGGCTGCAAGGGCTGAGGGGCTCCTGCACACGCTGAGACGAGATCAGTGTGGAAAAAAAAGGCCTCATCAGAAAGTGCAGCTCAGCAGTTGCAACTGCCAAGTCTGCTCTCAGCCAGGCAAATGTCCATTTCACCAGGACAACCAGCAGGCAGCCAGAACACAGGGACAGGCACTAACTCAGCAGGAGGTGATGAAGGAAACAGGTCAGGGAAACCAAAATGTGCCAAAAGTGAATGCAAAGCACATTACGAGAATGTGTGTAAGAGCAGAGCAAACCCCACACTTAGCTGGGAGTCCCTGCCCTGTCCCCAAAACCACCCATGCACCCCTGTTGCAGGGCACCGCGAAAGGCAACTGGCTCTTCTACTCCAATAGACTGACATTTGAAACAACGGGGCAGGATACAACCAGATGTGCCTATCAACATGACTGACATGTGACGCATGCAGAGGATGGGACAGGGATGTTATGCTCAGCTTTACAGGTCTCTTTGCACCTAGTGCTGCAGTTTCTTTCCTGCAGTCCTCTGGCAGGAGTGTTCTTGGCTAGCTGCACAGAGACCATGTGCACAGCAATAGTATGGTGAGAGGAATTAGGGTAGAATTTGTCAGCGGATCAAGATATCATCCCATTCATGTTCGCCTCTCAGTCCCATCCCAAATGGAGAAGAAAGAAAAGAGTAGCGTGGGGCAGTAGAGATGAAAAGGGGCTGTTGGCTTCTACACAGGTGAAGCCCTGGCTGGGATGATTTAATTGGATTTGGTCCTGCTTTGAGCAGGAGGTTGGACTAGATGACCTCCTGAGATCCCTTCCATCTCTGGTATTCTATGATTCTTTACTGGTGAGAGGAAAAAGGAGGAAAGGGGAATAAAATGCAGACTGTAATTTATGGCAGTCTCCCTCCAGGCATTGTTGATGGGATTTTCCTCAACATGCCCAGAAACATCCTGCTCTGGGGCTAGACCAAGCTTGGGAAATTTCAGCCCCAGAGGAGAATTTTTCAGAAAATGGGGATCTGTTATGAAAACCCAGACACGACATGAACAATCTTGGCCCCAAGTCATGCCAATGGGCAGTGCTGGTACAGCTGTGCCCCAGTTGGCAGGCCTCAGGTACCAAGGCCTTGCACACAGGGAAGCCTTCTTCATCTGGAAGCATCTGTTTCTTGATCAGCTTCAGGGCTCCCACACCTCCCACTTGCTGCTCTCCGTGCCAGGAGGGGACTATGGGGTTCCCCCTTCTCCCGCTGCCACTCTGGCTAGCTCCCTCTCTTCCACTACCTCCTATCAAGAGTTCCCGCTGCTGCTGCTGTCTGTGCTTGCTGGAGGAGAAGGCTCTGGGGCTTCCTCTTCTGCTGCTGTTGCAGCCACCGTCTTCCACTCATGCAGTGGGGAGAGGATGTGGCTGTGCAAAGGAAGAAGGGGAGGGTATAAGAAAGAGTGCATGAAAGGTGGACAGTGGGAGAAAGGCCATGGGGCATGCAGTGAATGAGGAGAGAGGGGTGAAGGAGAGGGAGGGAGGAAGTGAAGAGTGGATGGTATCAGTGTGCCAACCCCAAGTGCTCAAAAATCGTTATTCAGGCCTCCAAAATCATAAGACTGTCTTTAAAATTGGTGAGACACAAAATATAATAAATTTGTGGATTTTTTCTTTGCCAATTGGTTTCTGATTCTTTAGGCTGCATTAGAGTCACATTTTCTAACTTCTCTCCACAACCAGTAGGGCTGGAAACATACTGTTTAGTTACTGAATGCTGAGAGTCTCTTGTAATCCCAGGACTCCAGCAGCTGGAGATTTAAGGGGGTAGGTGCACAGGTGGCCAGGGTATGCCAAACAGTTCAAGCCAGTTGAAGAATGGCATAGTTGATTGGTAGAGCAATTCTGGTCAGTACGGAGACATAAAGGATGTCCAGAAGTTGATGCTGTTTGTCTTGTACTTCCTACAGTGGAATATAAAGGTCCTCAGCCACCCTGCATAGGAGGTCCTAGAACTGACAAAAGTCACTGGGAGATGAGGGAGAAGCTGAGGTCACAGCAGCATCTGGAAAGGTGATGGGAATCGTTCCTGCTCAGTTGGTGCCGTTGGAACTGGACTGAGCAGTTCATTCTCCAAAACTGGTTCCGATGGTGCCCAAAGCAGGGATGGGGTGAACCCTCTCTTGCTGAATGGGAAGGCTCTGAAGGTGGATACTGAGGCCAGGATGGATCTGGGGATACTGTGGCAAGCCCCATGTAGTGGGATACCAGTGGTTCCTCTGCTGTGGGAGAGGAGGATACTGCCATGCAGCTGGTGGTCCCTTAGGGTACTTGTAGCAGCAGTAGGGGATGGGCAGCCCTGGAGCTTCATCCAACTCCTCCAATGATGAGAACTTGCACCCCAGTTCCAGTGGTGGTACCATTGGAGCTGGTGGAACCATATAAACCATAGGGGAATGGGAGGAAGCCTGAGCAGACTGAGGTAAGCTGAGATCATAACTCTCTAGCCACAGGCAGCAGAGAAAGGCATAGAGATCTCGATTCCCCAAGGGTGAAAAGTTCACGTGGCTTTGGCACTGTCTCCAATCTCCCTGGTGTTAGCAGCATGTGCCCCATAGCCGGAACTGGGGCTGGAGCAGAAGACTGTCTCAAAACCGATGGTTTTTTCCTTGCCTTAAGGGGGGCCAAAATGAAAGGCATGTCCAGCTTGGTGCTCAGTACCAGTGGATCTGCTAGTCTGCGCAATTCTTGTCTCCATCGTTTTTATGGCAGCCTTTTACAAGTGTTTGAAGACAGCTATCACGTCCCCCTCTTAATCTCCTATTCTCCAAACTAAACATACCCTCTTCCTGCAGCCTTGGCTCAGATGGTTTGCATTCCCTCCCCTTGATCATCTTTGTCACTCGCCTCTGGATCCTTTCCAGTTTCTCTACATCATTTCTATATACTGGTTACCAAATTTGGACACAGTACTGCAGCTGAGGCCTAACCAGTGCCGAACAGAGCAGTACTATCACCTCCTGTGACTTGCATGTTGTGCCTTTCTTAATGCAACCTAAAACTGCATTTACTTCTTTTCTCATCAACATCATACTGTTTACTCATGTTGATGTTGTGATCCACCACACTGCAGATGGAAATGGTAGAATTATCAATGCAGAAAAGGCAGACATGTTCTTAGTGAAACTGATGCAATGGTGTCTGCGTGAGTGTGCAGACAGCCCAAAAGAATGACTTAGAGGGGTGAACACCACTCTCTGGAGTAGCAGCTTTAAAATCCAGCAATGATGCCTCAGTGCCAATGTTGACTATCTAATCACTGATCATTTCAGTGTCTGGAATGGAGTGGGATAGAGAAGCCCATAGGTTTGAGAATTGGGTGTTGCTGCAAGGAAGGAAATGCAGCGAGAAGGACACAGGAAACTCATACAGACAGGGAAGAGGGAGAGAAAAAGAAAGGAGGATGGGGAAGGCAGAGAGAATAAGGGCAGAGGTAGTGCTGGGCAAAAGGGGATTAGTTTTTTTCACTGAGAGACTAATGCAGTGAGAAGGCATTGAACAAACAATACATAACTAAACATTCACCAGCTACATATTGGCTCCGATCTGCCTTTGATCTTAGTGCAAAGCTCCTGCTGACATTGGTGAGTATCTCCTGTACACTGTGGGGAGTGTATAGTCCTGAATACATACTTGCCCCATGGACCATACTTAGAGATAGACCTTGTTCTGCTCCTTTGAATGAGCTTGGCATTCCTGGCTTAGAGCATGCTGCCTCCTACTGGAAGGAGGAGTGTGTGTTCCCTCCCTAACCTCAAGGAGCAGCCGACGGGTTGGATGTGGAGACATTGATATAGAGCTGTGGTGTGAAGAGCAGGTTTCTCTATTGAAGTCATCAGCAGCAGCCATGGAGCATCACAATCATGGAAGAAACCCAGATCTTGGCTTCACAGAAGGAATGAGAGATTTGCTCTTTGCACCCTCAGCAGCAATAATGCAAAATCCAATAAAGAACCTGAATAGGCTGCTTCAAAGGCACTTGGAGAAGTTTGCTGCAGTGGGGTTGCAATTCTTCGAATCAATATATTAGAAAACAGAATCTCAGTTACCCCAGTGCATTATGGTGCAGCATATCCCAAAGCATGGGAAATCTGAAATGAATATGGGACCTACAGAAAAGGCTGTATATATGCCACGTAACTAGTATGATTTTTTTCTCTACACTCCATCTACACATGTCCAAGGAGCCTTCTGTCAGCAGAGACAGCAGCAGTTTAGCAATGCAGCACGATATAAAGGACGCAACACAAGAAGTCTCTCTACAGGAGTGTATTATGTCTCTTTTTTGTTTCATAGACTCAGACTTTAAGGTCAGAAGGGACCTTTATGATCATCTAGTCTGACCTCCTGCACAATGCAGGCCACAGAATCTCACCCATCCACTTCAGTAACAAGCCCCTAACCTATGTCTGAGCTATTGAAGTCCTCCAATTGTTGTTTGAAGACTTCAAGCTGCAGAGAATTCTCCAGCAAGTGACCCATGCCCCATGCTGCAGAGGAAGGCGAAAAACCTCCAGGGCCTCTGCCAATCTGCCCTGGAGGAAAATTCCTTCCTGACCCCAAATATGGTGATCAGTTAAACCCTGAGCATGTGGGCAAGACTCGACAGCAGCACTCAGAAAGATTCTCTGTAGTAATCAGATCCCATCCCATCTAACATCCATTCCAGACACTGGGCATACTTACCTGCTGATAATCAAAGATCAATAGTCTAATTTTGGCAATTAATTGGCAATTCATCATAGCATCCCTCCATAAACTTATCAAGCTTAGTCTTAAAGCCAGATATGTCTTTTGCCCCCATTACTTCCCTTGGAAGGTTTCCAGAACTTCACTCCTCTAATGGTTAGAAACCTTCATCTAATTTCAAATCTAAACTTCCTAGTGTCCAGTTTATATCCATTTGTTCTTGTGTCCGCATTGGTACTAAGCTTAAATAATTCCTCTCCCTCCCTGATATTTATCCCTCTGATATATTTATAAAGAGCAGTCATATCCCTGTTCTCTTATTCTAAAATAAAAGTCAGTGTGATTAAATTAATAGATTGCTCTTTGTGTGTGGAAGACATAACTTCCCCCAGCCCTTTGCCCAGCGTGGGGTGGGCGGCACAATAGTACAGATCCCCAAAGACCAGCAGACCGAGTCAACAGCTGGGCACTACATGTGTCTCAAAATGAGTATTTGAAACCATAATGAAAATCCTATATCACCATGGTCCAGACAAGCATTTCAAATATTAATACTCCAATAAAAATGATAAAATATTTCAAACACAGCAAAGGATGGATCCCTCATTGGGGACAATGCAAGAGTCTAAAAATTTTGAGTTATAACATTTGAGTTATTTGAGCTAAAAAAAAATTAGGCCCAGATTTATTTTACACTGAGATAAGGTTCCGCCACTTCACTGATCTTCTTACCACTTGGAAATGGCCAAAGTTATTTCAGAGTACCTATGTGAGGACCTAAGATTTAAAAATGGGCTCTTCAAACTAGCAGGCAAAGGTTTAGCATGATCCAGTGGCTAGAAGTTGAAGCCAGACAATTGCATAGTGGAAATAAGGTGTACATTTTTTTAACACTGAGTGTAATTAACGATGGGAACAACGTTACCCAGCAGCATAGTATGTAAGGTCCACACAGCACTGTAACTTGCTCCCACAAACTCTGCAACATAACAAAGTGGTAGGTAAGTGACAGATAATACCAAGCTCTGTTACCATACACTGAAACATTCATATACCAAGATGTTTCATCTGATTTCTTTTGCATAAAGGGCCCATGGAATCTTCTTATAAATCAGCAACCAAACTGTTCCAGTGTCATAAACAGAATATTTGAATATAAATCATATCAGATGCAGATACATTTACCTCAGTGCAGGTATTTTCTTTCATGCTTACGTAACACCGATAGTATTTATAGTGGTATTTAAGTAAATATAAAATCGCTGGTGATTAAATTTATGGATGAGACAAAGACTGGCAGAGTGGTCACCAATGATAAGGACAGGACAGTCAGAGTCGGCTCTAGATATTTCTCCGCCCCAAGCACGGCGTCATGCCGCAGGGGGTACTCTGCCGGTTGCCGGGGTCCCGCGGCTCCGGTGGACCTCCCGCAGGCGTGCCTGTGGAGGGTCCTCTGGTCCCGCGGCTCCAGCATACCAGAGGGAGGTCTATCAAAGCCGCGGAACCAGCGGGCCCTCCGTAGGCAAGCTGCCGAAGGCTGCCTGCCTGCCGCCCTCCCGGCAACCAGCAAAGCGCACCCCGCGGCATGCCGCCCCAAGCACGCGCTTGGCGTGCTGGGGCTTGGACTGCCCCTGAGGACAGTCATACAGAGTGATCTGGATAGTTTGGTAACCTGAATTCACTCAAACAGAATTCATTTTAATATAGCCAAATATAAAGCTAGGAACAAAGAATGCAGGCCATGCCTGCAGAATGCAGACTCTAGAATCTGGAGGTAATAGTGGACTAGCAATTCAATGTGAGTTCCCTGTGTGATGCTGGGACAAAAAGGAACTAATGTGATCCCTTGGATGTATAAACACTGGAGTAGTGAGTAGGAAAAGGGAGATGATAGACCTCTGTATACGGTATTGGTATGTCATACTGGATATAGTGTCCAGTTCTGACATCCACTTTTTTTTAAAAACACTGAAAAGTTGGAGAGGGTGAAGACAACAGCTATGCAAATTATTCGAGGGGGGCTGGAGAAAATGTCCTAGAGTGAGAGACTGAAAGAGCTCTATCTGTTCAGCTTATCGAAAAGAAGATTTGAGTTGTGGCTTGATTACAGTGTATAAGTAAGTTCAAAGGGAGAAAATGCAGAGAAAGACAGGATATGAGTCAATATCTGAAAGCTGAAGTCAGACAAATTCAGATTAGAAATAAGGCACACATTTAACAACTAGGGTGATTAACCATAGGAACAATCTCCCCAGGGAAGTGATAGACTCTCCAACCTTTGATGTTTTCGTGTCCAGACTGGAAGCCTTTCCGGAAGATGCTTTAACCAAATACAAGTTATTGGGCTCAATACAGGGTGCCTGGGTGGAATTCTGTGGAGTGTGATACACAGTCAGATTAAATAATCTTATGGCCCCTCCTGGATTTAAAGTCTATTAATTGATGCTTTGAATCATAGTTTCTGGTGAGTGAGGTGAAGCAAACTTCTGCATTTGCAATGAGCAGACCATCTGAGCTTTCCAAGTCCTTTCAGACTGATTCAGAAAGTCTCAGCAAAGTCTCAGCAAAAGTGGCAACACATTTTATTGCTGTGGGACCATTACAGTGTCCACTCCTGGCACTGCTGTTGCCACAGTTGCAGGCAGAAACCATCATTCACTGAGAAACACCATTTTGTTACAAAAATAAATTACAATTTTCTGCTAGTTGCAATTTCACAAAATTTGCCGTGTTTCTCCGGTGCTAGAATATCGGCTTCTTTGGCTGCCGAAAGCTGCGAAATTGTGGGAATCCCCTTCCACAGATCTGTGACAATACAGTCTGGATTGCTTCCCTGATTGCTGCTGCAGTCTAGGGGGGATCATCGCATGAGAAATTGGGTTGTGACAGGTCAGATTAGGATCCAGGGCCAAGGCAGCTGAGATCCATCTGGGTCTGTCCCTACAGATCATGGAGTGGGAGGTCCAGGCAGTTCTGACTTCCATCCTTAAGCTGAAGCCTCCTGGATAAATTCCTCATCTGGGCTTTTGTTAAATTGACATGAGGCTCCAGACAGTTTGATTTTCAG
The DNA here is from genome assembly GCF_003597395.2 of Chelonoidis abingdonii. Classification (NCBI taxonomy): domain Eukaryota; kingdom Metazoa; phylum Chordata; order Testudines; family Testudinidae; genus Chelonoidis; species Chelonoidis abingdonii. The sequence continues at coordinate 55,437,483 of NC_133779.1, read as the reverse complement.
CCTCATTCTTTCTTATCAATCCAGAGCAGTTTTTTGTCTGTTTTCTAGGGTAGCATCCCCTGGCTCAGGAGGTGCCATATCCCAGCAAGTGATTCGACCAAGTGAAGGCTGAATTTTTACCTGAAAGGAAGATCTGAAAAGTACATCCACCTCCAGGATCCAGCAGGCCCTTTTGTATTGCAGAGGTACTCAAAGGCATCTGGCAGTTCCAGGGCCCACATCGGTCCCAGCTCTGAAGTGCTTACTCTAACTTGGAGGCTCACAAGAAGGACAAAAGCCAAAGCTGCAGATAAACATCCTGTCCAGCTCTGCTGCTTGCTGCGTGGCATTATTGCTGCTTTTAGAGACATCACAGAGGATGCTGCTTTCATTGTGAACCAGCACTGCAGTGGAATTTTCTTTCTTCACCCAGAGACATGAATGAATGAACCTGGCCTGCATCTCTGAAAGCTGCCTGTTAGCCACTCCCCCATTCCTCTTGGACAGAGGAGGGCAGCAAAAGGCTCCTTTTGGAGAGAAGAGAGAAGGAAAGTGCACTCTCCTTTTGCAGATGCTGTGCTGTTTGCTATTATAAATCTAAGGCAGAATCAATTTCTACTGCTTTGACAGGAAGGGAGAAATAGGGCTCACACACTGCAACCAAAATGAAAGGTATTTGGAACAGCGCCTTGGAGCCTGGTCTGCTTACAGGGAAAATTCTTAGATTCTTACAAGCTGCTGGATATTCGAACAAATTATCTATAGTGGATATTCAGCCTTTTGGAATCAAAGGAAGAGAGGCTGCAGTTGTACTGGGGAAGGAGCCTGGATGATTATTGCATGCTTTTCACTAGATACCTCTCTGCCTGTCCAATTCTGTCTCATTCCCTCTGTCTCTCTCCCCCCTTTCTCTTTTCCAGTTCACTGGCCTCCCATAGACTGAGCTCCTACTTCCACCCTCCTGAGAACAGGAAGGAAGCTCTACTTCAGGATATGGTTGATGCTAATTTGTGGACCAACCAGCAAAGGTCACTTGTTTCCCTCTGGGTTCCGATCTCCTTATAGATTGTTCATTGTTATTGATATTCAGAGCCATCAGTGTGCTCCCTGCTTCTTGAGACAGAGATAGACAGTCCTTGCCCCCAAAAACATAGGCTAAAAGAGCTTGTGTATCTCCAAGCCTGATGATGGCAATTAACTAGCATTGGCTGGACATAAAGGGACATGGTCGATTTGAAATCTAGTCAAAACACACACACACACACACACACACACACACACACACACACAGAAAGAAAAATCATTTGAGATCAAGGCCCTGCCCCAAAATTTTCAAGCCAAAGCTTGTCATTTTACACACACGTTTTCCTGGCATTAAAAAGGAGGTTCTCTCCCTTTCATGTTCCTGTATGAAAGACCCACAAAATCTGGGGAAACTGACAGAGCAAACAGTGGGAAGGGTGAACCTGGCAACATCCAGAGCGTGGCCACAAGCTGAGAGCAACAAACTTAGGGTCATGTTGTGCAATCCTCTCTTCTGCTGGTGAGCACTTACACAGCTAGCTCTGCTGATCTCACGGCAACTGTGCAGGTAAGCTCTCAGACATCCCTTACCCCAACAGGACGGACTCGTTCAATTCTAGGCATCTGAAATATTCCTTGTGGCAACTTCTTTAAGTTGTAGGCTCTCCTTTCACGTTTAACACCACGTTAAAGCAGTTGTCACTCACCGTACATCTCATGTGACATCATCACTTAACAACACTGTCACAAGCAGTTACATCACATCAAACAGCAGTATCTATGAGGATGCATTAACAAACAGGAGAAAAACCTTCTGGTTCACCTGTGACAAAGTGGACAGGTGCCAGCATTCAGGGGCCCACTGGAGTGTCATGTTAATGCCAATCCCATGGAATCCCCGACCTGGCAAGTGACAGTCCCATGGAGCCCTGGACCTAGTGACTGGCGATCCCACAGAGCCCCAGACCCTATTGTCATACCACTCCTGGATGGCTCAGGCCTTCCCCTCCCAGTAGAACCTCCTGCATACATTTGTCTCAGTGATTTGGAGGCCAAATTGCCCAAAGCACATTGATAGGCTTGGAGTACCATCTTGGGTGCGGTCTGGGGCAGCACCATCTGTGTAATATCTTTGTTAGTCCCAGGATCTTGGGTCTTGCATACAATCTGTCCTCTTTTTCACATAGATAGGGCTGCTGCTGCGGCAGCTGGGTTTCTTCTGGGGGCAGAGCACTGCAACTGGTGGCAGAAAGCCAAGTTCCCTTCTGGATAATCTCTAATACTCTCCAAATAACAGGGCTGCAGCCTGGGATCTGGACCCAGATGTCCTCACCCTTTTCAAATTCTTCCAGGGGATCCTCATGAGCATCAGGGGTGATGGCAGCATGTATAAACCACTTCAGTGGGGAGTGCCACAAATGGTAAAATTTCTAAGTCTCCACGGTTGACTGATGCTTCTGGTTCCAGCAATGTCAGCAGCCTCAATAGAGCATCTGCACTGGTGTTGCTCCAGCCAGACCTCAATTCCATAGAGAAGTTGTAGATGACCAATCTTGATGCCCTGCATTGTCTTAGTGCTCCCAGCTTGCCAGAGCTGATGTGTGTGAGGGGCTTGTTGTCTATGTATACTGTGACAGGTGGCTCTGAAAGTTCTCTCTGATTGGCCAGACCAGGACTAGGAACAGTAGTTTGAAGGAGCTGTAATGTTCATCGTTATGTACAGACTGTTTCAATCCCCAGTTGGCACATGCAATCACCCTTTCACTCCTGTTCTGTTCCTGGGAGAGTACAGACCTCCACCCCTGGTTACTGTCATCTGCATATAGTTTGAATGGGAGGGTGTAGTGCAGGTAAGCCAGTATCAGTGTCTTCACCACAGCAGACTTCAAGCATTCAGAGGACCTTCAGCAGCCTGCATCTCAATTCAGAGGACCCTGTGTACAGGAGAGCCATCATCACAGGGCATGTAAGCATCCCACTAACTTAGAAAAGTCTTTTATGAAACATCCATAGAATCCAACAAACCCCAGGTACCTCTGGCCATCCTGTACCATTGTGGGTTTTGGCCAAGTGTCAACAACCTGCGCCTTCTCCAGCTCGGGGATATCCTCTTTGCTGTCAAACTATGGCCAGCGAACACTAGTTTCTCATTCAGCAAGTGGCTCTTTGGGGATTTGCTCTTCAGTACATTTTGGGTTAGTTGGGAGAACACCATGTCCTGGTGTTTCAGGTGTTCCCTGTATGTCTTTCAGTAGGCAATCATGTCATCCAGGTACAGTAGGAACGTCTCAAAATTTTCACTGCCCAGATTATGCTCCACCAGCCGCTGGAACATCCCTGGAGCATTGCAGATGCTGAACAGCATGCATGTGCAGTCACAGAGTCCCATGGGTGAGATGAAGACTGTTTTTGCTCTTGCTCCGGTGCTTCAGGATCTGGGTGAGACACATATGAAGTCAGCCAGGTGATTGGAGAAGGTGGCAGAGTGTTTCTGAACCAGCTTGGTCAGATATTCCGTCCGTGCTGTGGTCATCTGCAGTGCTCATGTCTATTTCCCGCAGCCAGGCCTCTCCCAAGTCTTAGCTAATGCTGCTCTGCAGGGCAATCTGATTGCAGTCCAACATTATGCGCTGAGGGATGTCATACCTGGTTCTCCCAGGTAGCACTACTTACCTGACCGTGACCAAGCTGGGAGCCACCGTGATTGGGTTTTCATGGGTATCTGGGTATGGCTCCATCTGGGAGATATAATCCTTGCCCCTTATGCCAGTCTTTGTTTTACACAGGACGATGGTCTCAGTGTCCGGTCCTATTCGCAGAGGGTGGGTGTCCCAGATCTTATCCTGGCCCATCTTGCTATCGACTCATAGGTTTTAGAATCATAGGACTGGAAGGGACCTCAAGAGGTCATCTAGTCCAGGCCCCTGCACTCATGGCAGCACTAAGTATTATCTAGACCATTCCTGACAGGCGTTTGTCTAACATGCTCTTAAAAACCTTCAATGATGGAGATTCCACAACCTCCCTAGGCAATTTATTCTAGTGCTTAACGTATCTATTGGGTTCCT
>NC_133779.1:55422071-55424860 GCF_003597395.2 Chelonoidis abingdonii | reverse complement strand
GCAGCAGCAGCAGCAGCAACCCTGGTGGCCAGGCAGGAAGGACCCCTCACAGGTGGTAACAGCGGTGGTGGTGGTGGTGGGGTCCTGGCTTCTCCCTCCGGAGGTGGAAGAGTGGGGGCCGGCCAGCAGGCCCCCCCGCCCCTCTCTCAGCAGCAGGGGCAGCAAGCAGCAGCAGCAGTCCTAGGAGGGGTGCACTCCTGCCAGCAGCAGCCCAGGAAGGGAGAAGGAGCTCCAGCCAGCAGGGCAGCTAGAGAAGGGGGGGAAAGCACTCTAGCCAGCAGGGCAGCCCAAGCAGACAGAGTGCTCCCAGCAGTAGGGTGGTCCCCTGCTCCAGCCCTGAAGGGGTGAAAACAGCGCAGGGAAGGGGGTGGGGCTGGAGAAAGCAGCCTTTTAGGCTGGGCTGATTGGGGAAGTGGCTGCGACTGGGGGCCACGCCCCAAACTGAGCCACAGGCCCTTATAAAAGGGCAGAGAAGCCAGGGGCCCAGAGTGTCTCTGTCTGTGTTCAGAGGGAGAAGGGTCTGGCTGCTGCAAGGGACCAGATAAGGTACCTAGGGTGAAGCAGGGCTGCCGAAAGGCAGAGGAGCTGGGAAGCCCCTGTCTGGAAAGCCCCAGGCTGTGGCCTAGATTTAGGCCAGGAGGTACCGGGGTTGCAGGGTGCAACCCAGGGGTAGGCCAAGGCAGCAGGTCCAACCCTCTTTGCCGATGATGAGAGGCTAATACTGCAGTCTGCCCCAGGGTGTGGGGCTAGCTAATGACTGGGCAGTTGCTGAGACACTGAAGCAAAGTGGGGATAGAGGGGGGTTCCCTGGGGAGGGGAAACCCTAAAGAGGAAGGGGATACTGCTAGGGGGCAGCACCCATGTAAAAGGGGCACTAGGGTCCAGGGAGGGACACGGGGCCAGAAGCCGGCAGGCGGATCACTGGCCTGCAGAGGGTGCTCCGTGCTGGGAGTTTGAGCTAATTCCCGAAGTGACCAGCAGGAGGCGTCGCAGGGGTGAGTCACCCCCGGTTACACTTAATCACCCTGATTGTTAGGAAGTTTTTCCTAACGTCCAACCTAAATCTCCCTTACTGCAATTCAAACCCATTGCTTCTTGTCCTGGCCTCAGAGGTTAAGAAAAACAATTTCTCTCCCTCCTCCTCACAACAACTTTTTATGTACTTGAAAACTGTTATCATGTCCTCTCTCAGTTTTCTCTTTTCCAGACTAAACAAACCCATTTTTTTTCAATCTCCCCTCATAGGTCATGTTTTTTGGACCTTTAATCATTTTTGTTGCTCTTCTCTGAACTCCCTCCAGTTTGTCCATATCCTTCCTGAAATGTGGTGCCCAGAACTGGACACAATGAGGCCTAATCAGCACAGTGCAGAGCAGATTTACTTCTCATGTCTGTCTTAAACACTCCTGCTAATACATCCCAGAATTATGTTTGCTTTTTTTGCAAAAGTGTTACACTGACTCATACTTGGCTTGTGATCCACTATGACCCCTAGATCCTTTTCTGCAGTCCTCCTTCCTAGGCAGTCATTTCCCATTTTGTATGTGTGCAACTGATCGTTCCTTTCTAAGTTGAGTACTTTGCATTTGTTCTTATTGAATTGCATCCTATTTATTTCAGATCATTTCTCCAGTTTGTCCAGATCATTTTGAATTTTAATCCTATCCTCCAAAGCACTTGTCACCCCTCCCAGGGTGGTATCGTCTGCAAACTTTATAAGTGTACTCTCTATGTTATTGTCTAAATCATTGATGAAGATATTGAACAAAACAGGACCAAGAACTGATCCCTTGTGGGACCCCACTCATTATGTCCTTCCAGCACGACTGTGAACTAATCAGTTCAGAAGGGATTCTCAAATCAGAAGGGACTATCGTGATAATCTAGTATGACCACTTGCACATTGCAGGCCACAGAACCTCACCTACCCACTCCTGTGATAGACCCCTAACCTTTGGCTGAGTTACTGAAATCCTCAAATCATAATTTACAGGTTTCAAGTTACAGAGAATCCACCGCTCACACTAGTTTAAACCTGCAGTTGACCTATGCCACATGCTGCAGAAGGTGAAACCCCCACAGGGTCTATGCCAGTCTGACCTGGGGGAAAATTCCTTCCCAACTCCAAATATGGTGATCGGTTATACCCTGAGCATGTGGGCAAGACCCTCCAGCCAGACACCTGGGAAACAATTCTCTGTAATAACTCGGAGACCTTCCCATCTACTGTCTCATCTCTAGTTATCAGGGATTTTTGCTACTAGCAGTCATTGATGGGTCACATGCCATTGTAGGCAGTCCCACCATACCACCTCCTCCATAAACTTATGAAGCTCAGTTTTGAAGCAAGTTAGGTTTTTTTGCCCTCACTGTTCCCCGTGGAAGGCTGCTCCAGAACTTCATTCCTCTGATGGTTAGAATGCTTCCCTAATTTCAAGCCTAAACTTGTTGATGGACAAATTATATCTGTTTGTTCTTGTGTCCACATCGATGGTTAACTTAACTCCTCTCCCTCCCATGTATTTGTCCCTCTGATGTATTTATAGAGAGCAATCAGCTCTCCTCTCAGCCTTCATTTGGTTAGGCTAAACAAGCCAAGCTCTTTCAGTCTCCTCTCAGAAGGTGGGTTTTCCATTACTCAGATAATTCCTAGACACTACTGTGCTAATAAGCGATGGTCACATAAACATCACCCTATACTGGAAACCCACTGACCGCTATACTTACCTACATGCCTCCAGCTTCCATCCAGGACACACCACATGATCCATTGTCTATAGTCAAGCTCT
>NC_133779.1:55414310-55420049 GCF_003597395.2 Chelonoidis abingdonii | reverse complement strand
CCTCATCAGGTTTCTTTTGGCCCAGTCCTCTAATTTGTCTAGGTCCCTCTGTATCCTATCCCTACCCTCCAGCGTATCTACCACTCCTCCCAGTTTAGTGTCATCTGCAAACTTGCTGAGGGTGCAGTCCATGCCATCCTCCAGATCATTAATGAACAAAACCAGCCCCAGGACTGACCCTTGGGGCACTCCGCTTGAAACTGGCTGCCAACAAGACATGGAGCCGTTGATCACTACCGACGGTCTAGCCAGCTTTCTATCCACCTTATAATCCATTTATCCAGCCCATACTTCTTTAACTTGCTGGCAAGAATACTGTGGGAGACCGTATCAAAAGCTTTACCAAAGTCAAAATATAGCGCATCCACCGCTTTTCCTGTATCCACAGATCAGTTATTTCATCATAGAAGGCAATCAGGTTGGTCAGGCATGACTTGCCCTTGGTGAATCCTTGCTGACTCTTCCTGATCACTTTCCTCTCCTCTAAGTGCATCAGAATTGATTCCTTGAGGACCTGCTCCACGATTTTTCCAGGAACTGAGGTGAGGCTGACTGGCCTATAGTTCCCCAGATCCTCCTTCTTCCCCTTTTTAAAGATGGGTGCTACATTAACCTTTTTCCAGTCATCCAGGACCTCCCCCGATCGCCATGAGTTTTCAAAGATAACTTGTGAGTGTTACTTTTAATTTCCCTTTAACTAGCTTCCTCATTTTTGTATAGTTCTCTTTCTTGAAGTTATATGCAACTGTGATGGGCTTCCTTGCCCTCCCTCCCAGTTCTATGTTAAATTTAATTACAGAATGGTCACTATTATCAAGCGGTTCAGCTATATTCACATCTTGTACCAGATCCTGTGCTCCACTTAGAACTAAATCAAGACTTACCTCTCCCCTGTGGGTTTCACAACTAGCTGCTCCATAAAGTAGTCATTAATGGAGTGAAGAAATTTTATCTCTGCATCCCATCCTGAGGTGACATGCACCCAGTCAATATGGGGAGAGTTGAAATCCCCCATGATTATTATTGTTTTCTATTTGTATAACCTCTCATCTCCCTGGCCAGGTGATCAATAATATATTCCAACTCCTATACTCTTATTATTCAAGCATGGAATTTCTATCCTTAGAGATTCTGTGGTACACTTTAATTCATTTAAGATTTTTATTATATTTGACTCTATGCTTTCTTTCACATATAGTGCCACTCCCCCACCAGCACGACCTACTCTGTCAATCCTATATATTTTGTACCTTGGTATTATTGTGTCCCATTGATTATCATCATTCTACCTAGTTTCTGTGATGCCTGTTATATCAATATCCTCGTTTAACACCAGGCACTCAAGTTCACCCATATTATTTAGACTTCTAGCATTCATACACAAGCACTTATAACATTTGTCAATATTTAGTTGTCTGCCTTCATGTGATATAATTGAATGAGACTTTCATTTGACAGTTTTGCTTCAGTTCCTTCCTGTGCTTTATCAACATCTAGCCTCTTCTCTTTACTAGGATATAGAGAACCTCAGTTAATAGATCCTCCCCTACCGGATGTCTCTGCCCAAATTGCATGCTCCTCTGCAACTGTCAGCTTTCTCCAAGCCCTTAGTTTAAAAACTCCTCTATGACCCTTTAAATGTTACATGCCAACAATCTGGTTCCATTTTGGTTTAGGTGGAACCCATCCTTCCTGTATAGGCTTCTCCTTTCCTAAAAGGTTTCCCAGTTCCTAACAAATCTACAATCCTCCACCCTCTGATCCATGCATTGAGACCCTGCAGTTCTGCCTGTCTACCTGGCCCTGTGTATGGAACTGGAAGCATTTCAGAGAATGCTACCATGGAGGTCCTGGACTTTAATCTCTTTCAAAGCAGATTAAATTTCGCCTCTGGGACTGCTCTCCTATCTTTCCCTATGTCATTGGTACCTACATGTACCCTGATCACTGGCTTCTCCTCAGCACTGCACATAAGTCTGTCTAGATGGCTTGAGAGGTCCACAACCTTTGCACCTGATGGGCAATTCACCATGCATTTCTCCCAGGCCCTCACCAACTGAGCTCTTTGTATTTCTGATTGAATCCTCCATTCTCTTCCTAATAACTAAGGTTCCCTCCCCCAGAGTGTTAGCCTCAGGGTGAGAAGATACCATGACATCTGGAAGGAGAATCCCACTCATGAGATTGTTTGTTTGTTTTCCAGTTTGATATTCTTCTGAGACTTTCATTCTCCAACAGCACAATGCTGTAACCTAGTTATGGGACTGCTCTGCTGTGTCCTGCAAATTCTCATCTATGTACCTCTCTGTCTCACTTAGCTTCTCCAGTTCAGCCATGCAGGGATCAAGCACCTGTACCTGGTCTCAGCACTGAGTGTCTTATGCTGAGTGCATACATATGCCACCTGGCCACAAGGCAGGTAATCATACATTCTGCATTCATTACAATCAAGTGAACAGCCCCCACTCAGACTCTGGACTTCTGCCAGCATCAGGGCCACCCAAAGGATTCAGGGCACCTGGGGCAAAGCAATTTCGGGGGCCACTTCCATAAAAAAAAAAATTGCAAAACTATAGAATACTATATTCTTGTGAGGGCCCTTGCGGGGCACAGGGCCTAGGGCAAATTGCCCCACTTGCCCCTTCCCTGGGCAGCCCTGGCTAGCATTCCTTTTACACTTGAATCTTTTTTGTTTTGCTTTGTTTTGGGGAGGGGGTGTTTATTGGCCTAAGTTTAGACAATTTTTGGGTGTTTCTGGCTTTCACACTCCCTTGTAAAACTCCTGTTTGCTGCGCCTGTTCACTAGCTCCTCTGGTCTCTTAGGAGCTGGCTTTTTAAGTCCCTGTTCTCCCTGAGTAGCACCCCCTCTCCCCCAGTTAACAGATCCTAAAGGAATGAGAGATCAAAGGATGGCAGGCTAGAGACTTGTTAAGAACCTCTCTGCCCAGCCTGGCAGGTCGCTTGGCTCAGCACATGGCCGCCCAAACAGACTAAACTATAAACTTCAGGCAAGCAGGCACAGGGCAGGCAGCAAGTACAAACAAACTAAAAGACAAACCTATCCCCACCCCCAAAGGTCATGTAGTTGCTTCTCCTTCACCTGGAGAAGTCCCTCATAAAACTCCCATTTGCTGTTTAATATTCCGGTTCGCTAGTTTGAAGATGATCTTTTCAAATTGCTCAACAATCCATATGCACAGTGAGATCAGCCTGAGAACTGATATTCCAGTAGAGAGACTGGGCTGGATTTAGTTTTGCAAATTTAGGGTCATTTCTGGTCAAGAGGTTGCAGAGATACAGCCTCCCAATGTGATCTGCCTTTAATATTAAAAATACACTTGTATCAGTAGACTATGACAATGGCTATGACACACCAGGGGCTGGGGTAGATTTTGCATTGTGTCTTTACGGTCATTTGGTCAAGGGGGGCAGCGATTTAGTTCCCCCAAATGACCTGCTTTCAACATTTACTGGTCCTTATAACACTTTTTAACACAGAGCTAGAGCAAAACCCATGGATATTGTCCAGTGATGCCGGAAGAAGGACATCAGCTACTGGATAAGGTTTAATTAGGCCGCAACTTTATTCCTAAATGTCCGGGAGCACCCAGCAGATAAAATTGTACAGTGCAGGTAATTCCATAATCATTTACCTATACCTAGGGGGCTGCTGGCAGTTATCCCCTTTACTCATCTTGGTCCCCAGACAACCTGCTTCTGGCACTTCCCTACCTCCTCCCACTCAAATGAGGGTTAAGGGGGGCCATAAAGGAAGGGGATTGCTCCCTTCCACACCAGTTATTGAAGCCCTAAACCCTGCTGTTTCTGCTCCTTTGAAGAATGCCTCCTTTAAGTCCTATTCCAGCCCATTTGATCTGATCTCCATTGTTAGAATATAGATATGCAGGCCTGCCTGTAAAGGCCTATACTTTAAGAACTTAGGTGTGTTTTTATCACTTAACTAGTTACAGGGGTATAAAAACAAAGAATCAAAATCACAAGTCTTCCTGTCTATGGGCCTTCTCTCACTAGGATATTCTGAGGCCTTGTTCTTTGGCTAAGCAGCAGGGGCACCCATACGCTGGGAAGTGTACAGTCACATCCTCACATCCCAAACCAGTCACATTGAAATAAGGTAGTGCCCATCACCACCAGATAAAGATGGTTAAAGAAAACTTAGTTTAATAACATCCTGACTGGCAAGAAATTACTTATCAATGGTTGTGGTTTTGAAACCCTCATTTCTGTATATTTTATCTTTTATGGCCCCCACTTTTCTATTGTTAATCTGACTGATTTTCTAATTGTTTCTGTTTGCTGTATAATTTTGCTAGGTGTAAGTTAATTAGGGTAGTGTGATATAGTTGGTTAGAGAATTATGTTACAAATGATTAGTAAAATGATTGGTTAAGGTATAGCTGAGAATATGACTATATAAATTGAGGTGAAACAGCAAGTAGGAAGAGAAATTGGAATAATGCTTGTTAAGTAGGGAGTGGGAATAGGGAATAGGGAACAGAGACACAGACAAGGCTCTGGGGCATCAGAACTGGGAAGGGGGACATGAGATAAACGCTCTACAGTGTCGGAGCTGAGAAAGGAATACTGGGGAACAGTCTCTATTGGCGTATAGAGATAAGACCAATTGGTGTGAAGGGCTTTGGAATATGCTTTCTTGGAAACTAACCCCAATAAACATCGCATTGTCTGCGCTTCAGACTTCTGGTCTTTTGCTGCTTGCAGTCTGCATGACAAGAACCAAGGAAGTGGGAGGGTGAAGGGAAAGACCTCTGACAACCATATCCATTCCCTATGGAGTAACTGCATGGTGTCCACCACAAGGAGGTGTCAACAGTTAGCTTGGCTATCTCCCCACCACACCTAGCCAGGTTCCCAGACATCTATGAAGTCGTCTTTAATATCAGCGAAAAAAGGATCAGCTCACATATCTGACAGCTGGTCCCCATGCTTCCTGCATAATTCTTGCCCTGTCTGGATGGGAAATTACCAACCACCCTATGCCACCTATGAATTTGGATGTCTGCCTCTTCATGTACCTCCTAACCTTGTTAATCCAAGGAGGCGTCATAGCTCACTGCCACACCCTGCATTGCAACATGTCCAACCAAAAAATGTTTACTCCTGGGAAAAGTTCCAGGATTTGCCATATCAGGTACCAAAGTGTCCAGAAGGGGCATCAGCTGGTCCCATAACACTCCTTCTCCCATGTCAGCTCAGGGCTGCTTCATCACCAAGACCCAGCTGTAAACCACCAGGCAGGTAGAGACCATCAAATTGTGGAAGTCAACGAACGGCTATGCAGGAGGTATCAGAGAGAAGACTTTGGATTCTTTGACCATAGGATAGTGTTCCAAGAAGAATGATTGCTAGGCAGAGATGGGCTCCACCTAACGAAGAGAGGGAAGAGCATCTTCACAAGCAGGCTGGCTAACCTAGTGAGGAGGGTTTTAAACCAGGTTCACCGGGGGAAGGAGACCAAAGCCCTGAAGTAAGTGGAGGAGTGGAAAACCAGGAGGAAGCATGAGCAGGAGAGCGCAAGAGGGGAGGACTTCTGCCTCATACTGACAAAGCGAGATGATCAGTGAGTTATCTTAAGTGCCTATACACAAATGCAAGAAGCCTGGGAAACAAGCAGGGAGAACTGGAAGTCCTGGCACAGTCAAGGAACTATGATGTGATTGGAATAACAGAGACTTGGTGGGATAACTCACATGACTG
>NC_133779.1:55263858-55411929 GCF_003597395.2 Chelonoidis abingdonii | reverse complement strand
ACTGGAATTGTTTAGTCCGCAGAAGAGAAGAATGAGGGGGAATTTGATAGCAGCCTTCAGCTACCTGAAAGGGGGTTCCAAAGAGGATGCATCTAAACTGTTCTCAGTGGTATCAGGTGGCAGAACCAGGAGTAATGGTCTCAAGTTGCAGTGGGGGAGGTTTAGGTTGGATATTAGGAAAAACGTTTTCCCTAGGAGGGAGGTGAAGCATTGGAATGGGTTACCTAGGGAGGTGGTGGAAGCTCCTTCCTTAGAGTTTAAGGTCAGGCTTGACAAAGCCATGGATGGGATGATTTAGTTGGCGACTGATCCTGCTTTGAGCAGGGGATTGAACTAGATGACCTCCTGTGGTCCTTTTCAGCCCTTATATTCTATGAAAATCTGGAAGCTCACCTGTGCACCTACTGAACAATACTTTGCCCACAGATCCATACCATCATCTGCCTGGCACGTCTACAAGTGCTTGGAATGCAAACACAAAGGAAAGTTAACACAGATTTCCCATCTGCGGACTCACATATATTTTATATGCTTCAGAATATATGCCAATGCTGTTGTAGCCTGATGCTGAATGAGTGGGAACCAAATTTATGTGCTGGAAACTACAATGTTATCAGTCCCCATCTTAAAACTGTAACAAACTGGTATTTTATGACGGGATTCCCATCACTGTGAATAAAAAGGGGTCCATCCCTACTTGGTCTTAGCTCCATATATGGCCTCCCCACCCCCCCAGGGCAGATCCTGAGCTTGCCACTCTCCTATAGAATAATGGATTCAGCCAGGCTTCTTGATCCATCTTTGGCCTTCTCAAGATTAAGTTTTGTTCAATGGCTCTCAGCACCCCACTATCATGAGCTAGCACCCCCAAAGGGAGGGTCCACCCACTGCCATGCCCCCTATAAAAATTGTTCCAGAGCCCCTGTCAGTCACCAGGTTCTAATGACACCATATACTGCAGCACTTGGTCCTCTGTAATTGGCCATATCAGCAACAGGCCCTCCAGCTACTAAAACTGCACAAAAATCATTAAAACTTTTCTCATAGCTCCAAAATGTTCACAGGGCCACCGACCTCTGTGCTACGCTGACGGCCATCATATGCCAAGATTCCACAGAGCTCACGGCATATATTTGGATTCCTTGTTGGCTCCTGGTGTCAGCTCCAGAAATCTGTCCCTCTGAAAATGAGACAATGCGTTTGCTATCCCATTATCATCCCCAAGAACATGTTGGAAAAGAAACAGCTGTTAATGCTTAAACACTGTAATACAAATGTTCTTGCCAACCTCATAAACACCTGTGATCTAGAGGACTGGCAAATAACGTGATGGTGGCACATGTCATGCCAGTGTAAGCAGAGTCAGGATGAGCTGTACCCTGACATCTGGTGGTGAAGTATGGGAAGTGTGGAAAGAATGTCTGGAATGCAAAATCTCAAATATTTGCATAGGCACGCCTAACCCATCCCAGACTGCCGAGCTGTGGGTCCACGAACGCCGACGTAGCTGGGACTGCTTTGTGAGCAGACCACTCGTTCTGTGTATGCTAGAGGACATGGTTCCAACCTGGAGAGGCAGCGGTTGGGGAAGGTTATTTGTCCCTGGTGGTGCAGGCTCCTTGGGAGCTAAGCATCGTCTGACTCACTCCTCCTCTCTCCACTGTGGACCTGCTCAGATTGATTTTTTTCCTTCAGATTAGATACGGTTGCTGGCTGAATCCTTTGGCGTAATGGCAATAGCACTGGGCTCCCCTACTATGGTGCTGAGATCAAAAAGAGCTGAAATCCAAAGAGCTGAAATTACTGAGCTGGCACTGGTAGCTTGACTAACTAGGGGGGCTAAGTTACTGAACATCGTAGCGTTGGATGGTGGACGGCCAGTAACGTGGAGGAGCGGCTGGCGGCTGGAGCAGTTTTGGGAGGTGTGGGAGACACAGCAGCTGGGGCGGTGCCAGAGCGGTCGCTTGTGGGCGAGAGCACAGATGAGCGGCACAGCGGAACGTGGAGTCAGAGAGCGGAGGGAGCGTTTGTAGGACGCCTGAGGGCAGAGTGAGCGGCTTGGTATAGGGCGCGCAGTTCGGGAAGAGCGGAAGGCAACCACGGAGCAAGGCGCAGTTGGCCATTGGACCACGTAAGGCTGCCCCTTTCACCCGAGTGGGGGGGAGGGCACCTACAGATAGACTCTGATTCATGTAGTGGCATTGACCAAGACTTTGGCTTGTTAGGACTGGGTGATTGGACTTAAGACCGCTAAGGGGAAAGACATTGCTCAATGTACTTGGGGGGTGTATGGTTGTGTATATAACTTGTGTCGGTGTTCTCCAGGAGCGCCATGTTCTCCTTTATTAAAAAGATTTCTCTACACTCAGATCGTGCTGCGTGAGAGGACATATCTCGTAGAGCGCCAGGTTAGGTATGGTAATGTCCAGTCACTGGGTGGGGCTCGGCCGGTTATCTTGTGTATTGAAACGGAACCCTCGGATACTAACCTGGCCCTGTTGCTCCAAACTCAGGGGCAGAAAAAGGTACTTTTTGGCTGTGGATCCTGTCAGTACCCTCGCAAGCACCTGATGATGTTCCATTATTGGGATAATTGTGTTTGTGTTGAGGAAAATTGCTGTTTGTACAAGGCTAATATTTCAGATTTGTGGGCCCCCAGTCCTGCCCTCAGCTCAGTGGTGCAGACGCAGCCTGATTGGCCAAAGCATTGGCACATATATTGGAAAAGCTTTGTTGCCTATGCTACGTCAAACTCTTGTTGTAAGTTAGGTTATTTGCTGGGAAGAGATTGAACCCTGGTTGGAGCATACACTGACAATGCTGCTTTTCTACATCTGCCGTACCCGATGTAGAAAAGCGACGATGTCTAATAGAGCAGCCTTAGTGCCCAGCATTAGATGTAATTCACACCCTGAAAGCTCATTGATCCTTGAGTCAGTGTGAGACTGTCAGGGCCCTTGATAATACCTTTGACGAGTGTAGAGGCCTGAGGACATTACTGTAAATCTCATTCCACAGCAAGGTGAGAAAATTTAGCCTATATCAGAAGGCTGAGAGACTCTTCAGAGAGCTGTTATAGGGCTAGCAGCTGTGAGCAGATGATCGACACAGACTTGGCTCAGATTGTAAGATGGACTCCAGTTCAGACACCGATCCTACTTAATCTCCGACTAGCAACGCAGAACGTCCCCCGAGCTATCCAGTATAAAGGAGTCAGGGGAGAGGAAGAAAGGCAGCGACGGCAGCGATGTTGGGAGCCCACAACATTACCAGCCAGCACCAAGCCCACTGCCAATGCCAGGTGTACTGATGGGAGCACCACAAGGAACTTGCCCAACAAAATGCATCCTGACGAACGGATAGCTGAGCTGCAAAGCATCATGACGAGCTAAGATTTCCAGGAATAAGGAGCCTCAGCTTTGACGAGGGAGAAGTCGTATCCAGCAGCCACGTGTCCCACCCGGCGAAGGGGCAAGGACCAATTCTTTGCTACCGTTGTGGTCAGGAATGGCAGTGCTGCACCTGCCTATAAGGAAGAGCGACCCCTCTAGTGTATGAAAAGCTGAGACAGTTGGGAGAGACCCATATCGCAGAACGTTTGGACGGACCACTAGGCATACAGGATTTGAAAGCATTCCCCCAGAAGAGACATCCAGTGGATTCTGCAGAGATGATAGGGCCCAGCAGATCATGTGAGGATCGAAGGGGCGATGTGTAAGCCGTGCTGGACACTGGACTCAATGACATTATATCTTCAGTCATTCTACCAACAGAGCTGAGCACCTGCCTATATACAGGCACTGCCTGCATTGCGTCTGTGTGGCCTCAGCACGGAATAATACCCCATCAAGGGTATGCATCAGTGCACTGGAATTCCCAGAGGAGGTTGCTGGAGTAAAGCAAGAGTTTAGACCACTGCTTTAATATCCCTGACCCAAAAGACCTCTTATGTCGGTGGCTGATAGGACAACTCGTCTCTTCAAGGTGCTCAGCGATTACGCAGACGACGGCTGGGGGACAGTACCTGAGATACCGCTGATATCCATACGCTTTGTGCTACTCCTATGGAATCGGAGACGCTAAAAAGAACCTCTGACCGCTACCAATGGGGCGCGAAGACTGGTCCAACCCCCTTAGTAGTCCTGCAAGGACGAGCAGAATACTTGTCAGGTCCAAAGCTGAAAGCAGTAAAGGGCAAGCAATGATAGAGCAGCCGACTGAAGAGAGGCTTCCGGACCGGAGTGGCTGTGCGCCCAGTGATCATAACCTTACCTGCTGGAAGGCCAGGAAATGGTGACTATACTGATGTATGAAACAAGTAAGATGGTTGTTGTTGAGGCAAGGACAAAAAGATAGCGACTCTTTGAGCGCTGAACCATGTAAACCCGCATTGTGGACTCCGTTTTACCGACTATAGACCCAGCAAAAGTTCTTGATTGGAGAATCTCCATTGTTCCGAGGTGGAAAGATCGCCGCTGAGAAGATCTGTGGAAAGACCAAGGTGTTCTCATTGCTGATGGAATGTGGTAGTGCAAGAAGGAGTAGCGCACACATCAGACTAACTGACTCTCGACCTTTCAGAGGAATCTAGAAGGCTTGCTCTCTCCCGAGATGGAAACGTCGACACCATCGTCCCAAAGCTGGTTGCACAATTGCAGCATACGGTAGTCCCGCAGCTCATACGCCTCACCAGTGTGGTTGTTCGCTAAATAGAATAGGAAAAATCGGATGTGTATTGACTACCGACCCTAAACGCGCGTACTGTGTGTGCCAGTACACATGCTCGCGTCCAAGATGCCTTAGACGTTTGCTGAAAGCCCATGGTTCTCTGTGTTGGAGTTTGGTGATACTACCAGCTCCCCCTGAGGGAAAGAGATAAGGAGAAGACACGCTTCATTCTGCCCATTAGGATTTATCAATTCGAACCGCTATGCCCCCAATGGATTCTGGAGCCACCTGCACGTTCAACGTCTTATGCGAGGAAAAGTTGTGGCAGGGACAATTTACTGCAAGTGTTAGTTTATTGGCATCCGACTTTGATTTGTTTGAGACTTTAAGGCATTGAAGAAGACTTCTTAAATGCTTGTAGGCTGGGGATTATGTTTGAACTTTTCAATGACAAATGCCATTTGCAGACCTCGTGAATATGGGGGCATCGTGTCCCAAAGGGTGTAGTACTTCCATAAAATAGACGCACTCGACTACATGCCACGCCCAGGCAAACTAAAGAAACTGAAAGACCTTCCTTGGGTTTATGGCTACTACCGCAATTTGTGAAAAACTATCTACAATTGTAACCCCTCATGATCTTACCAGGAAATCAGTCCAGCAAGACAAATCTAAGCCCACAAGGAATAAAAGCCTTCCGATTCAGAGACACTATGAGCCTTCGACCCTTTGGGCACGTGGATGAAGATGTAAGGGCTTTTTCGAGAAATCATACTTGCCTAACTCACGCCCCTCCTATCTTTGCTGACCCAAGAAGCCATTTTATCCTGCATAACATCCAGTTTGGGGGAGGCGGTTTCCCTGTGGGGGGCGAGTACGGTCACCAGAGGTGGAAGGCAAGCGAAACCGTTAGTTTTGCAGACCGAGGCCGTCATGATAGTGAAAACCCCTAATCCAGCCACAAGCTGCGCAGTCTGCCTTAAAGGCATCACGAGAATTCGGACTCTTATGGGCTCAGTTCCAGCGTTGACAGACAACAACCACGGCTATGGTTAAACAAGTCTAAACTGATCACAGGGCAAAGATGGGTGGCCGCTCATGCTAGCTATACTTCAGCATTTCATACCGATAGAGATAGCAATGTCGAGCAGATGCAGTGTCCAGGCGTCCAAGCCCAGAAGTTGCTTGATACCACGGATGGAGGAACTATTTGCTGTGAGTCACACGAGGCCGGCCCTGAAGCCTTCTATGATGTGTGCTGAAGCTTTGGGTCCTCCGTGAATGCGTTGGCTTCTGCTCAGTAAACTATATGCTTTGGACCCATCTCCCTTCCCATGCCAATCCGGCTGATGCAGGAAGCCCAGCTGCAATATTGACATTCGTGATTACAACTACTTGCCAAAGGAGGGGCCAATCGCCCAGCTCGCGTTCCACCCTACCCCAAGAGGGGTAAAACTACATTGAGAGAATGACCAAACTAAAATGATTCAGGGAGTGCCTACACACCACACCCAGACCTCACAAAGCAACAGATTACTAGTGCTGCGAAAGATACGACCCTGGCCATGAGGCCCTAGCATGATGACTTTGACATTTAGATTGAGAGGACCCTGCTAACTTAAATCCGCAGTAGATTCTATGCCACGGATGGGGAAGATCTTCGCAGAAATGAGACCTGCGCCTATTGTATTCAAAGGAAATCTTGCCACGAGGCTGCATTATCTGAAGAACATCACAGCAAACAAACCTCTGAGCTGGTTTCATTGATTTCTGCTTTAGAAGGGACAAGAGGAGTATTGGGGAAAACATCTAGTAGTGACTGACATTATACGCGAATGCGCAGGCATATCCCCACGGATCAAAGGCCACCACTGTCGCTCGAGTATGTGGAAAAATCTTTCTCAGTTTATGGATTCCAGCCCGGATACACTCAATCAGGGACGAGCCTTGAGACCTCTTCTGAAGAGTGCTGAGGATAATAGCAGTATTAAAAAGTGAGGACAACGCTTTACCACCCGCAAGGGAACCCTCAGCCAGAGAGTTCAAAACCGAAACCCTTATAGATATGAGATAGGACTTTCGGCCAAGCAGAGGCACTGGAGCCCACATTGTTGCGATTGCATTTTGGTGCACCCATACACGCCACAAAGAAGCGATGCTACGGGATCACCATATCTTCTGATGTTTGGGCGAGACCAAGACTACCCATAGATCTGTCTTTGGAGTATCAGAGTGCGCAGCTAGAACCCATCAGCAATACTTATCTCCAACGCCTGAGAAAAGCTGCGGGATGCTTATCACTTAGCTACGCTGCAGCTCGGGAGACGCCAACCCCACACAGCGCTATATGCTAGGGTGCGCCTGCAGAGCTCCAAGCCAGGGGACAGATTCTGCTGCGAATTTGGTTTCGGGAAACAAGATACTCACAGATGAAGGCATACTTCTACTGTAATGGAAAAGCTAGGAGACCTGCGTCTACAAGTCAAACCTGAGAGGGTCCAAGGGCACAGCCAAAACTGTCATAGACCTTTTGCTCCGGTGGGATTAGCAGCCTTATGAGAGGTTACAAACAGGCAACTGGAGAACGAAGGTGCGTACCAAATCGCTTTCCAACGTGGACAAGCCAGCTCCTGCAAACTTACCTACCCCTACTCAGCATTGACTTGAGTCTGAGAAGGAAGACGCAACCATGGTGATCCTGATGAAGACAAGATTCCAGTCTCAATCAGGCTTGATCAAAAGAGAGCCTCCTCTCTCCCTAAACTATGGCAAATATTTAGGCCCATTCCGACACTCCTGAGCACTGGTGGACCCCCGTGGATGACATTAAACAGGTATTGACAGTGGTGAACACACAATGAAGATGACCTGACAGCCTTCGAGCCCTTCCACTTTTAAACTAACCATGCAGGGCCTATGCATTATCCGAGGGAACTCACAGAAACCTCCCCATCCATCCCTCAAGAGGATGTCCCCCTTACCCCAGTAACGAGATTCTCAACGGCAGCAGGTAATAAGACCAGTGAAACGTAACTATGATGACCTGGTGATTAGTGAGGAGCCAATACATTTAGCCACAGGTTGTGAAAGCTAAATGGGCTATCTGAGGCCCTTTGGAGGGACCAGTGAGTTGTGTATAGTAGGAATGTGATTTGTCGGGAACGACAATTCTCGGCTGGGGAGAAGATGTACAAGTCAGAATGACGTACCCTGACATCGGTGGTGAAGTATGGAAGTGTGAAAGAATGTCTGAATGCAAAATCTCAAAATTTGCAAAGGCACGCCTAACCATCCCAGACTGCCGAGCTGTGGGGGCTTTGGACAGAAATGACTCAACTCAGTTGGTGGTACTTGCTAGACAAGACAGGGTCCAAAACCCTGTGAAGGAGAGAGGTTGGGGCAGGTATTTGTCCCTGGTGCAGGCTCCTGTGGAGCTGAAAGCATCAGATTGCACCGTCCTCCTCTCTCCACTGTGGAAGTCGAGTGTTTTTATTCCCTAAGACTCTATACAGTTGCTGAGCTGAACTACTTTGGGCTAATGGTCAATAGCACTGGGCTCCCCTACTAGTGCTGAGATCACAAAGAGCTGAAATCACAAAAGAGCTGAATTACTGAGCCTGGGAGCACTGATACTGTGCTAACTAGTGGGGGAGCCTGAAGCTATAGTGGAACGACAGCTGGCAGAGTTGGGCAGTTTTGGTGGCTGAGAGCGACACACAGGACAGCTGGCTGGGAGTGGACGGCTGCAGAGCGGAGTAGCGTGGCGTGGTGAGCAGCCCACAGATGCGAGCGGCAGAGCAGTTTGCTGGGCAACTGAAGCAGCTCACGAGGCACTGGTGGAGCGAGAGTTGTGAGGACGGCCGGAAGGGCAGTGGACGGGCGAGGCGGAAGTTCGTGGGAGAAGCGGAAGCAACACCCGAGACGCAGGCAGTTGCCCGGACCACGAAGGTGCCCCTTTCACCCAGGCTGGGGGAGGGACCTCTACAGATAGACTCTGAATTCTGTGGTGCCTGACCAGAGACTTTGGTTGTTGGACTTGAGTGATGGACTTAAGACCTAGGAAAGACATTGCTAAATGACTTGGGGGTGGTTATTGTTTGTGTTATAACTTCATGGTGTTCTCCAATGGATGCCGCATGTTTCCTTCCTTATAAAAAGATTCTCTTACACTCAGATCCGTGCTTGCGAGAGGGAAGTATTGCCCCTAAGGCGCCCAGGGGCTGTATGGTATGTAAGTGTCCCAGGTCACTGGGTGGGGGCTCGAGCCGGTTATGCCTTGTGTTATTGAAACGGAACCCCTGGATACTGAACCTGGCCCTTGTTGCTGCCAACTCAGAGGGGCAGAAGGGTTACACCAGAAATGCACCATTTTATTAGCCTCCCCAAATAACCACTGCCAGCACAATGGAGAAGAAATCCAGAAATGGTATAACCTGCACTACCCCTTTTTGTATGCCAGTGGAAAGTCATTTATGGGCACATCACCCACCTTGATGACATATCCCAAAACCTGAAGCATCCGAGTGTATCTTTAAATCAGCCTCACCACATGGCAGGTAACACTCAGACTCTCTAGCCCTTAAGGAGGCAACACACATTCTCCAACCAGCCAGAGGGTCCCACCTTGGAATATGTGGTTATAACCACATAAAAACTTAAATCACTAGACATCTCCTGAGCTCATATGGTGGCTGACAGCAAGAACCAGCTTCAAACCCCAAATATTCAAAAATTATTAGCCTTTAATTTTGGTGCTACAGTGTGGTTGCCTGGGCTGTTGTGGGCCACACATTGAATGCCACTTAAAGGAGGTGGCAGCAGCCCCTCAGGTTTGAATACGGCTTAGGTGCCACCAAAGTGACAGAGAGATGCCAAAACTTCAGAGCAGTGACCCAAAGATGTGACCAGGAAATAGCTGTTATTGCTCGTTCAGTTCAGCACTCTGGTGTTTTTACACATGTGCTGGTTCTTTTGCTCTTATTGCTATTGTCATTTGAGAAGCCTGCTGCAGTCTGTTTTCTTTTATTTTTGTCTCCTTATAAATAGCTGAGTGGAATCACTATCCTCTGTATTGCTTCAGCTGTCTCCTGCCACTGATGGTGCAGGGTTATTGGGACATGGGCACAGGTGCCATAACATGACAGGTTGTTGAGGGACGGACACTGGAGCTGTGACAGTGATAGGTTATTGGGGGAGGGGCTCAGACAGGTACAGTGCAGCCCCCCTCCAATAAACCGACACTGTCATGGTACCTGTGCTCCTCCTTCAATGACCCTTCATTGTCACAGCTCCAGTGCCCCTCCATGACCCCTGCAACTCACTGAATGTTTCCTCATTTCCACAGTTATCTCTGGGACTCAGAGCCCATTACTCTTCTCCCACAGGAAGCTCACTGGCTATCACACTTCTCTCCTGCTGTGGGACACACATGTGGTCCTCATATTCTTCCCCAGAAGGGCTCTGATAGGTGCGTTGAACACTCTCTGAGTCAAGTTCCAGGGAACGGTGATATGAGGTCAAATGGGCAGGTGGTTTTGGATGCTCATTCATGACCTCTTAGTCCTGCCTGGGGCACCCACAGCCCTTCCCTCCTCCTGCCCCCAGCTCAGCCATACCTGAGGCCCCACAGCCCTTTCCTCCTCTACCAGCCTTAGGCTCTGGGTCCTCACTCCTCTTGCCTCACCCTCCACCCACTTGGCTCAGACCTGCCTGGCTTACCCAAAGCCCTCCCTTCCTTCTGCCTCACCACCATCACTCTTGGCTCAGACCTGCCTGAGGCACCCGCAGCCCTTTCCTCCTCCTGCCTCACTCCACCCCAGCTCAAAACTGCCTGGGATACCATGATGTTCTGTACCTCATGGGAACACACTACACCCCCATGTTCATCCTTATAACATCATTGTGTGGTATCTAATGCAAAGTTTGTCATGTTGGATGTCTTTGGAAGGCTCATGATGTACTGAGCATTGTTGTTATGGTAATGTTATAGTAATCGTTATAGTAATGTCATAGGTTGTAATTTCATGTATATAGTTGAGGCTGAAAATGTGTCCTCATGGCTTAAAGCAAGCCCAGGCAAAAACTCCCCAAGAGCTGAGGGGCAGTTCACACCTCATCAGGGCATGTATGGGACAAACCCAGCCCAGCCTCACAGGAACAAAGGACACTGATCTAGGCAACAAAGGCTTTGTTGGACTGTCAAGTGAGTCACCTCCCCTTCCTGTGATCAGTTTGGGACTGCGATGAGGTAATGCTCACCTGACTCCGAAGGGAGTGGGGCAAAACCAAGAGGCAAGAAAGAACATGATAAAAGGGAGAGACGTTTGCCATGCTCTTCCTCTCTTCCACCTCCAACTACAGACATCACCACTAAGCGACTGAAGTGCTGATCAAAGGGGACAACCTGGCTGAAGGGCAACCAGCCATCCTGTGGTGAGAAGCATCTAAGTTTGTAAGAGCATTAAAAGTGTTAAGATCAGTTTAGAATGTGTTTTGCCTTTATTTCATTTGACCAAATCCGACTTCTTATGCTTTGACTTATAATCACCTAAAATCTATCTTTCACAGTTAATAAATCTGTTTGTTTACTCTACCTGAAGCAGTGCATTCACTTTGAAGTGTATCAGAGACTCCCCTTGGGATAACAAGCCTGGTACATATCAATTTCTTTGTTAAATTGATGAACTCATATAAGCTTGCAGTGTCCTGGCAGTACCGCCACAGATCTGGGTCTCCCCTCCCCAGGGAACCCCCACCCTCTATTCCCACCTCGCCTCAGTCTGTGGCCACTGCCAGTCACCATCTAGCCCCTGCTCACTGGGGTGGACTGCAGTGTAATTGCCACTCATCATCTGCAAGGAGGGTTTAGACCTGCTGCCTCTGCCTACCCTTGGGCTGCCCTCTGTAACCCCAGTACCTTCTCTGGCCTTTAACAAAGCCTGCAACCTGAGGGGTTTCCAGGCTGGAGCTCCCCAGCTCCTCTGGCCTTCCCCGAGCCCTGTTCCAGTTTAGGTACCCCGCTCAGCTTCCAGGCAGCCAAGCCCTTCTCTCTCAAGAGCTAGAGGGACTGTCCTTTTGAGCTCCTGGCCCACTGCCCTCTTATAAGGGCCAGCTGGGCCCTGATTGGGGTGTGGCCCCAGCTGAGGCTGCTTCCCCAATCAAACCCTCCACCCCTGGGGATCAGGGGCCTTCTTAATGTGGGCTTCCCGAAGTTGGCCCTCCAGGGCCGCCCCGTCAGGCTCACACACTTCCTCTCAGACGCTTCCCAGCCTCGGGCCATCTTCTGGGACTGGGCCTCTGCCTTCTGGTGGGCAGCTGCACCTGTAGGTTGGCATCTCCCAGACCCCCCACACTTGCAGGATCTGGGTCCACTTGGTTGCCTGTCCCACAATCACCTGGCTTCTGGCCTCTTGCAGTCCCCACTCAGTCTGGGTTTCCCCATTGGTGACTGGTTTTGCGGAGGTCTGGGTCCCAATTTCCTGCTGGGTCCCCGCTATCTCTGCCTTAGCCTCTGTTGCTTTCACTGGGTCCAGTATGGCCCCTTCCGGGCCTCCAGGCACCTCCACTGGTTGGCCCTCAACTCCCTTGAGGGGCAGTGCCTCCTAATGTGGCCTGGAATCTGGCAGCCCCAGCAGGATCCCCGCCTCCAGGCTGCCCTGGGCCTTTTCCCCTCATTCCTGGGCCTAGCCCTCCCTGGGCTGCCCTGGGTTTGGTTCACTGGGCCTGGGCACTCCCTCCAGAGGTGCCCTCTCTATCCATTGGCCCAATAAGTCCACGGCCACCTGGGTTTCCTCACCCAGCGGACTGTCTTCCGGACTAGTCTCTGTCCCTGCTCGGGCCAAAATGCCCTGACTGCACCTCAATAGGGACAATCTCTTTTTAAATGTCCCCACCACCTGCAGGCATAGCAAGCCCGATGTTTTGCCACAGGCCTCCTGACCTTGGTGGTCAGCTCCTCACGCCATACTCCATGGTTCCTCCAAACCCGTCTCTAAGGAGTTTTACCAGGGCTTGCTGCTCCCTTCCCAGCTGCCCAAACTGTTCATGGAGGGCCCTCTGCACCTCTCCCAGTCCCTCCTGAAGTCCCTGCAAGTCATCTGGTCCCTTCCACTGGGGCCCTGCCATCAGGGCCCAACCAGAGATGGCACCTGGGATCTCCACGTAATAAACCCTGATGAACCTGGGATCCACCCTTCCCTTTGTCCTAATGTTCTCCAGTCTCTGGGCAATAGTCCAGCCCTCTTGCCCGTGCCCCTTGTATTGGGGGCAGACCACCTATGCTCACATTCTCCACCATTATGGCACGGGCGGGACTCACTGCCACAATGTTTAGCTCTTTGACCCAGGAGTGCCCTCTGGAGGCTGGTGTCCCGCTTGCCGCTGGGTCTGAGTCCCTCCTAGACCCCAGTGCCCCTTTCAGGCTGGGGTGCTTCCCCCTGGCAGTACCCCCACAGATCTGGGTGTCTCCTTCCCGGGGAACCCCCACCCTCTATTCCCACCTCACCTCAGTCTATGGCCACTGCCAGTCCTCATCTAGCCCCTGCTCACTGCAGCATAATTGCCACTCATCATCTGCAAGGAGGGTTTCGACCTGCTGCCTCTGCCTGCCCTTGGGCTGCCCTCTGCAACCCCACTATCTTCTTTGGCCTTTAACAAAGCCTGCAGCTAGGGTGACCAGACAGCAAATGTGAAAAATCAGGACGGGGGTGGGGGGTAATAGGAGCCTATATAAGAAAAAGACCCACAAATCGGGACTGTCCCTATAAAATTGGGACATCTGGTCACCCTACCTGCAGCCTGGGGGGTTTCCAGGCCGGAGCTCCCCACTTTTCCCCAGCCCTGCTCCAGTCTAGGTACCCTGCTCAACTCCCAGGCAGTCAGGCCCTTCTCCCTCAAGAGCTAGAGGGAGAGTCTTTTTGAGCTCCTGGCCCACTGCCCTCTTATAAAGGCCAGCTAGGCCCTGACTGGGGCATGGCCCCAGCTGAGGCTGCTTCTCCAATCAGCCTTTCCCCAGCTACAACCTCTCCAGGGCTGTTTTCCACCACTCCAGTCAAGAGCGGGGTGACCATCCCGCTACACCCCAGAACCGTTTCCTCCTCTGACAGCCCTAGGCTCTGGGTCCCCATTGCCTTTCTTGTCCTGTTCTATTTAAACTGCAGTAATAGTCCTGCCTTTGTGATTTCTACTCCAGTATGTTAGGCATAAAATCAGGCCCTAAACATCCCTGACATCCCATGGGTTTGAACCATACGAAGAATGGGAAGGAAACACTGATTTTCCCCATGGCAATCAGTGACTGTCAGTGAGGTGAGTTTGTTGCTGTTGCATATAGATTCATAAATGCCAGACCAGAAGGAACAATCATGACTATTAGACTAGCCTCCTGCATAGCACCAGGCAGAGAATCGCATCCAGTGACTCCTGGATCAAGCACACCACTTCTGTTTGACTCTCAGTTCATCTTCTGCAAAGATGGCCAATCTTGATTTGAAGCAAGGGTGCTGGAACCATTTGTATAGTGGGGTGCTGAGAGCCATTGAACCAAACTGTAAATCCTGTATATAATGGAAACCACCTCAAGCCAGGATCTATGATTTGAAGACTCCACCTGATGGAGAATTTGCCGCACTCCAAGGTTAGTTGTTCCTCTGGTTACTTACCCTACTGTTAAAAATGTGCGGCTTATGTCTAGTCTGATTTTATCTAGCTTCAGCTTCCAGCCAGTGGATTCTGTTTTGCCTTTGTCAGATAGATTAAAGAGTCCCCATCTATCAGAAGTCATCTCTCCACATCAGACTCACAGACTGTAATCAAGTCACCTCTTAAGCTTCTTTTTGATAAACTAATAGATTGAATTTATTTAGTTTCTGACTGCCAGGCAGGTTTTCCAGACCTTGCATCATCCCTGTAGCTCTTTTCTGAGCCCTTTCCAAATGTAAACCATCCTTTATGAAGTATGGACATGAGAACTGGGCATCACATCCAAGAATGTCTCACCAGTGCTGTATATAGAGGTGCTTCCACCTCCCTACTGCTATGCCTGTGTGTATGGAGCAGCAGCTTTTCTGGGAACCTGGTGTTCCCACAGAGCACAGCTCCCACATGGGGCTGCACACAAGGGACTTTGTGTGCCACTAAGGTGCTCATTCCATTTACAAAATGAAATTGGCATGAGAAGGACTGAATTTCTCTGTCCGGCTCTAAAGTGCTCTCCGAATGATCTAATTTATCACTGTAGCTACTGCAGCAGCAGTTCAAATACTCACATCTCCCTGGCTTTGGAATCAGATGACAGGATGACTTCATGTTTTCAAACCTGTCCAAGTTCTTTGTTTCTCTCCAGTTCTTGGTTTCCCACCAAGTCTTACTGTTGCGCTTGTCCCTTTCAGACAGAGCTACGGGCCCTTCTATGCTTCAATGGCTGGGTGGGGCTCTTGGCAGCCGGAGATCCAGAGCTCAGTGCTGCACAATAAGATGTTAAAGCAGGTGCAAGCGCCCTGGGCAGCACAGGCCAAGCTACAATGCCCAGGTGGAATTGTCATCTTCCCAGTGACTGCCACTGTGTGCTTGGGTCTATCAGGGTATGTCATGCTTCCCCCTCTGTGCCCAATCCACAGACTATATAAGTTTGTTACAGCTCCTGGCTACAGAGCCTGTCTCTTTAATTGAAACTGCAAAGCATTGAGGTCCATGGGGCCATCCCTGGTGCTGGCTCAGAAGCTGGCCATTGCTAAGGCTACGTTTATGTCATGGAGGTCGTGGAAGTCACGGAATCCACCACTTCAAAGACCTTCATGACATTCTCTGTTTCAGCCCCAGGGGCTGCGGGACTGGCAGGGTTACAGCAACAGGTAACAGCAGTGACCAGCGACAGGGGGGCCCCAGAGAGGTTCCAAACACAGGTGACAGACTCCTGAGGGGGCCCTCCTCAGGGTTCTAGCAACGGGCAACAGTCTTGCGTGTGGAGATAGGGTGGGGGGGTAGGGGAGAAGGAAGATGCCTCAGGCAAGCGGCTGGGGAACCCCACAGCTTCCACCCACCACGGTGGCAAGGGAAACCATGGAGCTGCAGCAGCAAAAGTCACAGACAGGTCACAGCTGCTGTGAATTTTTGTTTATTGCCTGTGACCTGTGTGACAGGACCCAACTGAGAGTGCCAAATCAGGACCAATTGCTCAAACAGGGCAGTCACAGCCCAAGGCTGGGGTTTATCCACCTCTAAGGCAAACCAAACCAGCCAGACAAAAATGACTTCGGTGTCACCCCTCTGGCTAACCGCAAGTCACACAAGCAATTTCCTTAGACATGAGTCTCCCAGTATCACAAGCCACACGCCTGGGATGGAATGGTTATAAGAAACGCAAGCACGCCCAGTAAAAGAAAAGTTCTCTCATCCCAAAGGACAAGCCCCCAGACCCAGGTCAATATGTTTATTAGAGATATATAAATAAGGATGATACACAGAGTTGGCAGTCAGTCATTAGTGATCAGGGGCTAACATACAGTAGGAGGGGACGCTGTATTTGGTTACGGGTTAGATGATAGTACGTACAGTCTGTAATGTCCAAGCAGGGTTACGTGTGTGGGGTCCAAAGATATTAGTTGGGAGCAGTGAGGGAACATCGCTCATCAATGGGTTACCACATAGTCGTGATTGAGAGCAAACGCAGGCCGGGTAATGGGACAGGGTGACCTGCACGACGGGTGGAATCCAATCGGTGGGTTCAGGATCAGGGATGTGTTTGTTAGGGGCTGTTAAGGGTTTTCACCCCCCCGCGTGTGCATGGAGCACATCGGCTCACTCCTAATACTGGCGGTGGCTGGTGATGGTTCGGTGTAGATGTCCTGCACCGGATAGTGGTTCCGAGACATCTAATACGTCTCATGAGTCCGATGCATTAGCGACGGCCCACCGCCCAGGCCTAGTCACGTTAGTTAGCAGGGTCCCAGGCAACTAGCGCCCGGACGACAGGGCGTCGGTGTAAACGGTTCCTGTAGCCCTTTGCCGGCAAGGTGTCCAGTCAGGGGGTATTTTTCGATGTTCCGGCTCGGGTCGCGGAAGCGCTGTGGTGCCTGTCTCAAATGATCGTCCGTCCGACGAGGATGATCTTTTCGTCCGTTCCGTGAGAGTTGTCGGGCGCAGCGGCTTCGTGCAGGATGGTGCGGTTGACGCCATATCTCACGAGGTGTGGGGCGATGGCCTTAGTCACTAGGCGGCCTGGCACAGGTATGTGGCCGCAGCTGGCAGGCTCCATGCGTGCTTGCAAGTGCACAGGAGCGTGGGGCATGGGTCTCCAGGGTGTAACCCCCTCCTGCAGGCGTTGTTCTCGGTTCCCGTGACAGATGGCTTCCATGACGGGAGCGCAGTTATCGCGGGTGATGACCGACAGTCGGCGAACGGGAGAAGTGCCCGGTACGGGAGGAAGTGGTTCTGGAGTCCACTATGCTGGTACCTCAAAGGCCTTGCCCTGGTCGGCTTTTTTCCGCAGGGGGCACGAAGGGTGTGGGACGGTGGCCTTCAGGGACTCTCTCTGCCGCTCTGGCTCAGGGCTGACGGTGATGCTGCCTCCGTCCTGATCTGCGGCAGCCAAACTCCCAGCTCCTGCGCGCTCCTCCGCTCATACGCGGCACGCCAGAGAACGCCCGTAGCCGGCGGTGGGTGTTGCGGTGCGCGGGGACCACAGCGAGGTGATTGTCCCACCTGCCCCGACCAAATTTTGCCGTCCAGGGGCCGTCAGAAGTGCTAATCTGGCTGAGGGAGGCCTGCTGATTCGCTGTCTCGGACTGGCCGTAGTGGGCGGTTGCCAAGACCTCTTCTGTGTGTCGCGTAGGAACGGACGTAGGAGGGGGGGCGGAAGCTGTGCGTGTGACTGCAGTGTACAGGTTCCCATGGGGGGATGTTTGGCGCCACCTGCCTGTGAGAATGTATACGAGCTCGTTGCTGGCTGCTGGGCAGGGCAGCCACTGTTTTGACGCTCAGCGCGATAGGGTGTTGGTCCGCCTTGTTGAGGGGCACATTTGCCCTGGCGAACCTCTCGGACGAGAGCGATGCGGGGGATCAGGAAAGTGTTAGGACGTTGACTTTTGCCATGGGCCAGCAGCGATGCGTCGATCGATTGGCAGGTCCTGCAGGATTTCCAGATGGTGTCTCGGGGGTCTGCGACGTGTGACTGCCCGTCGGCATGCCGAGGTGTTGGACGCCTGCCCCATCGGCCAAGGGGACGACGGGCTGCACCCTGGATGTCTGGAGCTCCGTCGCACAGCACTGAGTCTCTTTTGCTGCCGGTCGACGTGGAGGACGCGCACTTTTTGGCATTGGAAGCGGAGCCTCGTCCATCAAGCGGCTCTCCCGATGGTGTGGCTGCCCTGGACCTCTGGGGTCCGTCCGGCTATCAGGCAGCGTATCCGCATAGGCCAGAGTCACGCCCCTCGCCGTGCAGGTCGAAGCCCGTACACCATTGGAGATCTGCCGCAGGAGCGGCTCTCATGGCGAGGTTGAAGCGAATATTGGGCTTGAGGGGGCAGCGCCTGCTTATACACCCGCTGTGGATCGGGATCTGGCGGATTTCCCTTCGACCAGAACGTGGTGGTGCTGCAGTGTTCGTAGAGTTCCCGGATCAGGCAAGGGAAGGACTCGGGCATCGAACTCACCGTAGGTGTGAAGGATGGTGGGGGATGGCCCGAAGCATTGGACAGGTCGAGCCACGCGATTACGCATTGCTTCTGCCGCCTCAATTGGTCATCTGGAGATGGTCTGGAGCAGGAATTGTGCTGTGAGCCCCTCTGACGGCATGACCTTTTGGGCCGGGCGATGGGCATCCCAGTCCTTGCCCACTCGTGATCCTGGTGCCAGCGAGCCGGAAGTAATAGTATTGTACATCATGGACAAGGGAATTGGGTTCCAATTTCTGGGGTCGTCTCACTCGCCCTTTTTGCTGGATTTCAGGGACGTCATGGCCTCACATCAGATCCTACACACAAATACGCTGTTGCCAATCCTTTAGATCTACAATCTAAAGGTTTATTCAATAAAGAAAAAGATAGGAGATGAGACTTAGCAATTGGTTAAAAGGAATCAATTAATCGCAGTTAAGGCAAATGCCTTAGTTCGGCTTGTAGCAGGATAGAGTAACACTGCGAGGTTAATCCAGTCTTGGAGAACATCCCCTGCTGAGGGGTCAATCAGTCCTTGTGCAAGCTTCAGATTGTAGCAAAGTCCCTTCAGAGGTTAGAAGAGGAGTGAAGACAAAGGGAGATGAGGCTTCGCCTTGTATAGATCGTTCAGTGTAAGAACACTCCTTTGGTTACTGTGTGAAAGTTACACAAATGGAGTTGCAGTCACATGGGCCAGTTTCTGCACACCCGTTGCTGGAGTCACAAGGTATTTCGCCTCCTCCGATGGAGTCAGTGTTGTTAGGGTGAGGTCCTAAAGGGCCATCAAACAGGCTAAAGCGAGCTGACCAACTAGGTACGGGTGTCACCCAAACTGCAGCACAATTTAAATACAGAGAGTATACAGCATACTGATAATTCAAACTCACAATGAACGACATAGAGACAGACATACAGAAGCACAATCATAACCAGTAACCCATAACCTGGTCTTAGACACCTTATATGACCCCTTTTACATAAGATTTGGTGCCACTACAGAACCTTGGTTGCAACCCATGTTCTATATGGTCCCAGTTTATATCAATAACGTCACAACCTGTCTGTGACTTTTACTAAAAATAACCATGTCAAAATCTTAGCCATTGCACAGAGATGGATGGAGTCTGGAAGGGAATGGGCTAGAAGGGATGCATGGGGTAGCTCAGATGTGGGAGTGCAGAGGCTTTAAGGGGTGGGTAGATGTGATCAGGATCATTGAAAAATGCAGAAGAAAAAGGGCTGGAGGGAACAAAAGTAAGGCGAGAGAGTAGGATTTGTAAGGATAAGGCCTTTTCCTGTAGCCATATTGTAAGGCCTAAGGCCTTTGTTTGCAGCCATATAAAGAGAGCAGCAGCCATTAGCTAAGAAGCAGGAAGTCACATCCTCAGATTCCATATAAATTACATTAAAACAATGTAATATCAGGCTGTTAAGAAGGAGACCCTGTCCTACTAGCACCCACTATTACCAGATGAAGAAACAGATCTTAAGATGGTTAAAGAAAACATAGTTTGACAGCATCTGTCTGGCAAGGAATCACTTATCAATAGTTGTGGTGGTGAAATCCTCATTTCTTGATTGATTTGTCTTTATGGACCCAACTTGCCTATTGTTTATCTGTACGATCTCTGTCTGGTTCTTTGATTGTTTTTGTCTGTTACATAATTAATTTTGCTGGGTGTAAATTAATTAAGGTGGTAGGTTATGATTAGTTAGAGAATTTTGTTACAATATGTTAGGAAATGTTAGTAAAATTTTAGTAAAATAATTGGTTAAGGTACAGTAAGCGGGACTCAAGTTTCACTATATAAATTAGGGTCCAAAAGGAAGTTCTTTGGGAACCAACCCCAGGACACAGCCCCAAGATCAGAGCTGCCAGACCGCAACACTCTGCCAATGACACTGTACAGAAACTGGAGTCTTCCAGATGACCTGATCCTGACTGGACATCAAGAAAAGTTCATCTGTCTTATTGGGAGTGGTGAACATTGTAGGTGTAGCGTGATGCAGTCTGTTTTGATGATTGTTAATAAATAGAGGTTAAGTAGTATATTACTGTGAAAGGCTCTTTCACTGGTAAAAGACCCCGTAAACCCACAAAAGATTAAGCCCTGAGTCTCCAGGGAATGGAGGTTTATCTGGAGCCTGGAGGAGAAGAGCCCTGAGCCGCAGAAGTAGAGCCTGGAGCCCAGAGGAGTAGAGCCCAGAGCCCACGGAGGGCTAAAGTTAGGTGCCTTTCACCTGGAGCCCTGGGAACGGGTGCCTAAATTAACCGGGTTATGCCTGGAGCCCTAGGAACTAGGTAGAGGTGGGATTCCCTAGGGTGTGCAAGTGACAGAGCATTTTGTGCAGGTAACAGACTGATGGGGAGAAGGAGAGAAGCGTATGGGAGGGAGTGAATGAGGACAAATGAGGGAGCGTGGCACAGCATAGATAAGACTCAGAGATGACTGAGTGGAAACAAGCTATGGGAAAGAGTCCTGTACTGGTCGCCAGGTGACTGATTGGATATTCTAATAAGTGGTTTTTTTTGCTGACTTCTATGATTTGGAGAGGATGATAGAAGATCGGGGATTCAGGGCAGACCAGAAGGAGTTGTCCTGGGTTCCTGACTGAAGAACGAAAGCTCAGAGTTGGCCCTGCCAGGTGAATTGGCTAAAGACAATACAGAAAGAGTGATAATAAGTGACAATTGGCCAAATAGGAGCAGAGGTTTAGTGGGTACTGCAGGGAGTGGCATTAGGTTTGTTCTTTGTTTGCATTTTCATTAATGCGCTGAAAGTACAGGATAAACAGCATGTTACTGATATCACAGACACTAGTAAATTCAGAGGGTCTTTAATGGGAAATGGCAAAACAAAATGAAAATTTTTAAGTTAATTTTTCTTTGTTCACCCTATTTCTCCTCTTTTATTGCATGTTCCATTCTATCACTTTTCAAAATTTTGCCAACTTTGGGTAAGTTACAGAGCAGCAAAAGGAAAAATCTGTCACTTCCTCCTGGTGACATCCAAAGTGGGAAATGTTTTGAAATATTATGGGAGTGGGGCATGGCGAAGAAAAAGCTACCATGGCCATTCTCCCTTCAGTTGCCTTCGATGGTAAAGAAGAGAAAAAGAGGGTGGAGAAGGAAAAACAAAAATTTGAAATATTAACACAATGTTTTGTGAAAAATTTTGAAAATAAAACCAAACTGGCTCCTTGCCAAACCTTCAAAATGGAACCAACTGCCCCATTTCAACATGCTTTGCAAAACTGTTTTTCTATTTTTGACTGTCTATAGAGAATCCAGTGTTACCCTGGGTCACTCCCATCCAGGATGTTCTCTGCGGAGGGCACTCTGGGCAAGACACTAGCTGGGGTGATTCCTCACAAAGCTTTGAACATTTAAATCTGCTTCTGGTGATGGGGACTGTGTTCCTCCCCCACTTTTCAGATGATCCACCTTTGCCAGGAGGAGCATCACTGGTGAGGCAAAACTGCTAATTCTCAGCTACTTTTCATTCTTTGATAGAGAAGAGGAGAGAGAACTTAGAGAACCTCATCCAGGGCAGAGAATTGGGGAGCTTGTTATTGGTTCTTAGCATCTCCTCTCTCCTCGTCTTCTGGGATGCAAAGGGTGCCTATGCGTGGGGGCAGGGAGACAGCTATCCTGTGCAGGCTTAGGCACAGTCCTGTTCTATGGGGGTTCCTGCACTCTGGCAGAGAAGTCAATAATGGAGCAGCCAGAGCTACCCCTGCAATACGGCAGGTGACCAGAGGAGGGACCGCAGGGAACACAACTAGAGCTAGAGCTGCTGCAGGGGAGATGGTGCCCTCCACTGGCCTCCACAGTCACTGTGCTGGTTGAACACTTCTGTATAGAACCATTTCCAACAGATCTTTCTTGGCACAGTCATCCATGGGAGCCACAACTTAGAATCTCAAAGGACAATAAGGAGTTTTTAAATACGTTAGGAACGAAAAGAATCCCAACAATGGTATTATTCCATTACTAAATGGAAATGGTAGAATTATGAATAATTAAGCAGAAAAGACAGAGTGGTCAATAAATATTGCTCTTCTCTATATGTGGAAAAAACAAGTGATATCATCTCATCATATGGTGATGATACCACTGTTTCCATTCCACTATTATCACTAGAAGATTTTAAATAGAAGCTACTAAAGTCAGAGATTTTCAAATCAGGAGGTCCAGATCACTTGCATCCAAGAGTTTTAAAAGAGCTGGCTAAGGAGCTCATTGGACTATTAAAGCTGATTTTCAAGAAATCTTGGAGCACTGGGGAAGTTCCAGAAGACTGGAAGAAAACTAATGTTGTACCAATTTTTTAAAAGGCTAAACAGGATGACCTGGAAATCAAAAGCCCTTCAGCCTGACATTGATCCCAGGCAAGACACTGGAGCATCTGATATGGTATTCAATTAATAAAGAATTAAGGAGGGCAATGTAATTAATGTAAATGAGCATGGGTTTATGGAAAATAGATCCTGTCAAACTAACCTGATGTCTTTTTTTGATGAGATTACAAGTTTGGTTGATAAATGTAATAGTGTTGATGTAATATGCTTAGACTTCTGTAAGATGCTTTACCTGACATTTCATGTTTTCTTCCAGGT
Organism: Chelonoidis abingdonii; assembly: GCF_003597395.2. Taxonomy (NCBI): domain Eukaryota; kingdom Metazoa; phylum Chordata; order Testudines; family Testudinidae; genus Chelonoidis; species Chelonoidis abingdonii. Next base: position 55,388,989 of record NC_133779.1, on the reverse strand, counting down.
CATTGTTAAAAATGTTAAATAGCACTGAGCCAAGAACCAGTCCCTGCTGGACACCACTGGATACATAACCATTTACAATTACATTTTGAGACTTAGCTAGCCAGTTTTTAATCCATTTAATGTGTGCTATATTAATTTTATATTGTTCTTTTTTGGTTTGGGTTTTTTTTTTAATCAAAATCATCACTGATAAAGTTTGCAGTTTTTTAAAGTCTGCAGTTTTTTAAAGTTTGTTGGAGTGGTAATTAAGGAAGAGGACAGCTCACTAATTCAGAATGTTCTGGATCACTTGGTAAACCGGGGACAAGCAAACAATCTGTGTTTTAATGTAAATGTATACATGTGGGAACAAAGAAAGTAGGTCATATTGTGTTCCTACATGTATACCTGGGGGACTCAAGCCTAGGAACTAGTGACTCTGAAAAAGATTTGGGGGTTGTGGTAGACAATCAGCTGCACATGAGCTCCCAGAATCATACTGTGGCCAAAAGAACTAATCTGATCCTGAGATGCATGAAGAGGGGAAACTTGAGTAGTACAGACAGTTATTTTACCTCTTTATTTCACACTGCTGTGTCCACTGCTGGAATACTGTGTCTTGTCTAGTGCCCACAATTCAAGAAGGATGTTAATCAGTTGGAGAGAGTTCAGAGAAGAACCACGAGAACAATTAAAGGATTAAAAAACATTCCTTATAGTGATAGACCCAAGGACCTCAATCTAGTTAGTTTAACAAAGAGAAGGTTAAGAGGTAACTTGATTATAACATAAGGACAGTCGCACTGGGTCAGACCAAAGGTCCAACTAGCCCAGTATCCTGTCCTCTGACAGTGACCAATGCCAGGTGCCCCAGAGGGAATGAACAGAACAGGTAATCATCCCGTTGCCCATTCTCAGTTTCTGGCAAAAAAGATTATAATCTGTTAGTATCTAAACTGAGAACAAATATTTAATAACGGGCTCTTCAGTCTAGCAATAGTAAAAGGTTCTACAGCCACATAAATAAGAAGAAAACAAAGAAAGAAGAAGTGGGGCCGCTATACACTGAGGATGGAACGGAGGTTAAGGATAACCTAGGCATGGCCCAATATCTAAATAAGTACTTTGCCTCCAGTTTTCTAATAAGATAGGTGAGGAGTTTAGGGATGATGGAGGGATGATAAACGGGGATGTGGTATATGGAGGTTGGATATTACCGCATCTGCAGGTAGAGGCCAAACTTGAACAGCTTAATGGGACAATTCGGAGGGCGCGGACAATCTCCATGCCGGTATTAAAGGAACTGGCGCGTTGAAATTTGCAAGCCGTATAGCGACGAAATTTTTAAGCAATCGATAAAACTCGGGGGTTGTACCGTTCGACTGGGAGAATTGCTAACGTAGTTTTCTATTTTTAAGAAAAGGAATAAAAAGTGATCCGGGTAATTATAGGCATGTTTAGCTTGAGTCTGTAGTATGTAAAGGTCTTGGAAAAATATTTTAAGGGAGAAAGTAGTTAAGGACAATAGAGGTCAATGTCACTTGGGCGACATTGCAACATGGATTTACTAAAGGTAGATCTTTGCCAAACCAACCTGATCTCCCTTCTACTGAGAAAGGTGTGATGGATGTACTTAGATAAAGGAAATGCGGTAGATCTAATTTACCTCGATTTCAGTAAGGCGTTTGACACGTTCCCGCATGGGGCACTGTTAGTTAAATTGGAACAGATGGGGATGAATATGCAAGTTGTAAGGTGGATAAGGAACTGGTTAAAGGGGAGACTCCAGCAGGTCGTACTGGAAGGGTGAACTGTCAGGCTGGAAGGAGGTTACTAGTGGAGTTCCCTCAAGGATCGGTTTTGGGACCGATCTTATTTAACCTTTTTATACTGACCTTGGCACAAAGAGCGGGATGTGCTAATAAAGTTTGCGGATGACACACAAGCTGGGGGGTATTGCTAACCGGAGAAGGACCGGATACTATTCAGGAAGATCTGGACACCTTATGTAGACTGGCAGTAATAAGTAATAGATGAAATATAATAGTGAAAAGTGCAAGGTCATGCACTTAGGGATTAATAATAAGAATTTTAGATATACGTTTGGGGACGCATCAGTTGGAAGCGACAGAGGAGGAGAAGGACCCTTGGGGTATTGGTTGATAGCAGGATGTACCTACTGAGCCGCCAATGTGATCATGGCTGTTAAAAAGCAAATGCGGTTTTAGGATGCATCAGGCGAGTTTTATTTCCAGCAAGAAAGGAGGTGTTAGTACCGTTATATTAAGGCGCTGTGGAGACCCCACCTGGAATTGTGTGTGCAGTTTGGAGTTTAATAACTGTAATTTAGGAATTATATATTGAATTAAACGGAATGATATATGAAAATTACCTTATCTATAGCCAAACTTAACACTTAATGCGACAAATTATAGGCCGTACATATCTCCATCGAGTATTTAAAACTTTTCGTCTTAAATTCATGCCTTTTACTGATAAATTTTTAAGCAATCGATAAACTCGTTCTACCTTACATGTACTGTAAATATTAAGTATTCTTTATTTTAAAAATGTAATAAATCTCCGTATAATTAGCCTTTATAGCTTTACTCTTTAAGTAAATGTATAAAGAAGAGATTTTAGCCGAGAATTATTACATAGAGATCGAATATTTCAACAATATTTCACTGGATTACTAAAGTATCATGCCAATACCAACTATCTTCCTTCTTTATAATGACGATTTTATACTTAAAAGTATGGCTGTAGGATCTAATTTTACTCGATAGTAACGTTTTGACACGTCCATAACTGTTAGTTAAATTAAAATGTCATAAATATAATATTAAAGATAAAACTGTAAAGAATCTCAGCATCTACAAAATAAGTTCAGCTATGAATTATATATTCCTCAATATCCTTCTATCGATCTTATTTAACCTTTTATTACCTGGACCTTAGCACAAAACTGAATGGCTAACCTTCCTCTGCAGCGTGGGGCATGGGTCGCTTGCTGGTGGATTATCTGCAGCTTGAGGTCTTCAAACCACAATTTTGAGGATTTCAATAACTCAGTCATGGGTTAGGGGTTTTTATAAAAGTGTATGGGTAGGGTTCTGTGGCCTGCCTTGTGCAGGAGGTCAGACTAGATGATCATATTGGTCCCTTCTGACCTATGAGTCTATGAGCAGAAAAATTATAACATGATCCAATGGCTGGAAGTTGAGGCTAGACAAATCCAGACTGCAAATAAGGCATCAAGTTTGAACAGTGAGCATAATTAACCACTGGAACAATTTACCAAGGTTATCTTGGATTCTCAATTTCTAACAATTTTTTAAATCACGATTGGGTGTTTTTTCTAAAAGATCTGCTCTAGGAATTATTTTGGGGCAATTCTCTGACCGGTGTTATGCAGGAGGTCAGACTAGACAATCACAATGGTCCCTTCTGGTTTTGGAATCTACAAGTCTATGACAGTGTGGAAAGGGACCCTGGCCACCTCTGGGACCCCACTGTTCTAGCCTTTCATGAGTGCCATTTTAATAAAATGACAATGATCATCAGTGTGGATTCCATCCAGATGAAGACCTCAGAACTAGCCACTGAACAGCCACAGGCAACTTGGCTCCTGTGTTAGAAGAAGAAGGTGCCACAAAACCAGGAGTGACCCCTGAACTCCAGCAGGCTCAGAGAGTTTGGCAGTGGAGGTGACAGGGATGAAGTCATATTGCCAGATCAGTGTGCAGATTAAAAATTGCAGCTCAGTCTCCACATGTTTGGGGCACTGACCCAAAGGACAGAAGTTTCCGAGGTTCGCCCATGTGTAACATAGTTACAGGTATAGCAATAAAAAATGAAGCAACAGACAGTTTGCCCCTCTAGAGCACCCTCCTGTATGATACACATTTTAATACATGAACACTTCCCCCTCCACCACCGGGAAGTATTAGAGAGTGGGGTGTGACTTGCCCAATGTCCCCTCTAGCATCTATGTCTCTGTGCTGTATAGTACAGGGCTCATCTCAAGTCACCACACTGACACTTTCACTGAGCCTCTGCATTCACCGATGGGTGGTGTCTAAGCTGCCTAATAGACTGGGCTGGGGCTCACATCCATGTGGCACCATACACAGTGCAGTTTCCCGGCTCTGTTGGCCTCTCTTGCAGCAGAGAAGGCTGGCAGCCTGGTTCTCTCTGCCTCTGTCTTGCTGATGATGCCCTCAACTCCCATGTGCTGCAGTGCAGCAAGAACACACAGTTCTACCTAAGGAAGGAGGCAGCAGTTCTCTCATCCTGGAGCGGGAGAAGCAGAGTGAGTAGCCCCCAAACACCCAGTGTAACAGGGATGGCTTAGGACTCTGCTCTTTCCTTCCCTCTGCATGCCCAGCAGACTGTGGCGTAATAGCCAGCATGCAGCTCAGGGTGTTGTCTCCAGGCCAGTGATGACAAAGTTCTCCAGCCCCTCCCAGTTAACCTCAGAGCTCTTTTAGACTATGAATTAACAATGAGGAGAGGCCATTTGTGCTGAGAGGGGACGATGTGTAATTTCCAGCTTTCATCCCAGACTCCACTAGCTTAATCCATTTTGCTGCCTGGGCTTCCTTCAGGAGATAGATGCATTTAGATAAGTGGAGAGACAGATGAACAAGTGGGTAGCAGGAAACACTGACAGGGTGGTGCCTGGCTTAAGGGAGAGGAGAGAGAGAATGACAGTGAGATGCATGCAGACTGAGTGACAGATGGAGCTGATCTGATTAGTTATGAAATGAGAGAACGAAACCCAACAGATTCTGACAGTTTCTGGCTGCAAGTCTCTGGCTCCCTGACTTCTGAATAAAACCTCTCCCTCCAGATCCCTACCGGAGCACAGACATCACACTCAATCACCCCCCAGTCACAAGAAATTAAGCCCAGACTTCAACGCATTAGAGAGATCTGGGGGCCAGCAGGCTCTGGTGGAAATTCAATGTGTGTCAAGTTCACAGCTCAGCTATCCAACTCCCAGAAGGGGAAAGCTCCTCCTGTCAGCAGGGAGAGGTTTCCTGGACAGATGCACAGACTGGGCTGCTGGCACAGCTGGAACCTCCCCTTGAAGCTGCATATTACACTGGTTAATGGACTTCTTTTTGCTGAATGGATTCCTTTGTTTATTGATCTGATTTTGTATGCCCCATCACAGCTCTTGAGGCACATTAACACAATTATACAATCACCTCACGACCCTCCCCAGCCCAGCCTGCACAGAAGTGGGCCTACCTTTCCTCAGCCAACTGCTCTGAATGGCATTCTGGGCTCTGACTCAGTCAGCAAACTGGAATTCTTTGAAACCAAGACAGGAAGATGATTCCAAAGCCTTCACTCTGACTACCAGCCTGAGAGCTGCTAGTCCAAGTATCCCAAATCCCCAAGTTTGTATCCAGAGGGTCAAGTGGGATTAGACTTGGGCAGCTAGCCCTGGAGGCCACCCATAGCCACGCTGTCAAGCAGAGATAGTGCATGTGTCTGCCTGAGTTGGGAATTATACCTTCCAGCTGCTGTGCAGATGTACCCTTAGATACCCAAGCCCAAAACTTCACCCATAAGAAGCCATTGCAGGCTCTAGAGCTCTGATGTGTTGTGGGTCACATTTTCAAAGTGGCTCAGTGTCCACAATTATATAGGTGTTTTAATAGGAGCTTAACTTTTTTGAAGCCAGTGGACGTGGGAAAGGTGAGAACAAGCTGAACAGCCGTGACAGTGTCTCCCTAGCCCAGAAAGGGTTAAATGCCATGCACAGAGTCTGGTCAAGGCCTACCTTCAGGACACAGTTTATTATTCAAACACAAAACTCACAAAGAAACACAAAACCAGGCTACTCCCCCAACCAAAGCCAACGGCAGGGCCCAGAGGCCTTTCCTATTGCATCATCTCCCTGCAGCTCCAGGGTTGGCCAGAGGAGCAGGCTCACTTCCAATCCCCCTCAGAGCTCTTTCAGCTTTTATACGAATCACCTGACTTCTTCCCAGCTGCTGCTGATATTCCCCTCTACCAGATCTGACACCTGTTCTTAAAGGGGCTCTACCGCTGAACATAGCTGGCTTGCCCTGGGCCCCCCAGCCTGAATGGGCAACTTATAAGCCATCCCCCAAGTGATATAAGTAACACCAACCTAAGTGCCAGTGTGGGCAGCGTGATATCAGTGGGAGAGCTGTGCTTTGGGGGTGGATTAAATAAATCGATGGCACAGCTGGGGGCAACAAAGTGGTATGTTGATAAATTGGAGAGGGTTCAGAGAAGAGCTGTGAGAATGATTAAAGGATTAGAAAACGTGCCTTACAGTGATAAACTGAAAGAGCTCACTCTATTTAGCTTAACAAACAGAAGGTTAATCAGTGACTTGATTATAGTCTGTAAGAGCCTACAAAGGGGAGAAATATTTAATAATGGGCTCTTCAGCGTAGCAGAAAAAGGTATCCAGTGGCTAGATAAATTCAGACTGGAAACAAGGTGTACATGTTTAAGGGTGAGAGTAATAAACTATTGGAACAATTTGCCAAGGGTAGATTCTCCATCACTGGCAATTTTAAAATCAAGATTAGTTGTTTTTGTTAAAGGTCTGCTTTAGGAATTATTTTGGGGAAGTTCTCAGGCCTGTATTATACAGAAGGTCAAAGTAAATGATTCCTTCTGGCTTTGGAAACTATAAACCTACGAGTAAATTAAAGTGAACTAATTAATTATTAGTACACCTTGCAGGGTCCACAAGGACATTTAGTGCATGGCAGGCTAGTGCAGGGTAGATTCTCAGCTTTCTGCAAACTAAATCTTTATGTAGACATGCCCAAAATCTTTCACTGGTTGGAAAGCACTGGTGAAAATGACCATACAAGGCTACCCAAGGTGCAGGGCAAGGAGAATCAGAATCATCATCTATATACAACCCTAAGCTTAAAACTGCATTCACACAAAATGTTGTTTGCAGGGTTGTTGTAGCTATGTTGGTCCCAGGATATGAAGCGACAAGGTGGGTGAGGTAATATCTTTTACTGGGCCAACTTCTGTTGGTGAAAGAGACAAGCTTTCGAGCTTACACAGAGCTCTTCTTCAAGTCTGGGAAAAGTACTGAGAGTGTCACAGATAAGTACAAGGTGGAACTGGGAAGAAGTTAACACATGTTGCAAGAGAACATTCAAGGTGAAATAGGCAGTTAACACCTCTCCATTTGTAGGACAAAGGGGAGTTAGTGGGTTATAGATTGTTGTGATGAGCAATAAATCCAGTGTCTTTATTAAATCCATGATTTTTGGTGTCTAGCAAAGTTATGAATTTAGGTCCCAGGCTTATCTTTCGAAAGTGTTGTGCAGGTTTCCTTTGAGGACCAAGACTGAAACACCAGATATAGAGTGATCATTTTGTGAAAAGTGTTCACTCAGCTGTGATAGGGTGTTTTTGTCTTTTAGGGTATTTTTTCTGCGTGAGTTCATTCAAGAGCATAATGACTATCTAATTCATTCACATAGTTGATATTAGGGTATTTAGTGCACTGGATGAAGTACACCGCAACTGGTGTTAGGCATATGTAGGACCCATGGATCTTGAAAAGTGTGTTGTGGGGGTGTTGATGATTGTAGTAGTGGAGCTATGTCTTCAGGTTTTCCATCTGTTGTTCTGACAGGGTCTGGTGCCACTTTGAGTTGATGTGTCCTGGTCTGTGGGAGCTTGCTTCTGATGATGAGTTGGGTGGTTGTTTAAAGGCCAGAAGAGGGGTTTGGAAAGAAAAATCTTTCAGGATGTGATTCCCCATTGAGAAGGGGTTGTAATTGTTTAATGATATCCCGCATGGCTTCCAGTGTGAGGTAGTAGGTGACAACTAGGAGTTTACTGTCCGAGTATTTTTTCCCTGTATTGAAACAAGTTCTCTGGGGATATTTGAGAGGCTTGTTCCATGATGCAATCTACTTCTCTAGTGGAGTGTCGCCATCAGATCGCCATAACACTTCTTCTTCTTCTTCCTCTTTCGTATGGCTTGGGTAGATAGCAACAACTACAAATTTATATCTAAGTTTGAGAGCCAGCACATTGCCACAGCAGTGAGCTGGTGAATGTTCTTCAGGCCTCCAGCGAAAGAACACAGGGGACATTCAGATATGATGTGCTCTATTGTTTGTGCCTGGTGACCACAGTCACATGCCTCATTTTCCATTTCAAGAGGGTTTGTCCACATGTCCCATGAGATGCCCTAATGTGATTCAATCTGCACCAGTCTGAAAAAATATATGTTAGAATCATAGGACTAGAAGCGACCTCGAGAGATCTTCTAGTCCAGTCCCCTACTCTCAAGGCAGGACTAAATATTATCTAGACCATTGCTGACAGGTGTTTGTCTAATCTGCTTTTAAAAATCTCCAATGATGGATATTCCACAACCTCCCTAGGCACTTTATTCCAGTGCTTAACGACCCTGAAATTTTTCTTAATGTCCAACCTTAATCTCGCTTGCTGCAATTTAAGCCCATTGCTTCTTGTCTTATCCTCAGAGGTTAAGGAGAACAATTTTTCTCCATCCTCCTTGTTACAACCTTCTATGTACTTAAAAACTGTTATCATGCCCCCCGCCAGTCTTCTCTTCTCCAGATTAAAGAAATGTAGGGTCTTTAGAGTGTACATATTCTCTCTGGACATGCATCCCAATCCATACTCATAAATTTGAAACTATGCAAGGAGCCCTTTTCTGTGCATCTTAAGAGCTTCATAGAACCCCTTGCACTAACTTCTGCACTTTCACAGGGCTGGCAATAACCCTTCCTCACTCCTTCCCACCAGACAAATCTTCAGGAGTGCTTCACTCAGCTCCAGCTCTTCCCACTGATCTGCAATGCTATATATAACTAGACCTGAGTTAGTCCCAAACACAGGCACATGCAGCCTTTCATAGCTGCACATTCAGGGCCTGATCCAAAGCACATTGAAATCCATGGAAAGACTTCCATTTGTTTGAGAGAGCTTTCACTCAGGATCTAAATGAGATGAATGAAAACAAATCTACTGTGTGTGATTTTCAGTTCTCAGAGCTTAACAGATTTAACCTGATTACCTCCAGGACAGGGGATTCCTGGCTGCTCCATGAGAGCTGCTTCCTTGGCACATTTAAGCTTTCAAATTGCAACCATTTTGATTCAAAGAAAGGTTCCAGGATTTATATACTGAGGGGACATATCTATTGTTAACATTCCTGGCACTCAGAAATGGCAGAACCATTTCTGCTCAAGGTTTCTAAAAAGAATTTACCTTTCAATAGTCTGAGCCTGGAAAATAACTAAATAGTAAAAGTTTCAGGAAGTTCTGAGACTCTGAAAATGGGCTTGAATTGAAATCATTAACTAAATCAGGCACTGCTGTCCCTGCTAGTTACACGGAGCACCCACTCCTACCAGCCAGGATTTCAAAGTAGGAGTGGGGCTGCCAGTCTCCAATATGTAACACAGGCTTACTTTGTGCTAGAAAAACATTATGGCTGCCACTGGGCAAGCAACAGATTTCCAGGTTAGTGGCAGTTCAAATTTTTATTTTTAAAAAATTGGTTTGGGGGTGATGCTCCCGAGGAGTAACCTGGGTGTGAGGCACCTCACCACCACCTACCCATAGCATGAAGCCATCTAGTCTGCGCCTGTTGTAGCTAAGCTCCCTGAAACCACCAACCTCTTGCAGGCCTCGATCTCTCTGTGTAGGCTGGTGATAGGCATACACAATCCCTGAGTCCTCAGAGAGTTCCCTGCAGTGCCCAGCTCTTAACCAGGTTTTCTGTGCGCAAGGGAATGGTATACACACAGCTTGAGTGTTACAACCTGGGATCAGGTCCTCTGTAACATCACAGAACTGAGATATATTTATAGTGAAACAATCATGTTTCTTATCAAAGGCTAAGATTTAAGAGATAGTAAGTAGGGATAACAATGGCAACAGAAATGGTTACATATAAAATAAAAAGTATAATCCATTTCCTAAAGTATAAAGTTAACTTTTACCAGTTAAACACTTGTCTAAAGTAGTTAACTCAACTACAGCAACCTCCCACCCTCTTCAGCCAATGGGACTGGGATCCCTCTTTCATGAATGCAGACAGCACTGTCCTTATGCTGCATTGGTCCAGGACAAAGATGGTCCTTTGACCTTCTACTTATAGTCCTTCAAATCTATTTTTTAACCCCAGAGAGGCTGAAAAGGAATGCTGGGATAAGTCCTAATACCCTGGAGGCCAATAAAAACGCTGGTGAGTGTCCACACCTGATGACCAGCGCTGCATCACCAGCGCTGGTCTCGCTACACCGGAAGCAGACCCAGGTGTACAGCCAGCGCTGCAAACAGCGAGTTGCAGTGCTGGCTGAGCTTTTAAGTGTAGACACCTGCTAAGTTGCAGCGCTGTAACCCCCTCGCCAGCGCTGCAACTTCCAAGTGTAGCCAAGCCCTTAGGGTGTGACCAGCATGTTTGTAGGCTGGCTGTGAGCATCTAGGTTGGGAGCTATAGCAGCAAAGTGTAGTAGGAAGAGAGCTTAAGACATAAGCCCTTGTATTAGAGACCTGGTATAAGGCAAGACCTGCTTACAGAATCTGGCAAGAACAGGGCTGATATTGCAGAAATACATATTTCTAAGGAGTGCCAAGCACAGAGTACTTACGCAAACACAATCCAATATTAAGTGGTACAAAACCATCCCGATATCAAGGATGGTACAAATACATTCCCAAGGATAACAGGAACGCACTGACCCCTCTTAAAAGATAAGGTCAGGATGACAGTATGTAACAAAAATGTTTTAATGGAATCAACATGTACAACATGATAACTAGCCACTTCAGGGGGCAATAATTAGCTATGTCTGAGGCAGTACATAACTTGTTTGTATCAGGGTATAAAGATGTATCTCACAGGGAGTATCTTTGTCCAGCTGAGGGGGGAATGGAAAGTCCCACCATTCACTGATCTGCGTTCATTGTCACAGGCATACACATCTTAGTATCCTCATAAAGTCTGCCAGGTGCTATTACCGTGCTCTGTGGACAATAAACCTGGCCTGGCACCTTCGTACCTTAACAGATCTTGTGATCATTGAGTGGTTCGCTCAAGTTCTGCTGTGCCGGTTGTCTGTGGAAAGCTGGGGCAGCACACAGGAAAAACACACATACACAGCCAAACATCTAACTACACAAAGCACTGCAAAGCACCCAGGATTAGAAGTGGTGACACAATCTCTCACTGGTCTGAATTGTACCCCCAAGCCCCGTCATGACTGCCCAATGTAGCGCCCATCTTTCTCTTTTGTCCAGCTCAGGATACATGAATTCTTCAACAACTGGTATGATTTGGTTTGGTTAAAAGTCTTTGAATCAGAAACTGTCTCACTTGGGCCAGTAGCCTTGAGTACCATTTACCCATCATGACCTTAAAAATACGGTAGGTGCAGTCATCGGAGAGCTATGTATCAGTGTAAATCTGAAGATCTAGAGGAACACATTTTAACACAGAAATGTTTGTAGCAGTTTTAGGAGGTTGAGAACATTGGGAGAGCTTTTCTCACATCCTTAATGGATTAAAGACAAGTCCCTCCTAAAATATCTTTTCCCTTCATGACAAACTCTTCTCAGAGCTCAGCTGGCTTTGCTCTCCTCTGCAATTGTCTCTGTCTTCTCAGGCTGGGATTTTGGTGTTTCTTGTGCAAAGTATTTTTCTGATTCAGATTGTAAACTCATCAGAAACTGGACTTTGTGTTCTTATGTGTGTTGAAAAGTGCCATGTACATTTACTGTGCTGTAGAAATAAACAATAATACTGAGACTCAAGGACTGTCCTATGCAGTCCTTCAGGGGAAAGACAGCAGCTCCTGTGAATGACTCATATGGAAACAGTTGAGAGAGGTGAAATATATTTTTTAAATAGAAAAGTATGAGAGAGTGAATCCTTCCTGAGACTGAACTGAGAAGTTAGAGAGAGAAGCTCTGAGCTGGGTGCAAGAGGCTAAGCCCCTAAGCAACACCTCTGTGGATAACAGCTCCCAAGGCAAGACCATGGGGAGAGGTAACTAATATTAATCCTGTCTGCCTATTTATGATTTTACTTGGTTCCTATCATGGTGTATGTTTGTGGTGCACAAAGTTAGAGACAGGCGTTCTTTTCTTTTTGCACCTCAAAAAGCTGAGAAGGGGACTCATGGTTTGTGAGATTTGTATATTCCATGTATTTGTAAGAGGTTCTATTCAGGGTTGGGTGGAGGTTTTCACTGATCAGGAGCAATTTACACCATGATCTGAGCACTCCGAGGTTTGGTTTCATGTGGCTTCTTCTGGCAGGAGTTCCAGAGCTGGGGTCCTGCACTGAGAGGCACTGTTGCCAATGTCTGGCAATGGATCCCTGAAGAGTATACTTGTCCTGGGGACATGGAGGGAGCCTGGCCGCAATCCATGAGTACCTAGTAGAATCAGGACTCTAAACTCAGCTCTGATGTGAATGGAGAGCTGCCAGAGTTTGTGGGTCTATCTACACTTTGGACTGACATGTGATTCCCAGTTCAAAGAGATGTCCCCACACAGTGCTGATTGAACTAGAGGCTAAAAATAGTGTAAACATGATGGAGCAAGCGACAGGAGGGGCTGGTCACCCCAAGTATGTGCCTAGCATCTTGGAAAGCTATGTACTTGGAGTGGCTAGCTAGCCACTCATGCCACTATGGCTACTTTCTATTTTTAACTTGTTAGCCCAATCAGAGCAATTGTAAGTATGTCTCCTCAAGTTAGAAATGTTGCCCCCAGGTCATAGTGTAGACATACCCTCTGAAGCACATGTGTGAGGGTTTTACATTGGCATCTGTTGCTAATTTGGGTCTTGTCTATACTAGAAAGAGGTTGCTGGTATCTATACCAGTAGAACCATATTGGTAAACCCTCCTCATGGAGATACAATTTATAATGGCAGAAGAGTGCTGTTACTGGTACAGCATATACCAGTTCCCTGAATGGAGTAAGGTATATCAGCAAAAAAACATTTTTGTTGGAATAGTTGTGTCTGCACCAGGGCTGTAGCCAGTACAGCTAGGTCAGTTGTGTGTCAGTTCACACTCCAACCAACATAGCTATGCCAACAAAAATGTTAAGTGTAGACAAGGCCTTGATGTGTACTTCATGATGTGCCACCTTCAAGCAGTTTATAGTGGTTACAGTGAATTCCAATAGTCCAGACTAGAGGTGCCAGAAGCATGGGTCATCAAATCTCAGTCCACATCAGAGAGCTCTGCCCCAGTCAGTCACAGCCAGCTGCAGCAGGAAGAAGACAAAGTATGGCCAGGGACTGTTCTAGGGGCTTCAAGCAGCATTAGGTTGGGAATGGCTGGTGCTCTGTGACTGGACATTACAATCAGCTACTTTCAACCTTGTGACTGTGTGATATTGATAAAGCTGTTTTGACTTCAGGAGAGAAAAGGACATCGGCAGGAAAACAACTTTCCTTGTTCCCCTCCTCCTCTGTCAAAGCAGAGGGATGTTTCTGTGATCATCTCAGGGTAACTGCACCTGTATTCCCACTCTACAGTCCTTCAAGGGCACTCACTTAAGGTTTCCAGGTCCAGCCTCCCAGCTTCCACTGTCTTGGGCAGAGACCCAAGTCTTTCTCACTTCTGACTGGGGGTTTCAAGGCTACACGGCTCCCTGGATTAGACTGTGATAACCTCAGCAAACTAGTTTGCCTAAGTCCAAGACCTGTGCTTTGCTTTCTCTTCCAAGAGCTGTGAACAGTGTATTGCCAGAAATTATAAGTTACCACACGACTCTTTTTAAGCAAGCACATTTATTCTTATGGTAAAAGTATCCCATGGAAAAACATATTTAAAGCAATAAAAGCCCCTATACATATGCTGAAAGCTTACCAAAGGTCACCCATCAGTCTTATGGGGCCCTAGTAGGCCAAAGTCAAAGGGTTGGGGCCCTTGGACAGACTGGGATAAAATACAACATGATTTTACAAAAGTAGAGCATGCCAGATCTCATCTCTTTCTTTGAGACGCTACCTGATAATTTTAGATAAAGGAAATACAGTATATCTTATCTTGTCTGGATTTCAGTAAGTCATTTGATAGTTCGACATGGGAAATTATTAGTTAAATTGGAGAAGATGGGGATTAATAGGAGAATTGAAAAGTGGATAAGGAACTGGTTATAGGGGAGTCTGCAACTGGTCGTACTGAAAGGTGAACTGTTAGGCTGGAGGGAGGTTGCTAGTGGAGTTCCTTAGGGATTGGTTTTGGGACCAATCTTATTTAATATTTTCACTAATGATCTTGGCACAAAAAACATGCTAATAAAATTTGAAGATGACACAAAGTTGGACGGTATTGCCAATATGGAGGTGTTTCATATAAGAAGATCTGGATGACCTTGAAAACTGGGGTAATAGAAATGGGATTAAACTTAATAGTGCAAAGTGCAAGGTCATGAATTAAGGGATTAACAACAATAATTTTTTCTATAAACTGGGGATGTATTAGTTGGAAGTGACCGAAGAGGAGAAAGACCTGGGTGTATTGGTTGATCACAAGGTGACTATGAGCTGCCAGTGTGATGTGGAAGTGAAAAAGGCTAACAAAGTCCTTGGATTCATCAGGCAAGGTATTTCCACTAGAGATAGGGAAATGTTATTGCCTTTATACAAAGCACTGGTGAGACTTCACCTGGAATACTGTGTGCAATTCTGGTATCCCATGTTTAAAAAACATTAATTCAAACTGGAACAGGTGCAGAGAAGGGCTCCAAGGATGATGAGAGGAATGGAGAACCTACTTTATAAGAGGACTGTCAAGGAGCCTGGCTTGTTTAGCCTAATGAAACGAAGGCCAAGGGGTGCTAGGATTGCTCTCTATAAATGCATCAGAAGGATAAATACCAGGGAGAGAGAGGAGTTATTTAAGTCAAGCACCAATATTGACACAAGAAAAAAGGGATATAAACTGGCTATCAACAAGTTTAGGCTCAAAATTTGGTGTAAGTTTCTAACCTTCTGAGGAGTGAAGTTCTGGAACAGCCTTCCAAGGGGAACAGTGGGGGAAAAAAACCTAACTGGTTTCAAGACTGAGCTTGATAAGATTACAGAGAGGATGGTATATTGAGATTGCCTACAATGACATATGGCTTATGTGCGACTGCTAGTGGTAAATATCCTCAATGCCGGAGATGAGGCACTAGATGGGGAGGACTCTAAGTTACTACAGGGAATTGTTTCCCAGGTGTCTGACTGCTGGGCCATGCCCACATGCTCAGGGTCAGAAGGGAATGTTCCCCGGGTCAGATTGGCAGGGACCCTGGTTTTTTTTCCATATTTCTCTGCAACATGGGGCACAGGTCACTTGCAGGTTTAAACTAGTGTAAATGGTGAATTCTCTGTAACGTGAAGTCTTTAAACCATGATTTGAGAATGTCAGTAACTCAGCCAGAGCTAAAGGCTCTATTGCAGGGGTGAGTGGGTGAGGTTCTGTGTCCTGTGATATGCAAGGGGTCAGACTAGCTGATCAGAATGATCCCTTCTAGCCTTAAAGTCTATGAGAAGGTCCTGTCTGTTTGCTAGATCAGCAAGAAGGCTCTGAGTTAGTGTAAACCCAGCCTTTTTAATGTCAAAAGCATTTTTGTTATTTCTGGAAAATCCAGTTTGAACCAGTATACGGAAGCCTCTCCAAGAGCTGTTTACACTGAGTGATTCACCTTCATAACCCCCTACTGTTTTTAGTTTCTGGTGGAGCTGAGGTAACCATCCCCCCCCTGGAGCTGGAACAACCTCTGGTCCACAGTGATATATAAACCATTCATAAACTTCATACAATATGTTCCCCAAAGATATTGCAGCAGTTGCAGTATCTGACATAGCATCCAGCTCCTAAGAACTTCAGGACACTGCTGTTTCTAAGAACATAAATGAACAATGCCTATAGCTATAAATTCCTGTACAGAGTGAGAGAGAAGGAAAAGGCAGCTGGGACACTGGAACTCATATCCAGACAATGCACAGTATAAAGCCTTGGGTATGATCCACATCCAATGGATGCAGCTCTTGTGCAGTAAATGAGCTGTCATATGACATATGTGGTCAACCAGGGTAAAAGTTCACAGGTGTATGGACCATTGCCCAAAGGTCCCTGCCATTGCAGGGCCATCTATATCAGACAGGTCTCCAAGGGCAGATTTTTCAGAAGGGCTCAGCACATTCTGGGTCCATGTTGGCCATGTTTTGAAAATCTGGCCCCGGTGGTTGGTGCTGGGGCCTTAAAGATCCAGCCTTGAGCTCTTTTCAAATGCTGGCATCTCGAGATGAGCCTCCTTCAGGCTCTGGCTGAGCCCTTTTCTCATACATAGATAGTATAAGTCAGTAAGATCAGTGCTGGGGAGAATGTTAATACAGAAATTCTCCTTCTCTTTTCACCTTTTCCTGGAGCAAATTCAAAGCTGCCTTGAGCACAAAGGGATTAATCACTCTTCAGCTGTCTGCAGACAGCAACCAAGTGCAAAGTTTGACAGGCAGGGATAATTACCTTGCCAGCATTGCTTTATCCACATTTCAGATTCAAAGGAACATGGAGCTTGCATGACCCAGGGCTCAGGCAAGGCAGTTTACCTGGAAGAGTGTCTGGCAATTCCCTCCTCAGGATGAAATGGGATCCATGGCACCCAAATGGAGGAGTAGCATGGGGGACTTCATCTCCGTCCCTTCCTCTGCTTGCAAACCTCCAGTCCTCCTTTCTTCCTGCCCAGTGCTGCCCTTCCCTTCAGAGTGATAGTCTGGTGTTGTTGGATTACTGAGTCAAGCTATAGCACTGTAAACCCCTTGAAATAAGCACAACACCACCCACAGAAGGAGTGGGCACCAATTTCATTACATTGTTTTTCCTACTAATTTAGTTAAATTAGTGCAAAAACTAGGGGTAGACCAGCCTTTACTGGGGTAAATGAACTAGTCTCCTTCATAACCTGCTTCTCTGAAGGCCACCACTACATCCCTCCATTTTCCTCACTTCTAATCCCTGTTCTTGCATAATTTTTGAAGGGTCAAAGTTATAGGCATTCCTGGGCTGGGCTGCTACTTAGAGCTTTCTATTAAAGATCCTAATACAGCTGAGGATTGGGGCTATAATTAGAACTGTACGAAATTTTTCAAATCATAGAATAATAGAATATTAGGGTTGGAAGAGACCTCAGGAGGTCATCTAGTCCAACCCCCTGCTCAAAGCAGGACCAATCAGCCCTCTGGAACCCTGCCAATCAGACTTTAAGGGTGGGAGCTTCACATTTGGGCTGGGCTTTGAGGGTCCCAGGTAAGCAGTCACCCGCAGGCTGCCAGATGGCGGGTCGGGGCATGGCTGCTCCCATGAACTTGTGGACCTGTGAGTCATGACATGGTTTCAGTTCAGATTTGGTTTGACCCATTGTGACTCTCAGAACCCCTCAGTGCCAACTGACAAAAGTTTCAATGTTCTATAATAGCAACTCCTACCAGGCCTGACAAACTCACTACCCCAGCACACTGCTTTCATAGTATATATCTATAAAAATGTGATGTGAGATCTTAAATAAAAGTCAGGATCACACTGGTCATTAATGTCATTGTGAAATGCATGTACTGACACTGCATAAGGAGTCATGTATATATAGTGGAAAATATGTTTTAAAATCTGAATCAAGGCAGAGTCGCCAAGCAGGTTTCTCTCAGACAAAAGATGTATATTCACCTGTCTGCCTCAGTTCACATGTAAACGAAGCATTGTTACTACTGGGGGAATTCTCCGCCAAAAATTACACATTCCGTGCACAATATTTTAAAATTCTGCAAAACTCTGAATATTTTATTCATCCAAAAAACTCGATATAATCATGCCAGTTTCAATTATTTTGGTAATTTATTTCAAAATACCAGACAGCAAGTATGTCTGTAACTATAAAGACAACAAAAAATATTCAGGAAATGTTTTTTTACAGATTCCTTACTAGGCATATTAATACAGAAATTTGAGTAATAATTCATTTAAACTACAATACAGAAACATATTTTCTGCCTCCCTCAGAAGCAGTGAAAAGGCTTGGGGGAGTCAGTGGTAACGGAGGAGTGAGGGAGAGGGAAGTAGTTGCTGGGAAGAAGCCTGGGAATGATACTAGTGGGTTATTGGGTGAGGGTGGGAGAAGTATGGAACAGGGGTGGGGAGGGATTATTAGGGAGTTGGGGAGCCTCCACCATGGAAACCCTGGCTGATCCCTAGCCTCTCCCAATCAGTGAGGCACATCTTCCCCCTTCCTCATGTGTCCCTGCATCCCAACTCAGCCACCCCTCCCCCTGTCCATATGTGTCTCTGCACCCTCGCTGAGCCACCCCTCCTCCCCGATTCTTATGTGTCCTTGCACTCATTCCTCATGTCCCCATGTGGCAGTGCTTCCCCACTCCAGTTCAGCTCCTGCCCCTGTCTGTACCCCCACCAGACCTTCTGAACCTCAGTCTGTGATCCCCCCAGCGACCCCAGGTGCCCCATGCTGTTCATCTGCCGCATATCCCGTGCCTCCTCACCTGACCCCATGGGCTGAGCACTGTGAGGATGCAGCCTCTTCTCCCTCTCTTCAGCTGGCTGCTCCCAATCAGGAGTGGCTGCCCTCTGTTCTGGCACCACAGCAGCCCCTGTTGGGCATAAAAGGTAACTGCAGTGCTTCTCTGCCACTGCCCTGGGCTCAGAGCCTGGAGAGGAGGGGGAGGATGTAGAGGAACCGAGAGGGAGGCTACTGAGGTGTTTGGAGACTCCCAGGAGTCATGCAGGCAGGAGCTATTTTCCAGCCAGGAAGAAGCTAGCCAGTCGCAGCTGCTGGGACTTGGTAGTGAGGAACCAGCAGAGGAGCCTGTTCCTGGTAAGAAGCTTTTATTATAAGGATGCAAATGTTTTGGGAGCAGGGGGGCTATGGCTGCCTGCAAGCATGCTAGATGTGGAATAGCCCATTGATTTCCCTGTAGCTGCTCTTTGCTTTCCACAAGCCACAGAAACCCCATGCTTCCAGAGTGAAGCAACCCCCACCCCCACCCCTTCCCAGGTGAGCTGCGTGTGCAAGATGGCTCTGAAAGTAGCTGCTGTGGCAGATGTGGGTGTAGGTCTAGTGTATTTCCCTGTAGCTGCTCTTTGCTTTCCATAAGTCACAGAAACCCACGGCTTCCACAGTGAAGCAACCCCACCCCTTCCCAGGTGAGCCACGTGGCAGCCCCCTTCCACTGTGAGCCGCGTGTGGGGAAACTCGCCATCTCTATCTGCAGCGCGGCCTCTCTGTGCTATTTCAGAATGTGTAAATGATGCTACAAAAACCTTAAAAACAATGCAGGCTCTGTATTAACAGTTTCTCTCTGTGTTTTTTTAAAGTGATCTTGAATACTGCTCCATCAGTGCAGACTTCTTAAAGACTGTAAAGCTTAAGAAAAAAACCAAGGAAGACTAAGAAGAGATGTGAAAGCAGTTATGAATCTGTATTCCACAGAAAATAAAAAGTTGCAAGACTGAGGGATAAGGAAACCATGAAAAGGAACAGGTTGCCAATAAAGGAGAAGGCAGCCAAGAGAAAGTAATTGACTACCAAGAGAAGCACAGATCGGCAGGGATGACTAGAAATGAGAGGCTTTTTTTTCCCCACTTTTTTTTCATATATATTTTACTTTCCATAACTATATGAATAATAAAATTATATACATTGCATCATATATGCTGTTGTTGGTTATTAATGACTGCTGTTTCACATGTGTGGTCCCTGCCACTCCCTGGGGGTGTGCACATGTGTTGGTTCCAGCTGCTCCCTGCAGGGTTAATGCCCTGGAACTGCAGGGCAGCAGTGGACATGGGCTGGTTGAAGTCAGGGCAGGGGCTGACTGGAGGTAGGGTCTGGCTGCAGGCAGGGCAAGGGATGTGGGGCTGGTTGAAGACAAGGGGTGTGGGGGCTGGCTTCAGGCGTGGGTGCAGCAGGGTTTGACTGGAAACAGGCAGGGTGCGGGCTGGGTAGAGTGGCAGAGCTGGTGCGGGCAGCAGTGTTGGGGGCTGGCTGGCTTTGGGCAGGGCTGCAGGGGTGTGTGGCAGGGGTTGGCTGGAGACAGGACAGGTGTTTGGCAGAGGTGGCTGTGGGCACGGGTGCAGAGCTGGCTGCAGGCGGGGGGCCGGACTGGTGTGGCAGGTCATGGGGTGCAGCAGAGGCAGCTGGAACCCCAGCCCTTTAAGTAGCCCCCAAACCCCTTCTACTCCAGGGACCTTTTAAATAGCGCGGGAGCGCTGGGAATGCAAGAGGAGGCGGGGCTCCGGCGGCTATTTGAAGGACCGGTGGCAGAGGCAGCTGGAGCCCCAGGACTTTTAAATACCCCCTCACTGCCCCAGGGCTCAGGGGCTATTTAAAGGGCCCGGAGCTCCAGACGGAGAGCGGGCTTGCCGGGCTCCGGTCGGAGCGCGGCAAGCTCCGCGACTCTGCTCTCCCGGCCGGAGCCCCGTCAGAGCGCGGCAAGCTCTGCGACTCTGCTCTCCTGGCCGGAGCGCGACAAAGCCCCGCCGCCCCACTCTCATGGCTGGAGCCCCGACCAGAGCACCGCAAGCCCGCAGCCGGCTGGAGCTCTAGCTGGGAGAGCGGGCCATGCCGCGCTCCCGCCGGCACTTCACTCAAGGAGCGGACCATGGAGCAGACCGCAGCTGGGGACGGGGTAATTAAAAAAAAAAAATTAAAAAGGTGCCTAAGGTGGGGCCTCCTAGGCGTGGGGTCCAATTCCCTGGCAGCATGGGTCGTTGGAACAGGAAGCGGAATGACCGCACCCTTCCGCCCCTTCCACAACCCACAGCGACAAAATGGGACGAGGTGCTCTGTGGATAGCTGCCCACAATGCACCACTCACAACAGCGCTGCAACTGGTGCAAGTGTGGGACACACTGCAGCGCTGGTCGCTGTCAGTGTGGACACACTACAGCGCTGGCCGTACACAGCTGTACGACCACAGCTGTAACTGCCAGCGCTGCAAAACTGTAAGGTAGACAAGCCTAAGTGTCTGTGTGCTAAACAGCCTTGACAGGAGTGGCTGTCCTCTGTCCTGGCACTACAGCAGTCCCTTGTGGGTGAAGTGTAACTGCAGCACCTCTCCACAGATGTATTTTCTAGGGGAAAAAAATTCTGTAGGACAGTAAATTAGCTGTTACCACTCAAGAAAGAGATTTTGGAAGTCATTGTGCTTAGTTCTCGAAACATCCACTCAATGTGCAGTTGCAGTCAAAAAACCTAACACAATGTTATGAATCATTAAGAAAGGTAAGACAATATAGAAAATATTATACTGCCTCTATATAAATCCATGGTATGCTCACATCTTGCATACTGCATGCATAATGGTTACTCCATCTCAAAAAAGATATATTGAAATTGCAAAAGGTTCAGAAAAGGGTAACAAAAATTATTAGGGTATGAATCGCTGCCATATAGGAGAAATTAATCAGACTGGAAACTTTTCAGCTTGAAAAAGAGATGACTAAGGGGGGTTATGATAAGAGGTCAATAAAATCATGACTGGTGCGGAGAAATAAGGAAGTGTTATTTACTCTTCTCATAACACAAGAACTAGGGTACCAAATGAATGTAATAGGCAGCAGATTTAAAACAAACAAAGGAAGTATTTTTCACACAACTCAAGTCAATCTGTGGAACTCCTTGCCAGAGGATGTTGTGAAGGCCAAGACTATAACAGGGCAGAAAGATAACTAGATAAGTTCATGGAGGATAGGTCAATCAGTGGTTATTAGCCAGGATGTACAGGATGGTGTTCCTAGCCTCTGTTTGCACGAGGCTGGAATGGGCGACAGGGATGGATTACTTAATGATTACCTTCTCTGTTCATTCCCTCTGGGCACCTGGCATTGGCCACTTGTTGAAGACAGGATACTGGCTAGATGGATCTTTGGTCTAACCCAGTATGGCCATACTTATGTTCTTATGGAACTTTACAGGAATGCAGCTCAATGTTTTCTCAGTCAAGGTACCTAGAAACACACTAGAAAGACACTGGGGCAGCTGTTAGCACCAGAGATCCTAGCTGTTTTCTCCAGCATGGAATTATCAATCTTAGAAAATTAGGATTGAAGAGACCTCAAAAGGTCATCTAGTCCAACCTCCCTGCTCAAAGCAGGACCAACACCAACTAAATGATCCCAGCCAGGGCTTGTCAAGCCGGGTCTTAAAAAACTCTAAGATGGAGATTCCACCACCTCCTAGTAACCCATTCCAGTGCTTCATCACCTTTCTAGTAAATTTTTCCTAATATCCAACCTAAACCTCTCCCACTGCAACTTGAGACCATTACTCCTTGTTCTGTCATCTGCCGCCACTGAGAACAGCCGAGCTCCTTCCTCTTTGGAATCCCCCTTCAGATAGTTGAAGGCTGCTATCAAATCCCCCCTCACTTTTCTCTTCTGTAGAATAAACAAGCCCAGTTCCCTCAGCCTCTCCTCATAAGTCATGTTCCCCAGCCCCCCAATCATTTTCGTTGCCCTCCGCTGGACTCTTTTCAATTTGTCCACATCCTTTCTGTTGTGGGGGGCCCAAAACTGGATACAATACCCCAGATGTGGCGTCACCAGTGCCGAATAGAGGAGAATGATCACTTCCCTCAATCTGCTGGCAATGCTCCTACTAATGCAGCCCAATATGCCATTAGCCTTCTTGCAACAAGGACACACTGCTGACTCATATCTAGCTTCTCATCCATTGTAATCCCCAGGTCCTTTTCTGCAGAACTGCTGCCTAGCCACTCAGTCCCCAGCCTGTAGCAGTGCATGGGATTTTTTCATCCTAAGTGCAGGACTCTGCACTTGTTCTTGTTGAACCTCATCAGATTCCTTTTGGCCCAATTCTAATATCCAACTTAGACCCCTCCACTGCAACTTGAGACCATTGCTCCTTGTTCTGTCATCTGCCACCATCAGCATACTGTAAACCTTGTTTTGCCAGAAGATTAAGTCTATGTCTATGCTATGAGCTAAGTGGGATTCCACTGCTCATGTACATATACTCGCAGTAGCTCTCATCAAGATAGAATAAATATAAATACCAGTGTAGCCATAGTAGCACAGATAGCGGCAGTGGAGGCACAGCTTAGCCATGCTGAATACATATCCACTGGTTTCAGGCAGCAGTGCAAACCTAACCACAGAGAAAGCAAGAAATACAGTGTAAAGCCATATCCTGCCTGCAGATCCTCCCATCCCCAAAACACACTGTCCTTTCCCCCTAGCAAATCCACCCTCTTCAACCACAGCCAGAAGGCCTCACCCACTTTAACTGTAGTCTCTTAATTTTAGTCTCCACCTGCCCTTAAAACTGCCAAATACACATTCCCCAGGTATCCTACAGCTGATCAGGTAGTGGTTACGTCATTCCTTGCTCCAGCCATGATGATCAGTATATGGCTTTGTAAGACAATCGTCCCAAACTTTTTACTAAAGCGTCCCACCAACTGCATTTTCTCTTTTTTGCAACCACCATCCTCCTCTCTGGTACTGCAACCTTAATCCTGCCTCCCCAGCATGGGAGCTCCTCTCTGCACGGAGCCAAGAGAAGTGTATGTTTGTCTAGGTCAGGGCCCAATGATGGGTTAATCCAGCTGTAGATATGGCAATCCATCCAGAGCCTTCCTGCAACCCACTGGTGAGTCGGGGCCTACAGTTTGAGAAACACTGTCATAAGCAAAGGAGGCAGAGGATGGGTGGGGAGGATCATCTGGAATAATCAATAGAGCAGCCATGCATCATCAGTGTCCATGGCTGGGAAGAAAGGTTCATCATCACAGTCTTTCCAAACAAGCTGAGTTTCTGACTATTTGGCCACTGTGAACATTTCACAACTAGTCAACAGTCCCCTGAGCTGTGCAGAATCAGGGAGAAGTACTGCCTCTGGTTAGTAAATAGTGAGGCTTCACAAGGGAGAGACAGAACTGGTGAATGGGTCCCAGAAATAGCACAACCACCTTAACAGTTCGGATACACAAGAGCATATTGTCCAGCCTGATCTCAAGATTCATACATTTATAGATGCTAAGGCCAAAAGGGATCACCGATCATCTACTCTAACCTCCTGCATAGCTCAGGATTTCCCTGAATTAATTTCTGTTGAAGAGGCTGAATAGTGCTGCACATCCTCATCACAACTTTCCCACTTTGCATTTCCCCATATCAAGTAGGTTCCCCACCTACTGGTGGCAATCTGGGCCGGTGGGCATCCTAAGAATAATTGTTATAATTCTTTCTGTTAATGTTCCCAGCACACACATAGAGAAATTAAATAAAAATATAAATATTCTTGCTGGAAGGTTGCAAAAAAACACTCCCTTATTTCTTAGTATTCAGATGATAACACACAAAAATCCCCAAACAGAGAGAGATGAAGCAGGCTGCTCCTTAAAACAGAGAGTCAGCGTTCACCCCACCTTGCTGCAGGCTGGCTGGCTGCAAACTGACTCAGGGTTTGTCTAATATCTATAGTTATTTCATGGCAAGATGGGGCATAAATTTAACCCACACTAGCCTGCCATGTGGACTCTGCTATGATGCACTAAATGTTCCATAATGCATTTTGATCTATCCCACCTTGACATTTTGTAATTTTTCACAGTCAATACACCACATTCTCCACGCTGGGGATGGCCCTTATTCTGGTGGTGTCACACTGCACGGTCAAGGCAAACTCATCACAGAGTTCCAGAACAACAATTGCATTCTTAAGGCATCTCCGGTCATCCCAGGTCTCCAAAACAACCTGGCACCACCACTCATGCTGATTGAACAGTGCTCTGCTGGATCAAGGAATAGATCATATAGAAATGTCTGCATGGAATCAAATGCCAGGTTCTCCTCTAGCGACTCCCACTGCCTGAAGGATCTCCCTACAGGCACCATGTACACCTCACCATGAGCTCTCCAACACAACACAGTGTGCTTTCCTGTCATCACAATAGCCAGGAGTGCTGCATTCCTCTGGGTTGTACCCATGAGATCAGTTTAGAAATGGCGTGGCATCTCTAGGTTACAGCCGGATGGGTATTGAATGTCTGCTTCCAAAAAGCCTCTGGACTGCAGGAGGTATCTCACAATCCACAGTCAGAAATTGCTCAAATGCTCTGAGGTTGAGAGCAGTGTGAGGGACCTTGAGATGCCTCCTCACATCAAAGTGCACTGAAATCAATGCAGTGCAGTGCTGTGCGGATGTAAGGCTGAAAACACAACTTTGCTTGCATCACTACAAGCTCAATAGCAAGAACACACATTATTGGGTTGGTTACACCCATTTAACTACATTAATGTATGTTATACGGGAGAAATTTTTGTGAGGTGACAAGTCCTGTGTCTCTGGTGTTCTGGGCATGTGTGGATATGCAGGATACTGTTTTACACCTATTGCCTAGTTTTGGGGGTTTGAGTTTTGCATTATTGTCCCTGTGACATTGCACTCCATCATGCTTTATAGAAATATGCTTATAAGAATGTAAGAACAACCATATTGGGTCAGACCAAATGTACTTCCAGCCCAGTATCCTGTCTACTGACAGTGACCAATGCCAGGTGTCCCAGAGGGAGTGAATCTAACAGGTAATGATCAAGTGATCTCCCTCCTGTCATCCATCTCCATCCTTTGACAATCAGAGGCTAGGGACATCATTCCTTACCCATCCTGTCTAATAGCCATTAATGGACTTAACCTCCATGAATTTATCTAGTTCTCTTTTAAACCCTGTTATAGTCCAGCCTTCACAACCTCCTCAGGCAAGGAGTTCCACAGGTTGACTGTGCGTTGTGTGAAGAACTTCCTCTTATTTGTTTTAAACTTGCTGCCCATTCATTTCATTTGGTGGTCCCTAGTTCTTATATTATGGGAACTAGTAAATACCTTTTCCTTATCCACTTTCTCCACACCACTCATGATTTTATATACTTATCAAATCGCCTTAGTCTCCTCTTCTCCAAGCTGAAAAGTCCTAGCCTTTTAATCTCTCCTCATATGGTCCTGTCAAATCCTAATCATTTTAGTTGCCCTTCTTTGAACTTTTCTATCCAGTATATCTTTTTGAGACATGAGTGTAAATATGAATAATTGGAACATGTTTTATGCTAGATATGCCATGTAACAACTTTGCAAGGTTATGTTCTACTGAATGTATCATCCTATTCGTAGCATGTAATTTTATATTTGAAGTTCTGAACATTGCTCTATGCTATATTTAAAGTGTTTGCTGTAGGAAGCACCTATGGCAGATTTGGTCAACTAGTGTGAAGGGGTATTCAAGTACTGGAGGCTAACAATGGACCTGATAGACTCAATCCACATCTGAGCTTTCTGGGAAAGTTCAGGGCTAATGTGGGCAATGGATTGGATGTAGAGAACTGAATCATCGAATGGACATGTGACTTGCCCATCACAGAATTATAGAATCAGAGAATATCAGGGTTGGAAACCTCAGGAGATCATCTAGTCCAAACCCCTGCTCAAAGTGGATCAATTCCCAACTAAATCATCCAGCCAGGGCTTTTCAGCCTTAAAAATCTCTAAGGAAGAGTTCACCATGTCTCTAGCTAACCCATTCCGTGCTTTATACCTCCTAGTGAAAAGTTTTCTTAACATCCAACTAAACCTTACCCACTGCAACTTGAGACCATACTCCTTGTTCTGTCATCAGGTACCATGGAACAGTCTAGCTCCATTCTTTTGAACCCTTTTCAGGTAGTTGAAGCAGCTATCAAATCCCCGTTCATTTTGTCTTCTACAGACTATAGCATCCCAGTTCCTCAGCCACTCCTCATAGTTATGTGCTCCAGCACCATCTTTTTGTTGCCTTCTGCTGTCTTTTCAATTTTTCCATCCTTCTTGTAGTGTGGGGCCCAAACTGGCAAGTACTCCAGATGAGCCTCACCAATGTCAAATGAGGGAAGATCACGTCCTGATCTGCTGGCAATGCTCCTACTTATATAGCCCAAAATGCCGTTGGGCTTTGGCAACAAGGGCACACTGGACTATATCGCTTCTCAGCCACTGTATCCTAGGTCTTTTTCTGCAGAACTGCTCCTAGTCACTTACATAGTTTCAACCAATTTGCCTGTACTGAAGTTAAGCTTACTGGCCTGTAATTTACAGGATCATGTCTGGAGCCTTAAAAACGGGTGTTTATTAGATTGCTCCAGTCATTTGGTACAAAGGCTGATGTAAGCAATAGGTTACATGCCATAGTTATAGTTCTGTAATTCATATCTGTGTTCTTCGAACTGGGTGAATACCATGTTGGTCCTAGTAACTTAATACTGTTAATGTATCAATTTGTCCGAAACTCTCTATTGACATCTCAATCTGCAACAGGTGTGGGAATCTCCCTAACATCCTCTGCAGTAAGATCAGTAAGGGATTCATGAATTTCTACAACAGCTTGTTTCATTGGTCCTTCTCTAGCACCTTGATCATCGTGGCCCACTGATTGTTTAGCTTCTGTTATACTTAAATAATTTGTTTGTTTTTGCATTTTGCTGGTTGTCTTTTTTGCCTGCCTAATTATACTTTTTCACTTGGCAGAGTTTATGCTGCTTTCTATTTTCTCAGTAGATTTGACTTCCAATTTTTAAAGGATGCCTTTTTGCCTCTAACCACCTCTATTACTCTGTTGTTTAGTCAAGGTATTCATTTTTTGGTCCTTTAATGATATTTTTATTTTTGGAGTATAATCTAATTTGATCCTTATGAAGTTTTAAACTTTCCATGCAGCTTGCAGGCATTTCACTCTTGTGATGTTTTTTTTAATTTCATTTAACTAGAGTCTCATTTTTAGTAGTTACCCTTTTTGAAGTGAAATGCTACTGTGATGACCCTTTGGTATTTTCTCTGTGACGTTATTGATATAAACTGGGACCTATAGAACAGGTTGCACCAAGGTTCGTGTTGAGCACAAATACAATGTAAGGGGGTCATATAGGTGTCTAGCCAGGTTACAGGTTACTGGTTATGATTATGCTGTCTGTATGTCTGTATCATTTTCGTAGTGAAATTATGAATATTGGCTGTATGCTGTCTGTATTTCAAATTGGTGCTGCAGTTCTGGAGACACCCCAGACAAGCTGTGTCAGCTCAGCTTAGCCTGCTTGATGGCCCATTAAGGACCATCACCTACACAATGACCCATTGAGAGGAGGCGAATATGCCTTGTGACTCAGCAAGTATGCGAAACTGGCCATGTGACTGCAACTCCATTTTGCTGTAATTTCCACAGTAGGAACAAAGGAGCGTTCTTACACCTGGAAAGTCTATATAAGGTAAAGGCCTCATCTCCATTTGTCTTCAATCCTGCTTTTACCTCTGGAGGGATTTGCTACAATCTGAAGCTCTACACAAGGGACTGATGACCCATCCAGCGGGGGATGTTCTCCAGAGACTCAATTTGAACCTGCAGTTTACTTCATCTCTGCTACAGCCTGAACTAAGGACTTTGCCATTACTGTGCAATTGATTCAGTTTAACCAATCTAGCTCTCACCTCTATCCTTTTCCTTTTATGAATAAACCTTTAGATTTTAGATTCTAAAGATGGGCACAGAGTTGATATTGTGGGTAAGATCTGATATGTATGTTGACCTGGGTCTGGGGCTTGGTCCTTTGGGATCGAGAGAACCTTTTTCTTTTACTGGGGTGTTGGTTTTTATAACAATTCATCCCCAGGACGTGTGGGATTGGTGGTGATACTGGAGGACTGGAGTGTCTAAGGAAATTGTTTGTGTGACTTGCGGTTAGCCAGAGGGGTGACACCGAAGTCTTTTGTCTGGCTGGCTTGGTTTGCCTTAGAGGTGGAAAAATCCCAGCCTTGGGCTGTGACTGCCCTGTTTGAGCAATTGGTCCTGATTTGGCACTCTCAGTTGGGTCCCGCCAGAACCACATTGTCACATCACTCCTACAAGGATGTTACATTTTATTACTTTATGGTCACTATTACCAAGAAGTTCAGCTGTATTCACCTCTTGGACCACATCATGTGTGCCTCTTAGGACTAAATCAAGAATTGCCTCTCCCCTTTTGAGTTCCGGTACAAGCTGGTGTCTATTTTATCTCTGCATCCCATCCTGAGGTGACATGTACTTAGTGATTATGGAGATAGTTGAAACCCCCCATTATTATTGGTTTTTCTGGTATTGTAGCCACTCTGCTGTCCCTGAGAATTTCACAAACACCATTACCATCCTGATCAAGTGATCGACAGTATATTCCTACTGCTATACTCTCAGCACTCAAGTATGGAATTTCTATCCATAGGGATTATGTGGAACAGTTTGATTAATTAAAGATTTTTACTTCATTTGACTCTACGCTCGCTTTCACATATAGCATCTCTCCCGAACAGCCTGTCTTGCTCTGTCATTCCTGTATATCTTTTCCCTGGTATTACCGTGTCCCATTGATTATCTGCATTGCACCAAGTTTCGGAGAGACTCATTATATGAATATCCTCATTTACTACCTAGCAGTCATCTATAACGTTTCAAATTTCAAATGATGTTTTGGTACTGACAGCATGAGACCACTAGCATATATCACTCAAATTGAAGTCTCTGATGATCACACAGTTCCCCCCCCCCCCACATTATAGGTAGATAAATAAAGAGGCAGTCATTCTATTCTCTGTTGTGATTTGGTGGTCTGTAGCACCAGTATCCCATTTGTGCTTCATTTCTTTGGACATTGATCCATAAGCATTCAATATCATTTTTTCTGAGTTATCCATGACTCAGAATCATATAATGCCAATTTTGATATAGATTATGACTTCCTCTCCCCTTTTGTCCACTCACTCCTTCCTAAAGAGGTTATAACCATTGATTTTAATATTCCAGGCATGTAAACCATTCCGCCAGGTTTCAGTAATGCCAACTAGATTGAATTTATGTTCATAAATGAGCAATTTGAGTTCTTCTTGTTTGTTACTCAGGCTCCTTGCGTTGGTATATAGGAAATTCAAAAATTTCTTCTCTTCATGTCCTTTGGTTCCTTGATGTAATTTTAAGAAGACTTTGCTTCATTAGGCTGGCCAAGGCTGTGTACAGCACATGAGGGCACATTTCACTCTCTGCAGATGTTCTCATTGAGCTCAGAAGGTCTATACAGATCTGAATCTTGTCATTTGGTTTTGGGACCATTACCATACCTGCACACTATCCAGCTGGTGTGTCTGTTCTGGAAATGACACCATCTGCTCCATGTTACTGAGCTCTGCTTTCACCCTGGGCAGTAAAGGGAAGAAGACAGAACAAATGGCTTTACATCTGGTATCAGTTTAATTTGCCCAGTCTTTGGAATAATTTTGGGAACCTGTGCCTGGTCTTAGATTCCAAGTCCATGGTTATTCTTCTATCCTTATAACCAGGCCTAGGACTGTGCCAAGTAGAACAGTGAATAGGCCATCTACAATGTAGACTTCTTGAAATGTAGTCTTCCCTCCATGCTTTAGAGTGGCCAAAATTTTTCCTTTCACATTTAATGGGGACTGTCCTTGGCCTTTCAAGTTTTGATGCATTTATCCTTCTGTAAAGTGATTCTGAACTCACAATTCCATCAGTATCTGTGTATGTTTTGAGGTCTCTTTTATACTTTCCTAAGGTGATCATGATGATCCAGGCTGTTCCCTTTTTGATCAACTTCTATGGCACCAAGGTGTGCAATCTCAGTGTCTTTTAGATCTTATTCTTGAGAGGCAGCTGCTACTATGCATTTAGTCCAGCATTCAGCTCATAATGCTCCCTTGTTAGACATTTTCTGCATGAGGTGTCCCTTGCTGGATCAAGCCATTTTCTGTGAGATGGCTTGCCACACAATGGACATTCTTCCATGCTCTTTTTGTGTTCCTTTTCTTTATTACATGTAAGTACAGCCCTTTCTGGATCCCTTTGTACTTGTACTACTCTGGGTGAGTATTATTTCTGGATATCCTGAGATATTTTCCTCTCCATATCTATGGTCCTCTAACTAGCAGTTGCTGAACTCCGATCATCTCCAATACTTTTAATTGGTTACTCAGTCTATCCATAATATGTTCAGAAATTTTATATAACACCATGATTTGAAGCACTATAATTTTTTTATTATCGATTCTTTGAATGTCCATATTTCACAGCCATAATTTAGCACACACCAAATATAAGTTTTTAGAATCAGAATTTTGTCTTCACATTTATGACCCTTCTTATCAGATGTTTATTGTTCCAGAATATCTCTTTCACTCT
Organism: Chelonoidis abingdonii; assembly: GCF_003597395.2. Classification (NCBI taxonomy): domain Eukaryota; kingdom Metazoa; phylum Chordata; order Testudines; family Testudinidae; genus Chelonoidis; species Chelonoidis abingdonii. The sequence continues at coordinate 55,357,722 of NC_133779.1, read as the reverse complement.
TGCTATTCTGGTGCTGATTTCAGTATCTGATCTTCCATCTTCTGTAATGATGCTTCCTAAGTAGCAATAATTTCTCACTTGCTGTATGGCTGTGTCATTCACTGGAATCTTGAATCTTTTCCCAGGATCCTTGCTTGTCACTGTAGTTTTAGTTTAATTCACATTCAACTCTAGACCACAGTATTTGCCGTATTCATATGTAATCTCCATTAACTTCATCAGACCTTCTGTTGTATCAGCCAGTAGCATTGTGTCATCTCCATAACTAAAGTTATTCACTCATTTTTCCATTCATCTTAATACCATCTTCTGTTTCTTCAATTAATTTAATTAAACATTTGCTATAAATGGGGAATAGTCACATTATACAAACATGTCTCATTCTTATCTTGGTCTCAATTAGATTTTCTTTTTCATCTCCCATTATAATCACCAGTCTAAATATTTTATTACTGGGAGTTTGTATCTATACATCCCTACAGATCTTCATATGTTGAGCAATTTGTAATGGTAGATTCTATCAAATATTTTTTGGAATTCAATGAAACACAAATATATTGTTTCCCCCATTTCAACTGATCTTTCTAATATGAGCTTCAAGTTCATAAAGGTGTTTATCATGGCCTTCCAGGTTTGAAGCCATATTGTTCTTTACTTATTTCCTTAACAGTCTTTCCTTGTATTTGGCCCTGAACAACTTGCAAAAGAAACTGAGAGGCATGCAATACTAGGCTGAATGTTCTGTAGTCTCTTCAATCCACAGTGTTCTTTAATGGGATTTGGTTACACAGTGTGATTGTAAAGTCTTCTGGTAATTATATTGTCTCAAACATATTCTTCATTACGTTTGACAGGGCTTTCATGCCTTCATCCCTGATGCTTTTTAACAATTCAGCCAGTATTCCATCACAATCTAGTGCATTTCCATTCAGAGCATTCTTATTGCTGCCTTGATTTCTTCATCTATTATTGGCAGGCTAATTTGATTACCCTCTAGCTGAAGTTTTCAGGCCTATCATGACCATATAGTTTGATGATATATTCTCCCTATCTCTTGTTCTTGTCTTTAGGGTCTGTTCAATATTGTCCATTTTGGTCCATAAGAATCACATTGATCACCTTTCTTCTGTAATTGAAGGTTCTCATTGCTGTCAGTTGGCTTGTGCGTGGGTGTTCTTTCAGTGTGCTGTTCAGCTCTGCACAGATAGCTGGTTTAGTAGACCTCAGGAGTACTAAACAGGGTTGTTAAGTGCCAAAGACTGGAATGTCATTGTCTTAGTGACACTGTTCAGGATGCCCAGTGCTTCTGTCCTTGGAGCGGATAAGGCAGCCTGCTCATTCAGCAGGCCGCAACATTATTTATCAAGAAAGACCACAGCCAGGTTCACTGACAAAGACACTAGGCCAAGTTTATTGCCCGCTAAGCACAGTATTAGTGCCCTGACTCCATGGTTACAGGCTCACTAACACATGAGTGCCTAGTAGCAAGGAGCAGCTCAGTCAGCAGCAGGAATTTCTGCTGTTCCCTAGGCTGCACAAAGGGTTAAGGCAAGATACCCTAACATGTATAGACTGGGACAAACAGTTACAACACACAACTTACAAACAACTTAGGTATGTCACGACATTTGTTTGTTACCTCCCCTTGTTCTGGATATCATGGACAAAGCATCCTAATTCATTATTTTGTCAAACCTTCTTATCTTGTACCAGATTGGGGTGTATCCATACTAGCTAGAATATACTGACATAAATATCTGTGCCTAGTACACTAGCAGCAACTATGCCAAGTCTATGTACCGGAAGTGAGTTTAATACATGGCCTGACTTTGGTTCATAGTCTCTGATACAGGACTCATATCTTACACGAGGCCCAGTGCTTCAGGCTCTATCTCTCTCCACTACACTTATCTTTTGATAAATCTGCCTTTGTTCTCATTATCCAATTGTTCAATGTCTTTGAATTTCTCATTCATCCATTACTAATCTGCATTTTATTGTTAACCATTTGATTTGATCTTCAATATTGCAGCCCATGGAGCTGGTGAAATACAGAGCGAGAGACAGGTTGCACTCTCCCAAGGGATAGTCCATCCTGTGCTCTCCCCATCTAGGCAAAGGAGTTTAAGGAGGGATTGTATCCCCTCCCACTCCCCTGGCTTGGTGAACACTGTTCCCTGCTGACCACAGCACAGGTCAGTAGCCATGTGTCACAGTGTGGCCCTCATGCTTTCCCTGAGGGGGGGAGCTTGTGGGGAGCATGTTGTCTGTGGGACTGCAGAGTGTGCAAGTGCTCCTGGAAAGGAAGAGAGAGTGCAGCACTGTCTCAGTGGAAGAATCAAATCATAAATAACCAGAAATGTGTGTCCAGACTCTCCCCTCCACATTTCCCTATTAATAGCCTTCAAGTCATCTGCCTGTGATGCTTGTTCGAATGCAGCAAAGAAAAGAGAGAAAGGCAAGCGTGTGGAGTGTGTCCCCCTCTGGCTCCAGACAGAGAGAGGAAGAATACGTCACACTTGTCCTTGGAAAGAGCCAGGTTGGGAGGAAGAGAAAGGAACATTTCATACAATGAGGTCACTGCCCAGCACACAGAAGAGAGTCAAATGTTTTATAGGGGCAGCAGAATCGGCATCCTCCTTATAAATGACCTGGATTGCTACCAAAATGAAACTGGGGACCCTGATCAGTGCATTGGAGGACACTGTAACGAGTCCTCTCACAGGCTAATGTATTCCCAAGCCAACATAATGTCTTCTTCAGTGTGTGATCTGAATGGGGTCAGGCGCTAGGGCTGTGCATTCTCTGTACTCAGCCAAGTCCTTAGAAATGTGGCCTCAGAAAAGAGAGAAGAAACAGGATCCAAAAAGTGACTCATGTGAAGACAATTAGCCCTTCGTTTGCTCTAAGGTTCAATCTGGACTTCACTGCACTAGTCTTGCAGAGCATGGTAGCCCACCGCTCCTCTGCCTATCCAGCATCTTTCTAAGGGCAGAGAGACCACAGAATGTTTCCTAAAGGAAATGCACCCCTGCAAAGCTCCCTGAAGGGGTGTGCTGAAGGTTTCACACCCTGGAGGAAGCAGACAGCGACAAAAAGAGCATCGGTCTGACCCATTAGCATTCAGACTTCCTTTTGCTATTATCACTGACCAAGACTCCCACAGAGGGAGATGGGGACAGGGACAGCAGTGAGAAATGCAGTCCTCTCCATAATCTCTCATATGTTCATTCTTTCCCTCCCTGTTCCTTCACACTTATCCATCTACTGCCTATCTCCCACTGTGTCTTCCCCTGCACTGCTTTGCTTGCAGCAGTGTCAACCCCATGGGTTGTTTCAAGCACAGAGGCCTGTCCACACCAGGATAAAAGGTGTTGTTAACATGTTCCAAATCCTAGTGAAGACAGGGCAAGTTATATTTTTGATTTTGAAATAAAAACATTTTGGTTTGGAAAAATTCTGACTAATTGTTGCTGCACTATTGTCACATTGAAACGTTCAAAAATCAGTGACTGGCTCCCAAAATCATGAGATTAAAAATATATATATATATATTTTGGTCTATCTTTTGATTTTTTAACTCTCCTTGCCCTTTCCCCACTCCACGGTGTGTGTGAGACAACTGCAGTGTTGCCAACTCCCCCAAATGTAGTGAGGCAGAGTTGGCGCCTGCTTCAGGACCCCTTGCTGGGACACTGCTGAGATCGAATCACACAGCTTTGTATAAATTGCTGAGTGATTGAGTGCAGCTTACAGCTTCTCTGCAAACCCACAAAGTCTAGTTAACCAATCTGTGTCCCACACAGGCCCACATCTGGCCATCACCTAGTGCAGCAGGGAAATAGGCACCTTCTCCAGACCCTTCAGCATTTTATATTCTAGATAACAGCTAAGTATTAGTAACTGAGACCCTTCTCATTTCTCTGCTCTCTAAGGGAACAATCTCAGTCTGTTCACTTTCATAGGGAAGTTTTTCCAGACTGCTGCTCATTGTCCATAATTCTGCAATGTCCTCTCTGGGATGGGGTAGTCAGCTCTGTACAGAGCACTCTAGGTGAGGTCACACGATTAATTTACACAGTGGCAGGTAAAGGAGGTAGAATATAAGCAGTGATGATGATGATGATGATAGTGGTTCAAGGTTCTGAAAGGTGTGAGGAGTGGAAAAGGATCGAGGGTGAGTTCACAGGAGAGGGCGAGTGGGAAATGAATGGGCAGTACCGAGAGAGAGGGAGGGGGAGGACAGAATACATTTTAACAAAGAAACTGTGTGAAGGGAAGGAAGGAGTTGGAGAAATGAATCAATCAGTGAGGAGTTAACACATATAAAAACTCAATTAACAAAAAGTGTCTGCCAGAAAGTTTCCAAATTCTGACAGTGCCAAATCAGCTGGCATCATAGCAGGGCCCGAGTCAGCACACAGTGCAGTGACAGCCATTGCCATAGCAGTGGCCTGAGACACCACACTTGTCAGTGACACCGGTGCCATAGCAGTGCCTTGAGACACCACACTTGGCAGTGACACCTGTGCTATAGCAGGGCCTGAGTCAGCTCACGGGGCAGTGACAGCTGGTGCCATAGCAGGGCCCTGACTCAGCACCCGGGGCAGGGGCAGCCGGTGCCATAGCAGGGCTCTGACTCAGCACATGGGGCAGGGACAGCGGGTGCCATAGCAGGGCCCTGACTAAGCACATGGGACAGGGACAGCCGGTGCCATAGGAGGGCCCTGAGTCATGACCCTGGCCGTGACAGTGATCATCACAGCAGACCGCTCCCTTACCAGTTTAGAAGGTCAAAGTGTCTGCTCTTTGTCCAGACAGGTACCCCAAGTGGTTCAGCCCCTCACGTGATGCATCCAGTGACTGAGTGATGGACAAGGACGTTTCTTTACCAAGGGCCTTTTATGTGTGAGAGGCAGAGCTCTTGCTAGCTAGCAGGTGGCAGTGAAGCAGGCCATGCTGGGGCTAAATGTTCTTCTGCTTCTGTGTGTGTCACCTGTTCTACTCCATGCTCTGTGGGTCAGAAAGGGTCAGGGGAGTCTCTTTCTCTCTGGGGAATTCACAAACTCAAACATTTGTTGGATTTGCAGATTTTTGCATGTGAGACTCTCTCTGCATTCAGAGCCTGAACTCATCTTATCCCTTTATGTCCTGGAAGTTCTGCTAAGTGTTTTCCAATTATTAACATTCCTGGTCAAGGTGCAACTTTGATTGGGGTATTCCTTTCATTAGTGAAGGAGATGTGGCCCGGGGAACCACACAAAAGTATTAATGTAATGTCCTCCCCTCTGAACTCACTGAGCATGCAGCCCAAAAGAGCAGCAGTAACAGGGATGCAGGGGGAGCCAACAGCCCTGTGCCAGGGGACCAGGAGAAAATGCAAGAGACTTGAGATTTCTGAATGCATATTCTTTATTTTTTGGCCACAATGAGCCTCAGAGGCAGAAGAATAAAACGTGAGAGAGACAGCGGAACATCCCTCCCTGAGGAAACAAGACCTACACAAAGGACCACAAAACAAACAGGGACTCTCAGACATGCAAACATGCAATTCAATGAGACTTCTTGGCATGACCAGCTGTGTAAGTATTGCTAAGATGTAAGCGACAGACCATGCAGGGCTTTGTCAGAAATAGGTGTGTTTCACCCCAGCAGAGGCCTATGCAGTGTGTTTGGGGTTTGATCCCCTAGGCCTGTTTGTTGGCAGTGTCCATCACTGTTCATGCAGTAGACTGCTCTGAGCAGGATGCCATCTCTGATCTCTCTCTCTCTGTCCCCCAAGGGCAGGCATGGTTTTTCCTAATTGCTTTGTGATGAAACATCTGTTATGGTTCCTGCTCATTTGAGGAAATCTCTCTCTGGAACGTCTCGCTGGCAGTCTCTCCTCTGTCCCACTGCCTGGACTATTGCTCCTGTCTGGGATTATACTGCCTGTGTCTCCTAGTTTCACCTCTAGTCTTGGTCGCTGTGGGCTTGTCTACACTGAAAGTGCACATATTGTGTTGGATGTATCAGTATAAACCTGGTTATAGCAGATTAGCTTGCATCTGTATAAACCAGATTTAAACCAATATAAGTGTGTCCACACTAAAAACTGAACTGGTTTAACTAAATGAGTATAAAAATCCCATTTTTAGTTAAACTGTTTGCATAGACCAGACCTAATTCTGCATTGGATGAGCATCTGCCTTAGGCTATGTCTACACTTAAGCCACTGCAGTAGTGCAACTGCAGTGCTTCAGTATAAGATACTACCTATGCCAATGGAAGGGGTTCTCCCATTGGCTTAGGAAATCCAGCTCCCTGAGAGGTGGCTGCTAGGTTGACGGAAGTCTTCCATCGACGGAGTGCTGTCTATACCGGGGGTTAGGTCAGTGTAGCTACATTGCTCAGGGGTGTGATTATGCTGAGGTAAGTTCCCAGTGTAGACAAGCCCTTAGTTTTGCACGTCACTTCAGTGAGGTCTCTGCTTATGCAATCATTCAATGCAGGGATCTGGAGCAGTCCAGCATGCTGCTGGCTTGAGCTTGTTCTTCCCAATGCCTGGGTACATTGTAGTTTTATGTCCTGGATTGGCATGTTGAGCATTTTCAGGTTGTGCGGAGTTGTTTGCTTTGTTGGATGGGGCGGGGTTGGAGTTGTTCAGCCTGGGAAATGATGAGAGTGGAATGATGTTAAGAGTGGATTATATTTTGATTCGGATTTCACTGTTGACTCTCTAATACTCTGCAGTGAAGGGAACATTTGCTGCTTTGGCTGAGATTCCAGAAGACATTCAATAGTCTTCCCTGTAAGCTGTTAGCAGGAGCCCAATCCTTGCCCGCCATTGATGCTGGCACTCCTGGGCACACAGAAGATTTGCTTGCAGAACTGCAGAGTTTCTAGTGGGGTTTTAGTCCAATCACTGTGATTATTGTGACAGCTTGGTCTCAGACCTCACTCCCAGCCAGTAGAATGAGTTGGATTATATCACTGAATAGCTTTAGCAGCAGCTTTATTGGATGTTTTTATCTATCTCGTGGTTTCTTTATGATATAGAGGCTTGCAGAGAGTTTCCTTGTAATGCTTTTATAGCCAGCCTGAAGCTCCCTGATGCATTTATAATGAGTCCCTTGTATATATAATTTAGGGTTTCTTCAATCTCCTTGTCGCTGTAATAAAAATGTCATTCTGGTTTGGTTGTTTTGGATTTTTTTCCAGAAATACCATGATTTTGTTTTTTCCATGTGTTATAGTTGGCTCTAGAAGATGTAAGTTTCCCTAGACACTCTCTTGGATAGGAGATAGTCTGACGGGGTCATCAGCACACAGTATTTTATATCTTTGGGGAAATCACTGAGGTACCATGTGTGGTGATCTGGGTCAGGCTGAGATGCCATTTGTGTGTTATTTCCCATTCTCGTTGGAAATCCTGTTTGCATGTTATTTACTTTTACCCAGAATGGGATGGATAGTGCATGGTTTTAATGGGGTCATGTTTTCCCCCCAGTTCAACGTTGTGGTGATTTAATGGTCAGTTTAGGGTGCTAGATAGATTTAAAAGCCTAAGAAGCTGATGAGCTGTTTGCCCTGAGTTTTATTTTTTTACATGTTTGTTAATGAACATCTGCAGGGCACAGAGAGCTCGTGACAGAGTGAGGGAGCACAGCAACTGGGTAAGCTGCAAAGGCAAGGAGAATCGAACTGCAGGGAGAGGAGGCCAAGGGATTATAACAATTAGAAAGGCACCAAGTCCCCAAGAAAAGTAACCCTCTGAAAAAAGAACCAAACGTCCCACCATTTCACCTAACAAACACACCCTAAACTTGGGGTACATAAAAAAGCCCAAGAGATTGAAGACCAGCAGCCAGGGGGGAGCTACCCAGTTTACTGCACTGAGTGCAACGTATAGGATTACATGCCTTGTGGACTTGTGACGTTGCTGTGCATGTGATGCAAGCAACTTGTGGTGTGTGGGTTCTTGTGGCCAGAGTAGCTGAACTGAAGGAGGAAAGGGAAACAGAAAGGTACTATGAGAAGACTTTTAGAGATCTAGCAGAGTGGTCCCACCTGTTGTCCAACAGCCCCTGTGCTTTTAAAAAGGATGAAAGCCTTGGGCCAGGACAGCATCAAGCAGGAGCGCAGAGAAATGATCCCATAGTTGGGACCCACCTTCCAGATGATGTCATGGTATTTCTCACACTGAGACTACCCTGTGGGGAAGGGGACCATAGTTGTTAGGAAGACACAGGCAATAGTAATGGGAAACTCAGTTATTAGAAATATAGATTGCTGGGTTTGTGATGACTGGGAAAACTGCATGGTGAATTGCCTGATAGGTGCGAAGGTTGTAGATCTTACGAGACATTTAGATAGACTTACAGGTAGTGCTGGGGAGGAGCCAGAAGTTGTGGTATATGTAGGTACCAGTGACAGAGGAAAAGCTAAGAGAGAGGTCCCGGAGTCCAGACTTAGGCTACTAGGTAAGAGATTAAAGTCCAGGACTCCATGGTAGCATTTTCTGAAATGCTTCCAGTTCCATGCACAGGGGCAGGTAGACAGGCAGAACTTCAAAGTCTCAATGTATGGATAAGATGATGGTGTATGGAGGAAGAATTTGGGAACTAGGGAATCTTTTGGGGAAGGAGTAGGTTATGCTGGAGGGATGGGCTCCACCTTAAACAAAATAGACCCAGATCACTGGCATGTAAAACTGAAAACTTTGTAGAGAAGTTTTTAAACTAAGGACTGGGGAAAAGCCAACAAGTACAGGGGAGTTCTTGGGTTGGGTGGAGACATCCCTTAGGGTGAATTTATTAAAAAGGGAACTCTATATCCTAGTATAGAGGATAGGAAGAAAGTTGGCAAAGTACAGACTGGAGCTACTGAGGAACAGTCAAATGCTAAAGAGTCCTATTTAAAAATAACACATGAAGGCAAGCAACTAAATATTGAAGAAATGTACACGTGCTTATATACAAATGCTAGAAGTCTAAATAATAAGAAAGGTCAACAATAGGGCTTGGCATTAAATGAGGATATTGAATGTGAAAACTTGGTGGAATGAGGGTTACCAGTGGGCCACGGTAATACCAAGGTACAAAATATATAGGAATGGCAGAGTAGGTTGTGCTGCTGGGGGAATGGCACTGTATGTTAAAAAAAATCTTAAATGAATCAAACTGTACTGTAAAATCTCTGTGGATAGAAATTCCATGATGGAATAATAAGAGTATAGAAGTAGGAATGAATCAGTGACTATCTGACCAGGATGGTGACAGTGACTATGAAATGCCCAGGGTAGTTAGAGAGGATACAAAATCAGAAAATGCAGTAATTACGGGTGATTTCAACTATCCTCATGTTGCTGGGGTAAGTGCCACCTCAGGGCATGATCATAGAATCATAGAAGATTAGGGTTGGAAGAAAGGAGGTCATCTAGTCCGACCCTCTGCTCAAAGCAGGACCAACGCCAATTAAATCATCCCAGCCAGGGCTTTGTCAAGCCGGGTCTTAAAACCTCTAAGGATGGAGATCCCACCACCTCCCTAGGGAACCCATTCCAGTGCTTCACCACCCTCCTAGTGAAATAGTTTTTCCTAATATCCAACCTAGACCTCCCCACTGCAACTTCGAGACATTGCTCCTTATTCTGTCATCTGCACACTGAGAACAGTCTAGCTTCATCCTCTTTGGAACCCCCTTCAAGAAAGTTGAAGGCTGCTATCAATCCCCCTCACTCTCTCTTCTGCAGACTAAATACCCAGTTCCCTCAGCCTCTCTCTTCATGTGCCCCAGCCCCCCTAGCATTTTTTGTTGCCCTCCACTGGATTCTCTCCAGTTTGTCCACATCCTTTCTGTAGTAGGGGGCCCAAAACTGGATGCAATACTGCAGATGTGGCCTCACCAGTGCCGAATAGAGGGGAATAATCACTTCCCTTGATCTGCTGGCAATGCTCCTACTAATGCAGCCCAATATGCCTTTAGCCTTCTTGGCAACACTGTTGACTCATATCCAGCTTCTCGTCCACTGTAATCCCCAGGTCCTTTTCTGCAGAACTGCCACTTAGCCAGCCTGTAGCAGTGCATGGGATTCTTCTGTCCTAAGTGAAGGACTCTGCACTTGTCCTTGTTGAACCTTGTCAGATTTCTTTTAGCTCAATCCTCCAATTTCTCTAGGTCACTCTGGACCCTATCCCTACCCTCCAGCATATCTACCTCTCCCTGCAGCTTAGTGTCATCCGTGGGCTTTCTGAGAGTGCAATCCATCCCATCATCTATATCATTAATGAAGATGTTGAACAAAACTGGCCCCAGGACCGACCCCTGGGGTACTCCGCTTGATACCGGCTGCCAACTAGACATCAGGCCATTGATCACTACTCATTGAGCCTGATGATCTAGCCAGATTTCTATCCACCTTATGTCCATTCATCCAATCCATACTTCTTTGACTTGTTGGCAAGAATACTGTGGGAGACCGTATCAAAAACTTTGCCAAAGTCAAGATATATTGCATCCACCATTTTTCCCATATCCACAGATCAGTTATCTCATCATAGAAGGCAGTCAGGTTGGTCAGGCATGACTTGCCCTTGGTGAATCCATGTTGACTGTTCCTGATCACCTTCCTCTCCTCCAAGTGCTTCAGAATGGATTCCTTGAGGACTTGCTCCATGATTTTTCCAGGGACTGAGGTGAGGCTGTAATTCCCCAGATTCTCCTTCTTCCCTTTTTAAAAGATGGGCACTATATTTGCCTTTTCCTAATAATCCGGAACCTCCCCCAACAGCCATGACTTTTCAAAGATAATGGCCAATGGCTCTGCAATCACATCAGCCAATTCCCTCAGCACCCTCAGATGCATTAGATCTGGCCCCATGGACTGTGCATGTCCAGCTTTTGTAAATAGTCCTTAAGCTGTTCTTTTATCACCAAGGGCTGCTTACCTCCTCCCCATACTGTGCTGCCCAGTGCAGCAGTCTGGGAGCTGACCTTATCTGTAAAGACTGAGGGAAAAAAAGCATTGAGTACTTCAGCTTTTTCCACATCATCTGTCACTATGTTGCCTCCCCCATTCAGTAAGGGTCCCACTCTTTCCCTGACCTTCTTGTGGCTAATATACCTGTAGAAAACCTTCCTGTTACCTATCAGAGGGGTAGCCGTGTTAATCTGGATCTGTAAAAGCAGCAGAGTCCTGTGGCACCTTATAGACTAACAGATGTATTGGAGCATGAGCTTTCGTGGGTGAATACCCACTTCGTCTGATGCATGTTACCCTTCACGTCCCTTGTTAGCTGCAACTCCAGTTGTGCTTTGGCCTTCCTGATTACAACCCTGCATACTCGAGCGATATTTTTACACTCCTCCCCAGTCATCTGTCCAAGTTTCCACTTCTTGTAAGCTTCCTTTTTGTGTTTAAGCTCACCAAAGATTTCTCTGTTAAGCCAAGCTGGTCACCTGCCATATTTACTATTCTTTCTGCACATCGGGATGGTTTGTTCCTGCGCCCTCAATAAAGATTCTTTAAAATACAGCCAGCTCTCCTGGACTCCTTTCCCCCTCATATTAGCCTCCCAGGCAATCCTGCCCATCAGTTCCCTGGAAGAGTCAAAGTCTGCCTTTCTGAAGTCCAGGGTCCATATTCTGCTGCTTTCCTTTCTTCCTTGTGTCTGGATCCTGAACTCGACCATCTCATGCTCACTGCTCCCCAGGTTGCTACCCACTTCTACTTCCCTCTTTGTGAGCAGCAGGTGATGGAGAGAGAAAATTTCTAGACACTATAAAAGACAGTTTCCTGGAGCAACTAGTTCTGGAACCCACAAGAGGAGAGACAATTCTCCATTTAGTTCTAAGTGGAGCGCACGGTCTGCTCCAAGAGGTAACTGTAGCTGAATCGCTCGGTAATAGTGACTATAATGTAATTGAATTTAGCATCCCTGTAGGGGGGAAAATAGCAAAGAACCCACCACAGTAGCATTTAACTTTAAAAAGGAGCACTACTCGAGAATGAGGATGCTAGTTAGATGGAAATTAAAAAGAGCAGTCACAAGCATAAATTTATGCCCAAATAAATCTGTTAGTCTTTAAACTGCCACTGGACTCCTAGTTGTTTTTGTGGATACAGACTAACACAGCTACCCCCTGATACTTGAAGCGTAAACTGTGTCAGGCACTCAGCTGGCTCTGGTGTGGCTGCCTTACAACTCAGTGAGCTTGGCTGAGCCCAATAAATCCTCACTAGGTGACTGTGCTCTTTGACTGGAGAGCAGTGGCAAGAGATCACCATTTAAAGCCTGGTAGCAAAAGCAACACAATGGCTACTCATTGTGTTCCACACACACAGCTGCACCAGCCCTGCTTCTTGCCCCAGCCCTTCTCCAACTTGTGCCTGCTCCCCTTCCATCTCTAGTCCCTACCTTCCTCAGAACTCCTGACTCCAACCATTGCCTTTTCCTCTCACCACACCTCCAGCGCTGCTCTTTGGTTCTGTCCTGGCCCCTGACTCTTGGTTGCAGCCACTGGCTTGTCCCTTACCACTCCCCAAGTTCTTCCCTCTGATTCTGCTCCAACCACTGGGCTAGACTCCTGTTCTGATCCCTTGGCCTGCACCCTGGTCTGTTACAAACTGCCTGCCAGCAGCATGGAGGTACTCGAAAACATCATAATAGACCCTCAGATTAAATGTATACCCCACATCAAAAAAGACAGTTGGAGGACCAAAAGAATACCTCCATGGCTAAACAGCAGAATAATGGAGACCATTCACAGCAAAAAGGCATCTTCCCAAAATCTGGAAGTCAAATCCTAATGAGGAAAATAGGGAGGAGCAAAAATTCTGGCAGGTAAAATGAAAGTCTAAGAAGGCAGGCCAAGAAAAGAATTGAGAAACAACTTGCTAAAGACTCAAAAACCAACAGTCAATTTTTTTCTAAGTATACCAGAAGCCTGTCAAACAGGTGTTAAAGATCACTCAAGAAAGACAAGGTCATTGCAAAGAAGATACATTTGCATTGGCCTTCACTGCAGAGGATGTAGGGAGATTCCCATATCTGAGCTAGTCTTTTGGGTGATAAATCTGAAGTACTGTCCCAAACTTATCTGTCAGCTGAAGAGGTTTTAGAACAAACTGATAAACTAAACAGTAATCAGTCACCAGGACCAGCTGGTATCATCCAAGAGTTCTGAAGGAACTCAAAAATGAAATTGCAGAACTACTAAGTATTAACTGCATTAAGTATCAGAGGGGTAGCCGTATTAGTCTGGATCTGTAAAAGCAGCAAAGAGTCCTGTGGCACCTTACAGACTAACAGACGTATTGGAGCATGAGCTTTCGTGAGTGAATACCCACTTCCTCGGATGCATGAGAGTAACTGCATTAAGTAACTTATCACTGAAATCGGCCTCTGTATTAGATGATTGGAAGGTAGCTAATGTGATGCCAATTTTTAAAAAGAGCTCCAGAAGAGATGCTGGCACTTACAGGTCAGTAAGTCTAATTTCAGTATCCAGAAAACTCGGGGAAACTATAATAAAGAACAGAATTATTAGACACGAAGATAAAAACGATGTGCTGGGGAACAATCAACACAGCTTTTGTAAAGGGAAGTCATCCCTCACCAATCTATCAGATTCTTTGTGAGTCAACAAGCACGTGGACAAGGGTGATCCAGTCAATATAATGTACTTGGATTTTCAGAAAGCCTTTGACAAAACCCCTTACCAACGACTCTTAAGGAAACTATGGGTATGTCTACACTACCCGCCGGATCGGTGGGTAGTGATCAATCTATTGGGGATCAATTTATTGCATCTAGAGTAGACACGATAAAATCGATTCCCGATTGCTCTGCCATTGACTCTGGAACTCCACCGCGTGTGAGAGGTGGAAGCAGAGTCGATGGGGGAGCGGCAGTGGTTGACTCACCGCCATCCTCACAGCCAGGTAAATAGACCTAAGATACGCCGACTTCAGCTATGCTATTCACATAACTGAAGTTGAGTATCTTAGGTCGACTCCCCCCACAGTGTAGACCTAGCCTGTGTAGCCATGGGATAAGAGGGAAGCTCCTTTCACGGATCAGTAACTGGTTGAAAGATAGGAAACAAAGAGGAAGAATAAATGGCCAGTTTTCACAATGGAGAAAGGTAAACAGAGGTGTCTCGCAAGGACCTGTATTGGATCTATGCTGTTCAATATACTGACTAATAATCAGGAAAAGGGAGTGAAAAGAGGGTGGGAGGGATAGCTCAGTGGTTTGAGCATTGGCCTGCTATAAACTTGGGGTTGTGAGTTCAATCCTTGAGGGGGGCCATTTGGCGATTGGTCTTGGTTTGAGCAGGAGGTTGGATTAGAATGATCTTCTGAGGTCCCTAATAATCTATGATTCTATGTGTGTGAGGTGGCAAAGTTTGTTGATGTCCCAAAACTATTCAAGATAAAGTGCAAAGAGTTACAAAGGGATCTCACAAAACTGGGTGATGGGGAAACAAAATGGCAGATGAAATTCAATGTTGTAAAGTGCAAAATAATTCACACTGGGAAAAAATAATCTCAACTATACATATAGAGTGTAAATTAGCTAGTACCACCAAAAAGAGAGATCTTGGCGTTACTACGGATAGTTCTTTGAAAACTTTCACTCAGTCCACAGCAGCAGTCACAAAGGCTAACAGAATGTTAGGAACTATTAGGAAAAGAGCAGTTAACAAGACAGTAAATATCATAAAGCCACTATATAAACCCAGACTTTGAATACTGCATGCAGTTCTGGTTGCCACATCTCAAAAGTGGAAATGGAAAGGTTCAGTGAAGGTGATCAAGGGTATGGAACAGATTCCATATAAGGAGAGACTAAAAAGATTTAATTAACCTGTGGAACTCATTGCCATGGGATGTTATGATGGTGAAAAGTATAATTGGGTTCATAAAAGAACTGGATAAATTCATGAAAGGTAGGTTCATCAGTGGCTCTTAGCCAAGATGGTCAGGCATGCAATCCTATACTCTGGGCGACCCTAAACCTCTGACTGCCAGAAGGCAGGGTGGATCACTCCATAAGTACCCTGTTCTTTGCACTACCTCTGAAGTTCTGGCACTGGTCACTGTTGTAGACAGGATAATGGGCAAGATGGACCCAGTCTGGCAGCTCTTATAGTATGAATTTGGCTTTAATGGATTGTGCCATGACCAGACGGTTACCATGCTATCCTTGCACTGAGGATGGTGTGGAAATGCTGCTGCTCGCCCAGATCCTTCTGCAGTTTGTGTTGATACAGTAGTGCCGTTTGTGTATAATGGAGCTATTAGCCTGCTAGGCCGTGTCCCAGGGAGTGCCTGAGTTGGAGGGGAGGTTTGAGTAGGGCTTTCTGGGGACATTCAGTGGTGCAGCTTGTTTCATACATTGTCTGGGACACAAGATTCCATGCAGGCTCTTACACACAGATGTGCACACACTCACCTAGACACACGTGGTATGTACACAGGCAACAGCGGCAGGGCGGAGACCTTATGCACATTCCTTAGATCTGCCTTTGGCTCTCCTGCCTTGGGCCTCCAACTGCATGGCTAGTCTCATTCTCCACCAGCTCCTTGCACTCACTCCTGCTCTCTCAGGGTTTCTCCCCCAGCCAGTCCTTTCTTGTCCCATATCCTTGCGCAGGCAGAGTCCTTCTTGCACTCTGGTGGCTCTGGTGTCCAGTCTATGCACACACAGCTCAGGGCACAGGCAGGGCTCTCTCCATGCTCACGGGGCTGTGGGTGCTTTTCCTCCCTGGATCCGTGCTCAGCAGAGTCTCCTCATCCTCTCCCTCTTCGAGAATTTTCTCGATGATGAATGAGCTTTGGAAACCTTCCCAGAGCTGTCACCGGAGCCTCCAAGCTGTGGCTAATTGGGTCAGATCTGCTCCGGCAGAACAGTGGGATTAATCTGCTTCTCTACTGAATCAGCCGCTATAGGGAGGGAGGGAAGGAGGAAGGGAGAGAGAAAGAGCCATCTTAGTGCAGCATAGGAAGGGGAAGGCAGAAGAGAGGGAAGGAGGCTGGATCGGCAGGACACTGCTGGAGGGGGAGGAGGGTAGTGAGTGGGGCAGAAGGAGCAGGTGATGCTGTGGCTCATCACTCTGGCTACCCTCTCCCGACTGTGGTAGGAGGAACACAAGTTCTAGCCCAGGATGGAAAGCAGATGACCCTGTTCTGGCTGTGGGTTGAGTTAGTGCACTTTCTGCTGCTGCAGTTCTGGCCAGCAGGGCTCTGCCCTTTGACTCTGGGGAATCAATAACTGATACAACCCTTGGCCCCAAGCTCAGATTCAATTCTCAGTTAAAGTTTACTCTTTCTCTGTGAGTTAAAATAATCTGTTCTGTGTTTTCTGCCCCAATGATTTCTAGTCTCAGCCAGTGATGGAGGAGCTCTGGCTAGGGGATTGGGCTCCACACTCAGTGATCCCCAAGCTCAGAAACTTCTCTAGAGATTTTGAGCCCCCTCCCAAGCAGACAGGAGGTCCCTCCTTCTCCCACTCCTCTCCTGAGGCCTTGTCTACTCCTGAGGACAACCAGCAACCTTCTCTGCTTACAGGTGGCTTGTTTCCTCTCACCAACTGCTTAAATTGGGGGGAAAGGCAGTACTCTCTGAGCCTCTGCCCACAAACCAAGCTCCACCCACTTGGAGTGCCAGACTACTAGCAGTGTGCAAATGCTCAAAATAAGATTGCTGGAGCTTCAAGAGATGTGCTGGATAAAGGAACATTCAGCACATGCCCAGGGCCCTGGCTCCCAGAACCATGTGGGGACGTCAGAAGCTCAGTTTCCATTAAACATCATTCCTAGCCCTCATGGTTGTGAAGAAAATCTTGAAAGTGTTACCTGGGTGTATAAGTGGTGCAGTGAATCTGTCTGAGTCTGGAGAGCGCCTGTAGCTGAGGGCAGAGCAGGAGCAGCTAGAGCCAGGAAGGAAGTCGACTGACCTCACACCGCTCAACTAAGCAAACCTGGCCCCTGCTGCTGTTTGGAGTGGGGTGGAGGGGACTGGGACAGCTGGAGGGGGCAATTTGGATGCTCCACTGGGCTCTGTAGGATTGGTGCTCCCTTGGCAGGGGGCTCACAGGTCATTCCTTCTCTCTGGTTTTTTAACTCTGCTCATGGGATTAGTGGAGGAAAAGTAGATGTTTCTTTTTTAAGCACCACTCCCTCCTGACCCCAGAATAGAATGTCACTCGCAGCAGAATATGCAGATCTGTGATCTGCCCTCTTCCTGACATGCTCTGACCACTTGCAGTGTCTCCAGGGGCTTGGTCCCCTGCTCTTCTGCAATTCACTTAGATATCATCTTCTCGATGTGATTGTGAACCTGCTTCCTCCTCTGGTAGCACTCAAAAGCTGGAGTTATGATTGTATATCACAGTGTGATTCACAGTAGTGGGGTGTGCATGAAGTGTGGGGGGTTGTGATTATCTGAGTGTGTTAAAGACGGTATTAGTGCCGGTGTGCTTGGGAGTCACGATGATGCTGGGTTAATGCCTGGAGACTGGCCCTGCCTTCTGTGCAAACATGGCCTTATGAGCTCCTTGCTGCTTGCATTGCACTGAGGAACTGTGAGCAGCAGTCACTGTACATTAACAGAGTGGTTTGTGTGGGTATTACAGTGCCTGATGGTATATTTAAAGAATCCAACTATATCATGACTCTTGTGCTAGGAAAGGGAGGAGACCAGAAAACTCTGAAAGCCACCAGGAACCTCACCTTGAAGATCTAACTCTTCTGTGCAATGCACAGCTAATGCAGTGATAGGCCCCATCGGAAACCCGCAGCCAACCAGTTAGCAGATGTGGTCGAATTTTTTGTTCCCAACAAAATATGGCTGTTTTCATGAAAATATTTTGATTTTCACAACATTTTCTATTTTTCAAAACTCTTTTTTAGGAGTGGGGTGAATTTGTCAGTGTTTTGGGGTGTGGGGGCGTTGTGTGTGTGTTTTGGATTCCCAGCTTTGACTCTTTTAATTAGTGATAAAATGGGATTTTTCAAGACATATTTTCTGAACATATTCAATTTTAAAATTGAAAAAAATGGGGTTGAAAAATATGATTTTTAAAATGAAAATCTCTTCAAAAATTCACTGAAAATTTTGAAAAGTGAAAAATCTGTTCATTTCACAAATCAAGGGGATAAAACTGTCTCTGATTTTTTTTATTTTTGTCTCACCTTTTTTAACAAGCTGATATTGATAGATTTAGATAGCAGGGTCATGTCAGTGCAAGCATTGCTTAAAGTTCACCCATCACAAGGGGCTGCAAACCCAAAATTTCTAAGAGACCCAGGTGGCTGAGTGGTGCACATGTTTAGTACCATCTGGGGGAAAGCCAGCCCCCTCTGATTGACTGCTTTACCCATCTTCCCGCTTCCTAGGGTAGAGCAACCAATGAATGCTGCTGCAGGAAGCACTATCCCCCACTCCGCCCCCGCTCTGCAACCTAACATCATTCTTACAGAAGGGGAAGGGCAAGACGGAGCAGAAAGAGCTGGTCAGCTCCGCCTCCTTTCCCCCCTTCTTCTCCTGTGAGCAATTGTATGGTTCCTCTCCTCCCCTTCCCTCCCTGCAACACCTGCCTGGGAAGGGGTGGAGGGGCCCCACAGCAGTCCCCCAGCTTGGGAAAGAGGTTGAAGACAAGTGCCCAGGAGCTGTAGGAGAACAGAAGTGATGCTGGGCGTGGTGGAGAATTGATGCGGGGCTGGAGGAGGCAGAACAGATATGGAGGCAGAATTGATGTGGGGACTGGGGGAACAAGATTTATTTGGGGGTTGGGGGCAGAATTAGTTGCTGGACAGATGTGAGGGCGATCAGTGCCCCACCACATATAGTATTTTAGACCACATTAAGCCCTGAGTGCAGTTACACTACCACAAAGCTCTGTAGGGAATGAACGGGATTGCGGGACATGATGCACTGTGATTTACTCACAGATCTTTACAGAATTCGAGGAACTCCAGCAGCAGATTTATTCTGAAACAAGAGATCTCTAAAGTTGAGCCTTGGATAGAAAACACTGCTGTCAGGGTCTTATTCCCACTTTGAACTTTAGCGTCCAGAAAGTGGAGACCTGCATGTACCCCTCTAAACTTAATTCCTAGCTTAGATCTGATAACGCTGTCACCAACCAAAATATAGTGTTTGGTACACTTTCTGTCCCCCAAAAACCTTCCCTGGGGAACCCAAGACCCAAATCCCTTGGGTCTTAAAACAGAGAGAAATAAACCATTCCCCCTCCTTTCCCTCTCCCAGACTTTCCCTGAGAGATACACTGATCCAAACTCCTTGGATACTAAAACAGAGAGGAATTAATCTTTCCTCCCCGCCCCACCACTCCCTGGTGAGTCAGACTCAATCCCTGTCTTATACAAGGAAAATCAATCAGGTTCTTAAAAAAGAAAGCTTGTAATTAAAGAAGAAAAAGTAAAAACTATCTCTGTAAAAACAAGACAGAAAATTGTATCAGGGTCTTCAGCTTATATAACTGAGGGAATCCCTCCCCGCCTAAGATCAGCAAACAGAGGGGAAAAAAATATCCTTCCAGAAAATACACATTTGGCAAATAAAGAAAACAAACATAAAGACTAATCCGCCTTGTCATTAAACAGATAGCTAAGGGTTAATGTTTCTTTTACTCTAAAGTTAACAAAGGAACCCAACACCTGAACAAGAGGGACCATTCAGGAACCAGATTTTCACAGCTCAGGGAGGGATTTGTCGGGTTTTTTGGTTCTTGGGGTCTGTTTGTCTGTTCGGGTGCTCTCTCAGCCTATGAGAGGTTCTATTTCCATCCTTCTAATCTTCTGATTTCCCAGTTTGTGAGAAAGGGACAAAAGTATAGTCTTTAAATGTTTTGCTGTATGGCCATCTGTCTGTATCTGGCGGTGGAGTCTTTATGTGTATTTGCTATAAGTACTTAAATTGTATTGTTTTTGGATTAAGGGTTTTATTCCCTTTTCTATTGTTCATTATTTTCTATAAGTTTTGAAACCCTGTATCACCATCTAGGTTTACAGAGGACTGTTATTCTATTCTTTCTTCCTTTTTTTATTAACAGTTTTGCTTTTTAAGACCTGTTGATTTTTGTTTTCTATGTTGACCCACAGGAAATGGGTGGGAGAAAGGAAAGGAAAACTGCTGCTCTGTGTTTAACTCTCCTAGTTGTCCAGGGCGGGAAGAGCATATGGGGGAGGAAATAGGAATCTTTTCTTGTTTCCTTGGTCTTTGGGTTTGTCTCTTTGTGAACGAGAGGAGACATGCTTCTTTATTCGTGATGTAAAGAGGGTTGGCATCAGTAATGCTCAGGTTAGCCCAGAGCAAATTCTGGGTGGGAGAGAAGGTGAGGAATGGCTATTATTTCCTTTTGTTGGTAAGACTCAGGGCTTTCTGAGTCTTGGTGGTCCCCCAGAGAAGGTTTTGGGAGACGCAGAGAGGGAGCCAAGCCCTGGAAATCACTTGGCTGGTGGCAGCGATGTCAGATCTAAGCTGGTAATTAAGCTTAGAGGGTTCGTGCTAGCTTCTCAGGTTATGAACGCTAAGGTTCAAATCTGAGTAGGAAGCTATGACAGCCTTCTATCTAGTACTTACTATTTTTGAACATGAGAGACTGTTTCAGAAAGATTGGAGAAATCTGGTTGCATGTCTGGCCCCTCTTAACTCCAGAAGAGAACAAAGAACAACCCAAAAAGCACAAACAAAGACTTCCCTCCACCAAGATTTGAAAGTATCTTGTCCCCTGATTGGTCCTTTGGTCAGGTGTCAGCCAGGTTCACTGAGCTTGTTAACCCTTTACAGGTAAAAGAGACATTAACCCTTTACTATCTGTTTATGACAAGTGCTCTTATCACTGTTGATAAAAGTGGAGGTGTCCCTTCAGGTGGGCTCAGAGCAAATATTGATTTGCCAGAATTTCCCCCCAATCTCAGGAAGTAATTAAGGCAATTTCCAGATCTTCACTTTTATTAACCAGCAAGCTCCTGCCCCAGATTGTCTGCTGAGCCGAGGGGGGACTCCTTGAGTCTCTACCAAGCCCCAGTCCAAGGACTACTCCAAGATGTACCATTTGTAACAGACCCAAAGGGACAATGTATTAGCTGAAGATCGCTGCAGTGCATTCTAGTCACACCTCCTCTCCTCTCCCTGCCTTGACACTACCTGCTCTGCAGGTTGTACAGAGGAAGATGCTAGCACCCAACAATAGAGGAATCCTCTCAGCTAGGGGTATACAGCCAGTTTCTGCTTTCTTTGCATGCCTCAGTAATGCAAAGGGGGCAGAGCAGGGCAAAGAATCAGCCCCCACCTATAGCCACTGTTGCCCTGTGCTGCACCACCATCAGTGGTTTGGAGGTCTGGCTCAGGTTGAACAAAACCGAGGTTCTTCTTCCAGCAGGTAATACTGGGAGTGCCCTGAGAATCAGTTGCAATGAGATTTCAGAGGTTTCTAAACTCCTGCTGGCAGATGCTAAGGGGAGAGGTTGAAGCCCCATTTCATGGGATATTTAAAACTAGGCTGAACAAACCCATAGCGAATGTATTATAGGGAGCAGGGCAGCACTGACCCCAGGAAAAGGGTTGAATGGGACTTACCAGGTCATTCCTCACACTGAGTCAGGATTATGTGTAAGACTATTTCCAGGGCCCTTCTGCCCCCAACCCAACCAGAACCACAGGCTGCAGAGGAGCACAAATGCAAAAGTGAAAATTCACCTACAGAGCCACCAGGAGCTTTGGCAAGACACAGACCAGGCCCCAGGTCATTCTAGGCTGAGCTTTGGTCTAGGCTCAGGCTGGGCTATTTTTAGAGGACTAAGTTTCACTCTGGGTTCCTGTTCAGCCTCAGCTGCACCATTCCCCTCCCCTCCTCTGTCACAGCCTGTTTTATTTATTGGGAATCTCAACAAAGTTTCTTTACTTATTAATATTGTTGGTTAAATTTCACAGTTACAGATGTAAATACTCTAATAGTATTTCTTTCTTCTTGACGTTTGAAGAGAGGAGCTTCCTATATATGAATTAATTGAAACAGAATAAATCAGATCTGGCTGCATAGGGCATGTGCTTGAGGGAGGACACAGTGTTCCAAGGATATTCCCAGAATGCACCTTGCTTTGCAGCTAGAGGTACAGACATTCTGGTTTGATGAGGCTGCTCAAGTTTCCCAGCCAATCACACTGAAACCAGTGACCTGCCTGGTTAGCCACCTCCCTCCTGTCATGCCTAGCAGCCCCATCTGTGTAAGAAAGGAACGAGGATGTGCAGATGCTTATGGGCTGGCTGCATTATGTGCCCTGTCTGAGGACAGGACTCACGCGGAGGGTAGGTGTAAAGCCAGCTCTGCACCAGGTAGCAAGGAACACTCTGCCAGGGGCAATCCAGAGGGGGCCTCCCAGCTGCTTTGGCCCAGCACATCCATTATAAAGCAGCCACTCCCTGCTGTAACCATTAGCCTGCACTCCCTCCCCTGTTTGTATGGCTGCCTTCTGCAGATGTAGTGATGTTTGAGGCCTGGGGAAGGTCTGTCATAACTGGAGCAGTTGTATCTATTGAGAGATTTTCCTCTTGGGCTCAGTGAGACATTTTGTTAGCTGAGCTGTTGATGAGCTGTTCCTTCTGATTTGTTCAAGGTAAGATCACCCTTCTCCTCGCCCTGGGGTTTTGCTTATTCCTGGCCATTGAGAGTCACACATTCAGTAATATTTCAGTGTGCAAAATTATTCTCAGGGATGTGCACTTACTGCTGGGGCTGGAGAGAGAGCAGCTGTAGCGAGCCTTGTGATCTCTTGGGGGGCAGGGCAGGGAGGACTAATAGTGAAGCAAGAGAGGAGGAGAGAGCTGCCCTGTGCTCTGCTGGCCTCCCTCTTTACAGACTGCTCTCAGGTCACCAGCACAATAGACCCAGTACAGCAGAGAGAGGTGGAGCCGAGCACCAGCTCTCTGAGGGTTCCACCTCCCATGTAAATAAGGCTGCCTAAGGAAAGCGCTTCTAAGAGGGTCATAAATCTTTGATGAGGATTCATTAATGCTCTGAGTTAAACTGAACTGGGTGTGAATTGAATGGGCAGCGCTGGTTGCAGGGAGATTACTGCATCAGCCAACCATTGCTCATTAAGGCAGAGTCTCAGGAAAATGCGCCAGGTGGACAAGACGCAGGGAAACAGCAACTGCACAGAAAAACAAAGCAAAGGGCCAGGCTGTTTTTCCCCCAGTTTCTCCTGATTTAGGCTGATACAGGAGGGGCTGAGTGAAGGAGTAAACACTCAAAGCCCCAGCATAAGTACCCTTAGTGTCAGAAAGATTTTCCTAATATCTAACCTAAATCTCCCTCGCTGCAGATTAAGCCCATAACTTCTTATTTTATCTTCAGTGGACAGGGGGAACAATCGATCACCATCCTCTTCGTAACAGCCTTTAACATATTTGAAAACTGCCATCAGGTTCCCCCCCCCAGACTTCTTTTCTCAAGACTAAACATGTCCAGTTCTTTAAGTCTTTCCTTGTAGATCAGATTTTCTGAAACTTTCATGATTTTTGTATCTTTCCTCTAAACTTTGCAATTTGTCCATATTTTGCCTGAAGTGTGGCACAATACTCCTGCTGAGGCCTCTCCAATGCCAAGTAGAGTGGGACAATTACCTCTCGTGTCTTACATACAACACTCCTGTTAATATACCCCAGAATGATATTAGCCTTTTTTGTAACTGCATCACATTATTGACTCATATTCAGTTTGTGATCCAGTATAAACCCCAGATCTTTTCCCACAGTACTACCACTAGCCAGTTATTCCCCATTTTGTAGTTGTGCATTTGATTTTTCCTTCCTAAGATAAGTGCTTTGCACTGATCTTTGTTGAATTTCATCTTGTTGATTTCAGACCAATTCTCAAATTTGTCAAGTTCCTTTTGAATTCTACTCCTGGCTTTCCAAAGTGCTTGCAACTCCTCCCATCATTCTGTCATCTGCAAATTTAACAAGCACATCCTCCTCTCCGTTGTCCAAGTCATCAATGAAAATATTGAATAGTACCAGACCCAGAACTGACACCTGCAGGAGCCCATCAGAAACACCTTCCCAGTTTGACAGCAGACTATTGTTAACTACTCTTTGAATATGGTCTTTCAGCTAGTTGTGCACCCACTGTATAGTAATTTCATCTGGCCCACGTAGTTTGCTTATGAGAATGTCACATAGGACTGTGTCAAAAGCCTTACTAAAATCAAAATATATCACGAGTACTGCTTTCCCCATTATCCACTAGGCCAGTAATCCTGTCAAATAATGGATCTTACTGTGTGCAGGAAGCAAGGGCAGAAGCAAGGTAATCTGTGTTTATGCATGAGCTCCACTTGGTCCCATCTGGGATTGCATCTGGGGCTGGGCCGCCCAGGGTGGGGGGCAAGTGGGGCAATTTGCCCCAGGCCCTGGGCTCCGCAGGGGCCCCCACAAGACTAGCTGAGGCTCCCTTCCTGGTCTGACCCTGCCTCTGCCCCTCTCCCGGAGCCTCGGCACATCCAGGAACATCCCTGGACATCCCTGCAACGTGCCTCCAGCGGGGTCTGAGCACCTCCCTGCTCAGAGCCACGTGGTAAGGGGACGGGGCCATGAGCTCCAGGCCAAGCAGAGGGAGCTCAGGCCCCGCCGGAGCCACGCTGCAGTGCTGTTCAGGGACGCTCCTGGATGCAGCACGCTGAGGCTCTGGGTGAGGGGGCAGCTGGGGATAAGGGGCCGGGACCAGGGGGTTGGCTAAGGGGCAGGAAGTTCCGGGACAGTCAGGGCACAGGGAGGGGGCAGAGGTTGGGGGGGCAGTCAGGGTCAGGGAATAGGGGGTTTGATCGTGGGCATTCTGGGGGTCTGTCAGGACTCAGTGGGGGGGGGTGGATAGGGGTCAGGAAGTCAGGAGACAGGGAGCAGGGGTGCGGGTCCCGGGGAGGGGGTTGGGGGTCTTTGGGGGATGGTGAGGGACAAGGAGCAGGATGGTCAGGATTCTGAGGGGCAGGCAGTTGGGGGCAGGAAGTGGGTGGCGGGTGCGATATGGGGGCAGGGCCAGGCTGTTTGGGAGGTACAAGCCTTCCCTACCCTAAAGCTCATTCAGCAGTCTGAGGCTTGCAGAAGAGCCAAGCTGATAGCTTTTCCATTAGGGTTTACCATCCTTTCACTTCTCAAATGTCAAATTATGTCTATATTTAATTTCAGTGCCATACGGGAGATTCATGTCAGGGGAGGTAGCTTCATTTAAAATAACCACTGGGGGAGGGATCACATGAGAAGAGCAATATCCTATCACCACCTACCTCCTTCCCAACCCTACAAAGGGAAACCACCCGCCCCCGTCCCCTGCATTCCCTGAGGCTTCAGAGGAGTTAATTCAGTGGTTCTGAAACTTTGGTACTGGTGACCCCTTTCACATAGCAAACCTCTGAGTGTGACCCCCTTATAAATTAAAAACATTTTTTTTATATATTTAACACTATTATAAATGCTGACGGCAAAGCGGGGTTTGAGGTGGAGGCTGACAGCTTGTGACCCCCAGTAATAACCTTGTGACGGTCTGAGGGGTCCTGACCCCCAGTTTGAGAACCCCTGGTTTAATTTAATTTTAGCACCCTGTGTCCATTAACATGCATGTGCTATTTTTAGCATTTCCATTTTCACAAAATAGGCTCGTCCCAGATTCTGGAACAAGCTCAAATAATATTTGGGGATATACCTATCACCAGAAAGGACCTTGAATTCAGCCTGCTGCCTTTGCTAGCACAGCCAAGTACTGATTTTTGCCCCAGACCCCTAAGTGGCCCCCCGTAAGGATTGAACTCACAATCCTGGGTTTAAGCAAGCCAATGCTCAAACCACTGAGCTACCTTTCCCTGACAGTTCTGTTTACCTCCTGCCACTAATCCAGCCGTGCCACTTAACCCTCACCAAACTGTAGCTGCCCTCAGCCCTGATCATGAGCATCCCTTGCTATTGCAGTTCTCCGCACGCACGCAACAGCTCTACTGATGCCCTTCCATCCTGATACACAACTCTTGCTTTCATATTCCTGAGCCTCTCCTGAGGAAAGGCTGCCAATCATTCTGAGCCCTGGGAGGAGATTGTGGTGGTGGAAATGTACCTGGGCCACCAGACGCCAAGAGGAGTGGAGTCCCATTTCCAGTGCTCAGCCCGCTGGTCCCCAAGCCCCTGTCTGGGACAGAAGCAGCATTGTTGTTTTCCTTGGCACATGTAAGACCATAAAACCTGACAGGTATCAATCTGATCTTTAAAGCCATCCACGAACTACTAACAGTGCTTAAACTAAGATACGAGCAGGCTCCAAGCATCCGTCCCTCCCCACCTGGGATGGCCACGGAGGCCTGGAGAGGCAGAGAAGAGCCGTTATCGATTTTGATGTTACTTCATCTCCAGATTGCAAAGCTGCCTCTCCCCTCCCCCTGCATTAAGGGCTAATTTTAGAATCGGAAGAATTGATAATGTGGTTATGTTCATCATGTAAACCATACCATTTCCCGTCTAAGGCAGCTGCTCTCTGCTGGGAGCCTGGCCGGGGGCTGAGCTCACCAAGCTGCCCTTGGAGTCATACACAGCTTTGGTTGCCCCTGAAAAGCTGAGTGTGTCCCCCTACACACACACATACACAAACAGTATAAAAGAGAAACCTACCCTCCTAAACTTGCTGTAAACTCCTCTTTCCTGCTCCATCTGGCTGGGTAGCCGGGGTGGGGAGTGGAGGGGTTGGAATCAGTTACGGCAACAGTGGATGGAGGTGTCCTGTTAAGCAAAATTGGGGGGATGCACCAGAAAACCATGCACAAGGTTTGTACCTCCCCACACTGAAACATGGTACAGGTGCCAGGAGGTCTGAGAGTTTGCCAGCCCCAGAATACTGGAGGCTGTGAAAACGGCCTAGTTTTATTATGTATGTGTACCTACATGTGTGTGTGTGTGTAGGGGCCGGAGTGCGTGCTCATGGGGTGAGCACATTGGTGTGACTGTGTGCATGTATCTTGTATACAGGTTTGCATATGCATGTGTACAAATTCGTGTCTGCAAGCATAGGTTTTTGTGAGCGTGTGTGTGGGAGTGCACATGGGGGGGCCTGTTCTGAGGGATATAGGTTTGTGTGTGTGTGTGTATATGCTCATATGGAGGGCTTGTTGTGAGGGATGTAGGTTTGTATGCATGTGTGTGCACTCGCGAACGTGAGGAGTCTGTTCTTCAGGATACAGGATTGTGTGTGTGTGTGTGTGTGTGTGTGTGCACGCATGTGGAGGATCTATTGTGTAGGAGGTAGGTTTGTGTGTGTGTGCACATGCGCATGTGAGGGGGGCCTGTTCTGCGGGATATAGACGTGGGGAGGGGTGTGCACACACACATAGGGAGCCTGTTCTGAGGGATATAGGTTTGTGTGATGCACTGGCATCCCAGGGGAAAGCACATTTGATCCATTTTAAGGAAGAAATATACAAATGCAGTGGTTCTGGCCAGGCAAAGTGGGTGCAGCTCAACTGAAATCCGGGGCCTTCTTGTGGTGTAGGGCAATCAGCCAGACATGTGCCACGTACAGCACAGTGGCCAAAGAACAAAGTGTGACTCCAGTGGTGTGGGGGAGGGAGGGAAGGAAAAGGGCATCACCCTGGGGAGGCCGGAAAGAGGGGAGCAGATTCCAGTGTATGAATGATTCCCATCGACCCAACCATGCAGAAGGCTGGAGACATGGCAGAGGAACCCCAGCTGCCATACACCCACCAGTCTAGATGGCTGATAGAAGGCAAGGTGGTCCATGGGGATGTGAGAGAAAAATAAACCCCCATTGCATTCCTCTAATATCAGCATGGACTTATATGCAGGCCTTGGTACAAATTTACGTGCAGGCCGTATCTAATGTCAAACTTTTTTAACCTTTGTCCAAACTATTGGAAACTATTGGAAACTCCCCAACTTTTGTGACTTCCTCAAAATCTGTTTATCTGCCAGTTAGCAGAACAGTGTGGCAATAATTGCTTGCTCAAGTAACCGCAAGTAGGGGTGCTGATCTCAAGGGGTCTCGCATGACCATCCTAAGGGACAACAACAGGAAAATGTGCTAATATCAGTTGCTAAGCAATGTTATCTGCAATGTTTATGCCATATAAGGAATATATCAGTTATATTTTGCAATATTAGCGAGGTAATAATCCAAATAAGGTATCTTAACACGTAAGCTAAATATGATAATGTGTGGTTTTAAGCTTTATAAACCCTGGTATATTTTGTGAGGGCAGAGCAGCTTAGCCCTTGCTAGGGTGACACGCTGTCTCTCCCTGCATATATGCTTGTAATGAATAAGGGAGCCTCAGGCTATCTGATTCGAAATTAACAGAGTGGTGGTCTTTTCACCAACAGGGATAAGGCTGTCATGGGGTCAAAGCTGGGTTGAGGGGGGCAACATGGACATTCTTGCCCTTTGGTGGCTAGTAAGGAAGCAGCGGCTGCCCATATTTTAACTGAAGAGCACAGAGGCTGCGTGGCACAGGCAAGGGCTAGCCAGGCTCTTTCCCAGCCTGCTGGACCTTAGGGGTAATTGCTCCCTCCAGAGCCTGGTCTATTATCACCCCCTGCCCCACAGCTGTATGGAGCAGGGACTGACACAAACGTCCGGGTGAGGATGGAAATCATTCTCAGCCTGTCTTTGGCCCAGAAAGAACCTGGATTATCAGTGCTATTTGTCTCCTCAGCAGGCTGGTGAGGATAGATGGGGGAGGAGGTGCAGCCATTGCAGGCTGCACATGGGACTGGGAGAGCCTGGATCTTCCCCAGAGCTGGCAGATTCTTATCCTTTCCCCTAAGTTATGCACCATCGAGGGGCTGCTGGTGTCTGTGGAGCCAACACTGCCCAAGTGATTCACATTTTTGTTAGACCTTGCTTTAAATGGCAATGCAGAACCTTGGCGCCACCTGCTCTGGGCAGGGTGGAGTCGCTGGCAGGAGCCCAGCCACTGGCCCTGCAAGCAGAAATACTGCAGCTTGCCTGCAGCCAGGCAAATGAATTAGAGAGGACAGCAAAACAGTGAGTGGGCAGGAGCCAGGGGATGGGAAGGCTGAGAGCTAACAGCTGCCTCCGCTGAGACCAGCTTCTTAAAGAGAAACACCAGGGAACATGCTCATGGCATTCATAGAATCATAGAATATCAGAGTTGGAAGGGACCTCAGGAGGTCATCTAGTACAACCCCCTGGTCAGACATTTCTCCACAAATTCTCCACATCCTTCTGCACAGCTCCAATCACCTCCTAGTTCACTTCCCACCATGAATACACCCTCTCCAAGGGCATGGCCACAATGCAACAGGCAGCAAGCCTCCTAGCCCAGCTAGATAGACTTACGCTAGCAGGGCTCGAGCAAGTGCAGTAAACACAGCAATGTGGACATTCTGGTTAAACTGGTGCCACAATGTGTATGGACACTCTGCATGGCTGTTTAGCCTGCAGTGGTGTTAATGAGGCCCAATGGAGTTTCTGGCAGAGCTCACGGGCCTTTTCTTCATTAGATCCAAAGAGAATGCAAAGCAAACATAAGGAAGGAGACTAGTAACATGAATCCCGCTCATCCCTACCCTCACAGAAGGCAGGGATCAGCTGGGTGCACAGGAAAGGATTCTCATGCACTCTCTGTTGTCTCAGGTGTATTGTTTCCCTTTAGCCAGGATCTCTTGGTCTCTCTGTGACTTGCCATTACACCCCCTCCTGTGGCGTTAATGAAGAGACAAAACGGATATTTTTCTAACAGTTCTCTGGCCTGTGTTATACTAGATGATCACAATGGTACCTTCTGGCCATGGAATCTATGAAACCAGATGATGCTGCCACAGACCCCTGCAGCACCACTGGACCTAGCTCCCCAGCATGTTACATGGCTCACAAGTGTTCAGGGCTGCAGCCAGTTCTCAGCCCGTGCACTAGTGTCATTTCCAAGCTGATCTGAATGTTGAGTGAGATTTCAGTGAAACAGAGAATGAAATGCTTGAATGACATCCACATATACCACATCCCCTGCATTCTCTTCAGCCACTAAGGGCCTAGATCTGCAACCTTTACTCAAGTGAGTAATCTTACTCCTGCAAATAGCCCCTAATTTTGTAATTTAATCTAAAAGGCTTCATTATGTTTGCCAATCCCTGGCAGAGCATTATCTGCTCCTATGTCCAAGGTGAATAACTACAAAAACAAGTATCCACAGAAATTGTCCCATGCACAAGAATGAAGCAAATTAGCACTTGGACACTGCAGAGACCGGCACTGTAGAACTCCCTGAAATACACTACTCAAGGCACCTTTCAGATAAAAGAGCTCCATGCTCAAAAGTGGCCAGCCATTTTGAATGCCTAACCGGACACCTGGTGGGCCAGATTTTCAGAAGGGTCGAGCACACACAAATGCCATCCACAAGGTGAAGTCAACGAGAGCTGAGCTGCTCAGATTCTCTGAGAGACATCCCTGAGGAGCTTGAGAGTGGCCTCCCAAAATCAAAGGCCACTGTTGAAAGGCCCAGATGTGCCCAGACCAGTTAGGCAAAGCTGACTGTTTTCCCCCAAAACACCATTCATTCAGTTCAAAAATTTCAGACAAATTTTCCTCTGGCTACTGAGGTCATAAGCAACATTGGAAGCGCTAAGACTTTTGGGAAAACTAAGTGAAACGAGAGCAAATCAGTCTTGTACTGGAAATCTTGTTAAAACCTTAGTTTAGGAAGATACTGGGGCTTCCCCAGGGTGGAGCCCTTGAGCATCATGGCCTTCCCCACACAGCCCAGACAGACCATTGGAACGCTCAATTAAAGTGAGAATGGCACAAATTACTGGCCCTAGTGCTGAGATTTTTAGTCTTTAGTCAGTGAAAACTTCCATTCTGGGCCTGGGGGGCTGTGGGAGTTTTCACTGAATACAGACTTCAGTCCTGGACCTCATTGCAGTGACTTTCTCAGATCATTTGTGCCCTGAACGGTGCAATTCAGCAATTCCAGTCTGGGCAGAGTGACCAAGTTACTGGTGCTGAGGACCAAGAACGTCTGAAAAAGAACAGAGCTCCTCCCTGGCTGAGATGATGTGGCGTGTGACTGCCCCACAGGCTGGGCTGCAGAATTCAGCTCAGCTTTTCTCTGGTGGAGTGGGATCTGGGAAGATCAGTGACAAGACTTTCTGCAAGGGAAGGCCAGCAGCCTTCACAGTAAATGCACATCTGTTCTCTGCCAGGGCTGCCACTTACCTCATCAGAACAAGGCAGGGCTTTCCACTGAGCATGCATCTAAACCCTGCACTTTGCAACTGCGCCCCCAGCTCTTTGCCCCGGGTGAGGCTTTCCTGGGACTAATCACATGATAATACTGATGGCTCACACTGCACTGTAATCAAAGTATATTAGCAGATGATAGGACTTGACTGTTTTCTTTTTAATGGAAGAAGTCTGCTTTCCCTGCTTGGCATGAACGAATGGATTTTGCGTGAACTTTAAAGAACTAATTCACCTTTTGCAAGGGCCTAAGACAGTGCCATTTATTTAGCTCTGTCTCTGTAGTGAAGCCCAGCAGAGACACTGGCCAGTTTTCAGATAAGAACAGCACTAAACTCAGCTTCGTTATATAAGATTTTCTATTCCTTGGCACTGGAGATGGCTGTCTGGCAGTGATGCAATGCAGCACCTAATGTCCCTTAGGAGAGGGAGGGAGTCCAAGCAAGTTCCCCTCTCTCTCTCTCTCTCTCTCTCTCTTTCTTTCTCCAGTGACACTTCCAAGCAAGATTCCTCTGTTGCTAATGAGGGGTCTATTTGTGCAAGAGCCATCAGGGCTGGATTAAGGTATTCTGGCAGGGCAAGCAGGGTGGGGGAAGAACTAGAATAGAATAGAATAGAATAGAATAGAATAGAATCTCCACCATGGCCCAAGCTCCTCCACTTACAGCAGCAGTGTTTGGGGCCCTAATACTCTCTCAGGCAGAGGCCCCTTTCTTTGGAGGCCCCTAATCTCTCAGGCAGGGGCCCCACTCCCTTCAGCACCACCAGCCAGGCTCCCTTGTACCCCGCAACTGGGGTATATCTGCTAGGGGAAGGGATCACCCTTCCTCTTCTGCCACATGGACAATCCTGGGGCTGGAGTGGAAGGCTTGGAGCAGTGGGGTTGGAAGTTAACAATCCATTGAGAAGACTGGAGTAGGTTCCCTTAGGAGAGTGAGTATCTCAGGCTCTCTGCAGACTCAGGAAGGTGTTGCTGTGTTGATTACACTCAGGCCATCTTTTCAATCTTTCCTCTGCAATCATGAGGGCTAGAAACCTACTTTTTGAAAGAAATGAAAGCTGAAATTGTGAGATAAACACAGGTCTCTGGGGGGCATTTATTAATTATTATTGTTAGTATTTTATGATGATACCTAGAGAACCCCACTGAGGCTGGAGCCCCACTGGGCTGGGCACTGAACAGATGCACAGTGTGTGCATGTGTACACAGCAGCTGGGAGGTGTGAGTCTCAGAGTAGGTAAAAACAACGAGGATTCCTTGTGGCACCTTAGAGACTAACATTTATTTGGGCATAAGCTTTCATGGGCTAAAACTCACTTCTTCAGATGCATGGAGTGGGAAATACAGTAAGCAGGTATAAATAGACAGCATATGAAAAAAGGGGAGTTGCCTTACCAAGTCGGGGGGGTCAGTACTAACGAAGTCAATTCAATTAGGGTGGATGTGGCCCATTCCCAACCATTGATAAGAAGGGGTGAATATCAACAGAGGGAAAGTTACTTTTTGTAGTGCTAACAAGAGTGGGTAGACAGGCACATGCTAGCAGTGTGGTTGTGGTGGCTCGTGACTGCCCAAGCAGGTACCCAGAAGGTCAGGTGGAGTTGTACTCAAGTGGTTAGCCCAAACCTCTGCCTATGCCACTGTGGCCATTCTGCTTTCTTTAGTGCACTAGCTGGAGCACAGCTCGCCCATATCTGTCTATCTGCACTGGGTAGATGGAAGAGTGTGTGAAGCTCTTACAGCAATAACTGAAGTTTCACAGTGGTTGAACTTTTTGGACACCCCCCACTGCATTCCCCATTGCTAGCGAGGGTTGTCTTGGTACAGAGGCACATTGTAGGCAGAGTGGTGTTTCATACAGGGCCCTGAGTGTTTGCGCTCTCCAAGGCAATAAAGAATCCTGAGCCTCCGGAGACCAGCGTCCAAGTTTAAAGTGTGGTACATACCATGGGCAAGTGCCAAAAGGCAGGGGAGCTTACACTTGAAGAGACCAGCCAGGTGTGGGGTGGGGCGGGACAGGGCAGGACAGGGGTGATGTACAGGCAGAGCTGTGGCTTGGGAGGGCATGGACAAGCCACAATTCTTTTGTTTATGTTTTCCTTTATGTTTCTTGAGGGGATTAGCTAAACAAAGAGGAAGTGGAGGAAAATGAGAATGGCGGGTGAGGGTTAGTAAACTGAGGTGCAGAGACTGCAAGGGAGGGGTTTGGAGTGAATAGCCAGTCAGCGCAGGTAAAGCTCCACATCCTACATCCTGAGGGCTCTGCTGCAGCCACTGGCCTCAGCTCCTGCGGGGTCTGCTTCTGAGCTGCCCTTCCCAGTGGCTGGGGGTACAGCTGTATGGGCACAGGTGCCCTTGGGGGGAGGGCTCCCCATGACAGATTTATGTCCAGGGGCACTGGGGGAGAGGTAACTTCATCTGGGTCTCAGCTCCCCACAGGCGCTGGGGCCCAGGGAATGGGGCTGTCATGCCTATAGCCCTGGTGCTGCTGGATCTGGGACAGTCCTGGGCACCTAGCCTGTCACAGCCCGTCAGCATGGGAGCACAATGGCCTTGGAGGGCAGCACTCCCTGGCTAGGGGACATCGGAGGTGTTAGCCATCCCCGCCTCCCAGCCTCTGCTCACACATTGTTTCAGGTTTTGGGCATGAATGTGGCATCAGCTCTGGATTCGGTGGTGTGGGACCCGCACAATCCCCCACTCCTTCAGAAGGGTGGGAGGTCCTGCTAGGACAGATGTGTCTCCTGACACCTGTGATGCTCCCCTCTTCCACGAGGTGCTGCTCAAAGTGTTTTTCCCCTTCTGCCATTTCCTGAGCCCACCTTTGTTAGCAGTCACAATAAACATGAACTGGTGGAG
The DNA here is from genome assembly GCF_003597395.2 of Chelonoidis abingdonii. NCBI lineage: Eukaryota > Metazoa > Chordata > Testudines > Testudinidae > Chelonoidis > Chelonoidis abingdonii. The sequence continues at coordinate 55,323,594 of NC_133779.1, read as the reverse complement.
GCTGTGAGAACCCCTCTCTGGGCCCTGCGATGAGAGCAGGCTCAGTCATAGCCTCCTATAGCTCCCCATCCCAGCACTGGGATGAGAACAGGCTCTTCCATAGCCTCCTATAGCCCCTCATCCCAGCACTGGGGTGAGAACAGGCTCTTCCATAGCCTCCTATAGCCCCTCATCCCAGCACTGGGGTGAGAGCAGGCTCAGTCATACCCCCTATAGCCTTCTGCCATGGGGCATGCACACCCCATCCTCTTTTGGGATGGGGCAAGGGTTGCTATAGCCTGCCTGGACATGTCTGTGTCAGAGTGGGTCCTGCCCAGGGCTGCCCAGGGTGGGGGGGCAAGTGGGGCAATTTGCCCCAGGCCCCGGGCCCCACAGGAGCCCCACGAGAGTTTTCAGGGGCCCCCATGAGAGTTTCAGGGAGTCTTCAGCGGCAGGTCCTTCACTGAACACACGCAGATCGAGTGAAGGACCCACTGCTGAAGACCCAGAGCTTCTTCCACTTCGGGTCTTTGGCGGCAGTTCGGCAGCGGGTCCTTCACTCGCTCTGGGACCCGCCGCCGAAGTGCCCCGAAGACACAGAGCGGAAGGACCCCTGCCGCCGAAGACCCCAGCCCCCCTGAATTCTCTGGGCAGCCCTGATCCTGCCACAGCCCCCATATCCCAGCAGTGGGAGGAGAGCAGGCTCTGCTCTAGCACCCAGTAGCCCCGCCATTGCAGACTCTGACATGGACATCGTAATTACAAAAAATGAGCCTTTGTGGACCAGCTAGGGGATCCCTCAGTGGTCCTGTGACTTGGGAGAGTGCTGCTTTATTATGGATCCACTTCCAATTGGCTTCCCAGCACTCTGCCCTGTCTGGGAAGCTCAGCCCTTAAAGGCACAGGCCCCAATTCACATCTTTCCTACCCAGCCAAAACTTTATAATGATAAGTCTTAAAAACAAAACCAGCTCAAACAACATACACTCACTAATACCAATAACCCGCCTGACAACTAAACTGACTAAGAACATTCAGTGAGTCTGTGAGGTGCCCTGTGCTGCTGCCTGGACCTGGGGGCTCCCCTGGAACATCCGCACCGCTGCTGTCAGGAGATGTCAGGGCCCATTGCTGTTCCTGTCTGAGACCCTGTAAGGCAAAGCAGCCAGTTCCATGCCCCTTGTCTCCCTCCCGACTGGGATTTGGTCCTCTGTGGTATGTGTCCATCCGGGGTGACAGACTCACAGGACTGCGGAATGACCTCTTGTGACCCCACTGCTGTTTGTGGCCATTGTACCTCATCAGAGAGAGACAGCATGGCAGCTCCTTGGACCCCAAATCATACTGAGTTTTTGTCCAGCTTTGTCTGTCTCTTTATATGTCTGCAAGTCCCCAGTGACTCTGACCTCAGTTCCAAACAGTGCAGGCATTCTGGTTTTCTCTCAAACAAAATGCAACCATGTTTCATTGGTGCCATTCTCTGGTTTAAAAGTGTTAAATACAGAGCAGCGTCTGATTCTGCAGCCTCTTTCAGTAGGTGCTTTATTCCTTTTGACATCATTTTCCACCAATCCATTGGGATATTGGGGACTCCTGAGCATGGGCTTTGTGCTTAGGGTTTGGCTTCGTGGCTGCTGTGGTAGGTAATGGCAAGATATATCATCACCACATCTGCGAGCACCATCTCTGTATCATGTGCAGCCTCTGGTTTGTGACCCAAAGATGTCTGCTGTTTCTATAGGTGGGGTCGCCTCAGAGTGATGTGGGTGCTAGTTACAATGCCCAGTGCAAGCAGAAAGGTCCCTGTGGTATAGAGCTTCTAGCATCAGTACTGCCTCTCCATGCTCCTCTGAGCACACAGGGCTCCTGAGGATTGAAAGACATTTCCAGTGCCCTGTTTAGCAGGAAACACTGCCACAGGGGCTGCTGCTGCTGCTGTGAAGGCAGAGGAACCCCCAGGATAATGGGGAGCATTTCTCACTTTCCTTCTCCTGTATTTATCTACTCTTATACTGTAACTTCCAGCCTTGGAATAATTACCCAGTATCGCTATTTATATCAAAGCCACATGCACAGAGATAGCAGCAAACATCCCTATTCAGGGAGGGCCAGGCTGCTATAAATAGCCCTGTCTGTAATTATCTCCAGAACTATTTGTTAAAATGGGAAAGTACATAAACAAGGACTGGAAATGCCAATGCTTAGTTAATGCAAACCATGACCAAGTTGCCCAGAGGCCTCTGGGGAGCTAACCAGTACACAGACCAGGGGCTGAAAGGAAGAAGAGGCCAGCTAGTCCCCTGGCTGTGCAAAGGGGATTAATGCAAGAGCCTTTTGCTTCCTCTGCCCTCACTCTTCTGGACGGGGAGAAGGGACTGCTCTCTCTGCATCCTTGGGAGCACCTCAGAAGAAGCAAGGAAGAGGCAGTGCCATGCCTACTCCTCCCCTATACTGCCCCATGGACAGGGAACCAATGGGCTGGACCATCTGCACTGAAGGGAACTCTGAGCCTCTGTGGGAGGGAGTAGGATGGGGCCATCTCCCCACCTCAATACAGTAAGGAGTTATGTGCCATGTTCTGGCTCCCTGGATCTGCCCCATTCAACCTTTTTTTGTACCTGGAAGTAAAACTCAGACTGCAACCCCAAAACCAGTCCTGATGGCTGACACTTCCAGGCAGCTCTGGGGTAGGGAGCATCAGAAATCCTAGGTTCTCCCTGCAGGCCTGGCTTCTGTCATTGCTGCATGGCAGGTAGGGACCAAACCTGCATTGCCTGGGGCAGAGGGCAGGGTATGGGCATGAAAGGTTTTTCAGATGTCTCACATATGTGAGTCACTGAGCCCCATGGCTATTAGCACTTCTGCAGCAACCATGTAAGTGTTTGCAGGCCTACGCAGCTGACTGTGTGCAATGGTCATGCCCCACAGAGAAGCAATGTCTCCTTTGCAATACACCGGAGAGAGCTAAGCAAGACAGCAGTGCTTCAAAACCTGAGTAACACAAAAAGCCTATGCCCACACCTTCCTCCTTCTCCACACAGCCTGCTCCAAAGGGCCAGCTACCAAGCTATGGCAAAGCCCCTCACCAGGGGGACCACTTTCCTTGTCTATTTTTACCCAGACTAATCTTTTCCAGTTGCAGAGAAGGGTAAGTCACCCTGCTGTGACCCTGCACCTCTGGGGCTGGCTCTGTGCCTGCTATGCAGGAGGCTTGTTATGATAATTAGGGCCAGTGGTGAAGGACAAAACCTGCCTCCCTCCCTTTCTCTCACTCTGAGTGATCCCTGCAGGATCTGGCTGCCTGGCAGCTGCCACGTCACAGCCCAGGGTAGTAGCAAGGCCCAAGTCAGTGGGTACCAGGAGCTGGAGTCTCGCACATCTATAGCCTTGCCTATACCAGGGACATTTCACAAAACCTCCCTCCCCTGCCCCCATTTCAGCTACTTGGGCACTATTGACACAGGCAGCCAACATTGGTTCAATTGCCATGTCACTGCACCCCGCTGGAATGGGCGTCTATGGGAATGGATCATTCTATGGAGTAACTCGTCTCTAAGAGTGGCCAACACCATTCTGGCATTTATTCAATCATCTGCCCATGGGGTGTTTCTTACTGTCCCTTCCCACCGTCACCTTGGCGAGAAGCTGGCTCATGGCCTTGAGCAGGAGGGTTTAAATCCCTAGGCCCTGATACACCATTGTCCTGAACCGTGTGGAATCCTCTCCAGCAGGGAAACGCTCTCATTGACACTGAGGCCCAGATCCACAAAGCAACATAAGCGTTGCGAGGCTCACAGTCACGGCACCTCTAACATCACAGGAACATCCTGCAATCCAGGATTCTGCCCTAGGCTCCAGAACAGGGCAGGGCATGGCCCTTGCACTTTTTACCAGCCATAAGAGTGAACAATGGGGTGGGCAGAGAGGAATGATCGAGAGGCAGGAGCTCGGGGAGAAGAGGCGATGCAGCAGCAGGGCCTCAGGGAGAAGAGACAATGCAGGGGCAGAGCTTCAGGGTAGGGTTGCCAGCTGTCCGGTTTTCAACTGGAACACCTGGTCAAAAAGGGACCCTGGCAGCTCCAGTCAACACCACTGACTGAGCCGTTAAAAGTGCGATTGACAGTGCAGTGGGGCTGGCAGGCTCCCTGCTCAGCTCTGCCTAGCTCCCAGAAGTGGCAACATGGCTCTCCAACTCCTAGGTGAAAGGGCAGCCAAGGAATCACCATGCGCTGCCCCCGCCCGCAGGCGTCACCCTAAGCACCAGTTCCGCAGCTCCCCGCCCGGCCGTCCATCTGCCTAGGAGCCGGAGGGAAATGTTGCCACTTCCCAGAAGCCACCAGAGGTCAGTGACAACTGGAGTCTGCACCCCGAACCTCCTCCCACACTGCAACCCTCTGCCCCATCTGGGAGCCCCCTTCCACATTCTGAACCCCTTGGTCCCAGCCTGGAGCCCCCTCCTGAACCCCAAGCCCCTCATTCCCAGCCCCACCCAGACCCTGCACCTGCAGCCTGAGCCCTCACCTCCTCCCACACCCCAATCCCATGCCCAAGTTTGGTGAAAATAAGCAAGTGAGCAAGTCTGGGGGAGGATGAGCGACAGAGGGAGGGGGGATGGAGTGAGCGGGGAATAGGGTCTTGGGGAAGGCGCAGGGCATGGACGGGCCTCGAGGAAGGGGCAGGGATAGGGTGTTCGGTTTTCTTCAATGAGAAAGTTGGCAACCCCTATCTCAGGGCCTCGGGGAGGAAGAACAGTGCAGGGGTAGGGCCTTGGGGTGAAGGGGCGGCATGTGGACAAGGTCTTGGGGAAAAGGGGTAGTGCAGGGGCAGGACCTCGGGGATAAGGGACTGTGCAGGGGAGTCTCGGGGGAAGGCGCAGTGCAGGGGGTGGAGCCACAGTTCGGGCACTCATGGGGCCCCTCACTTTTATAGATCTTCCGCCACTCCTGACTCCTATACAATGAACAGGGAGAGAGGCCCCTTAGACTGTGATCCACACAGACAGCACACCAGGTGGAGAGCTGCCTAAGCCAGCCAATGAGAGATACCAACAAGCCTAAGTCCCCGCTGTGGGGAGGAACCTATTATGCTGGTGAGTCACAGCCGGGAGCCCCATGCCTGGATCGGGCACCTCAGATGCCTAAGCTATCTCCAGTGGCAACGAATTAGGGACCTGCCTTACTCCCCACAAAAATGGCCAGAGAAGGAGGTGTTGCCCATCTTGTAATGCTCAGCCTGCTGGTTAGAGCACTTCCCTGGGACCTGGGAGTTCCCCCTTCTCTGCCAGCAGGGAAGAAAGGATTTGAACAGGGCTCTCCTACTTCCCAGGGGGTGCCTGAACTACTGAGCTCCTCAGTATGAGGCTACCTCAGGCTCTTCTGCTGAAGCTGTTCCCTTGTGGCTAAATAATGAAAGAGTCATTGGAGCAGGGAGACTGGACCATGGGTCTCCCGCATCCTGGGGAGACGGGTCATTCTCATTCTTACTCCGTCTCTGGCCCCATGACTGTTCCACTGCGAGGCTTCAGTTGTCATTGGGCAAGAAGCTAGAAAGAGCCATCGAGCAAGACTGAGAATGACTCTGTAGGCCAGTGGTGAGGCACCCACGTGGAACAGGGGAGACCCATGGTCCCGTCTCCCTCCTCCAATTGCTCTTTTGTTGCTTTTCCACAGTGGAGCAACTTCAACAGGAGAGATGGGAGGGGCCCTGTCAGAGTTCAGGGCAGCAGCCTCTGTGTTTCCCCCTCATAGTTCAGCAAGGGCACCCGCTATAGGTTCCTGGTTCCTCTGCCATCACCTCCCTTGACAGAGACATGTATCTTTCTCTCTTGACCAGAGTTTTTCCAGGCTGCACAGTTCTCTGGCTACACTGTGATTTCTCCAGCAAGCCAGACAGTCTCAAAGGCTGATATCAACAGTTTGCTTTCTCTCCAGAGGCTACAGTGTAATTGCATTACAGTGGCTGATACAAAAATAAAAGAACCTACACACCTGCTAATACGCTCAACAGAGATCCCCCCAACTTCATCAAGGGCTCTGTCACAAGTTCATAACAGTTTTTGCCAGGGCCGGATTAACTTTTTGTGGGCCTGGAGCCAAACATATTTGTGTCCCCCCCGCCCCCGCCAGGTAATGAAGGAGCCAGGGGCAAGAGCACAGTGGGCAGGGTGGATTAGGTCAGGAAGATTCAATTTAATCCTGGTTTTCTACATAAAAGTGCGTTCTTGGTGGTTGTTATAACTTTAATACATATTCTTCACAACTCAGAGATAGATGTAGGTCTCATTTTTAGAAGGCACACATTATACATTTTTAAACTGATTTATTTTGAAAACTTTTCAGATGAGTTTTACAGCTATATCAGAAAATGAATGATTAGTTATTTCATTTACCAAAGAGAATTGAAGCTGATATTTATGAAGTCATTGGGAAGTGAATTATCTCCAATTCAACAGGCTAATCATTAATATTTGGAAGATTTTCTTGCCATGCTGTATTAGGAGAACATCACCAGACAGACATTTAAATTGTTTTATTTAACTAAAACAACAATATTAAATATTCTGGATTTTTTTCTTCAACAGCAAACATAATATTTTAACAAAACAGCATATGTCCCTCACTTCTCACATTTATCTCCAGAGCTCTTCTCCTTGTCCAGATCTATTTCACTCCAAACAATCTTCTGCTCATTGAACTTTTTGAAACTTTTCACTTTTAAAGAGAGGTAAGGGATTGACTCTGTGTACACAAATTTGCTGAGGGACAATAGAATTAAGGTCTGTTATTTCTCACCTCTATATATTATTTATTTATTTAAAACATTTTTGCTGCTGACAAGCATGTTACCTCTGGAGACACAAATCCACAGTTTGAGAACTGCAAAACTAAGCATCTCTGATGGCATCTTCTAGACTGAGCACTGAGTCCCATTGGGAAGATAGGAAGATTAACCTAAATAATTTATACAGAAGCCAGGGGTACCCCATAAGATTGGATCCCTAATACATGAACTATTGGAACTCATTTACAAAACTTTTCTTAAACATTACATGAATATATTGTCTCATACTATAGAATTGGAATTTATAATCCCTATTCCATGATGAGATATAATGTATCTTAATTAAAACTATCTTTAGATAGTTTTTTTCCCTCAAAAATCCGATTTAAATAAAAAAAATCCAATTTTTTGATTTTTTTTAAAGTCATTGATTTTTATCAACCCTGACAACAGGGCATGGTGGAGGGGAAGGATTGGTTCCCAGTTGGAGCAAGACAGGGCCAGGGGCAAGAGCACAGTGGGGCATGGGGGGGGGGGATTAGTCCCTGCTGACTGGAGCAAGGCACGGGCCGGGTGCAAAAGCACAGTGGGGCAAGAGCTAGGGTTGGTCCCTGGAGCAAGGGAAGGGCCAGGGGTAAACTTCAAGCACAGCAGGGCTGGGGGGTAAACAGGATCCCCCCTGCCCTTGCCCACATAGAGAGGGTACCTACCTTCTTCCTGGTTCTAGCCCATTCTCTTCATCTCTCTCTGCACTGAGCTGAAGGTGGGGTGCACTGAGCATAGGGCTGGGGGTGCAGGATCTGGGAGGGAGTTAGGATGCAGGAGCAGGCTAGGGGTTGGGGTGCAGGGTCTGGCCCGGAGCTAGGGTGAGGGAGAGGGCTCAGGGTTGGGGCAGGAGATTAGGGTGTGGAGAGCTTACCTGGGACAGCTCCCATTTGGTGCGAGGGGTGCAGGTGGGAATATGTGGGGGAGTGCAGGAGCTCCTGTTTGGTGTTCAGGGTGGGGATGTGGGGGTGCAGCACTCAGGGCATTGGGTGTCGGGGGGATGGGTATGTGGGGGGATGCAGGAGTCAGGGCATGGGGCTGGAGGTGTGGGGGGTGCAGGAGTCAGGTCTGGGGTCATGGCTGTGTGAGGGGGGTGCAGGAGTCAGGACAGAGAGCTGGGGGTGTGGGCTGCAGTCATGGGAGTGCTCCCAGACCCCTGCCCTGAGAGTTTCACGTTAGGGGGCTGGAAGGGGTATGCCCTGATTCCACCCCTTCCCCAAGGCTTGGCCTCTGCTTCTTCTCCACCTCCTCCCCCAAGTGATGAGCATGCTGAGGCTCTGCTCCTCCTTTTGTGTGCCAGCGAACAGCTGATCAGCGGCAGAGAGAGGTAGGGAAAGGGGAAGGGGCGGGAACGAGGCATGCTGGTGGAAGAGGCGGGGGAGGAGCTTGGCTGCTGGCACAGCCTGCCCTGCAGCAGGAGCCCCAGGAGCTGGCAGCATCAAGCTTCTGTCCCTGCAGGAGAGAGTGGGGGCTGGAGAAGAGCAGGCTGGGCTGGGTCCCCTTTGGAGGGTGGGCCCAGCACAGCGCCATGGTAAATCCAGTACTGGTTTTTCTAAGAAGCAGCACACTAATGCATAGGCTAGCCTTTCTTTTATACAGCTTGGGTCTTTGATCTTCAGTGACCATGGGTAGGTAATCAGTCAGACACTGGCTCTTTCCTCATGTAGCTTCAAAAAGTCATGTGTGGAGGTGGGACTTTGCATTTCCCTCTCCCCAAGTATTTCTCAGGAAAACCACTTACCTTTGTTTGTCCCAAAAGTTCCTTCTGATCTGGCACATGCCTTAAAATAGACCTTTGAATCTCATAACACTTGCCAGGATTTACACTGGCCGTGGGTCTGCCTTAGAGAAGTTACGTACAAGCCCAGAATAATATGTAAACTTTGCATTTATAATACAATCAGGGCCAGCGCCAGGATTTGGGGGGTGGCATTTTGCGTGCACCCCACAGGGTGCACAGGAGCTTCCGGTTCCACTCCTGTCACACCACCGAAGAAGGACCTTCTGCCGACGTGCCGCGGAAAACAGCGGCAGGCAACTGAGCAGCTCAATGACTGCCGCTGTCACCTGCGGCATTTCGGTGGCGGGTCCTTCTTTGGTGGCACGACGGGAGTGGAACCGAAAGCTCCCGTGTGCCCCTTGGGGAGCGCACAAAATGTTGCCCCCCGAATTCTGCCTAGGGTGCCAGAAACTCTGGCGCTGCTCCTGAATATAATGGACCCCAAATCTACTTAAACTTCATTCAATAAGATCTCCAAAAATATTACAGGAAATTACTGTATCTGTCACAGGCCCCAGAGCTCAACATATGTATATGCATTGGGGATCCCTGTTCAAACCCTTTCTCCGACACAGGCAGTGTGAGGAACTGAACCTGGGTCTCTCACGTCCCAGGAGTGTGCTGATGTCCATTTGAATAGAACCTGATCTGGTAGGTACCCTTTGAACACATCTACTGGATTGGGCCCTGCACATGACTCAAGGAGATGAACGTCTGTCTTCCCAGTTCATGAATTACTCTGTACCTTAGGAGGGTGACAGCTGCCTGGGTGGCTAGAGGGAGGCAGCTGTGCACATGTCCAAAGGCAGAAACAGAGCTGCCAAGAGAATTTTCACCCAAAAAATGTGGGCACCCAGTGGGTTTAGGCATCTACAGGGTTTGGCAGGAGATCTGTGGATTGCAGTGCAGCCTGAAACTGAGACCTCAGTTTAGGTGCCTGTCTGAGGCTTAAATTCCTTTATGGATCCCATGCTAAGGCCCCTTCCTCCACCCTGGCAGCGTGTAGGTGTAATTCACAGCCAGAGTCATATTAAGGGCTTTAGCATCAGTGAGCATCATTTCACATGCACTGCACTGGTGCCAATGCCTGGCCAGAGTGCTGGGCAGCAGAGGGTCAAGCCCTTTATACTCCTACCCTCTCCTGTGTAACAGAAAGTTCTCGTTCCCCCCATTCCCAGGTGCAGAGCTGAAGGTGAGTGTGCACCTAGTGTGCAGGCTCCTGCATGCTTCTGGCACCTCTAGCCCAGCCATGGCCTCAGTTATGGTGGGAGTTGGGCAAAACCTCATTGAAGCTGCCTTTATGGAACAGAAAGCTGAAACAATAGGGGCTGCTGCCCAAAATACAGGCCCCTGCAAGGCTGTGGTAGGGGTTGAGCCATGTAGGCCAAAGGATTTCCTGAAGAAATCTGGTAACAAATGCAGAGGTGGGGGATAGATTGCATTGCTCTCTGTGTGTGAGACAGATGCCCACATCAAAGGCAGCAGAAAGTCAGAGAAGGACTTATAGCATGATGTTGAGAAAAAGCTAGGAGAGCCAGCTTTGGGGCAAAGTGCTGGCTGGAAAAAGGCTTGGAGCTGTGAGCAAAGAATTGTCTCTTGCTGTTTGATTCCTCCAGCGTTCAGCGAAAGAGGACTGTGACAGGTTTGGTCACAGAGACCCCCTTGGGACTGTCACCTGATGTTCTGAGGTGATCTCTGAGCTTGTTTTCTCTGCCAGTTTGGGACTTCAGAATCCTGTCTTGTTGAACCAGACACACTAGTCTCCTGCAGCACAGACCCAGGTTTGATCCACACCCCCAAAGCTGCAGACTTTAACCCAAAACTGCTCAGCAGGTCACCTATCTCCAGGACTCAGACACTCTGTTCCCAGTGGGATCCAAACCCCAAATAAATCCGTTTTACTGTGTATAAAGTGTATACAGGGTAAACTCATACATTGTCCATCCTCTAGATCACTGATAAAGAGATATGCACAGCTGTTTAGTCCCCCAGGTATTAATCACTTACTCTGGGTTCAATAACAAACAAAAGTGATTTTATTAAGCATTTAAGTGGTTCCAAGTAATAACAGACAGAACAAAGTAAGTCACCAAACAAAATAAAGCAAAACATGCAAGTCTAAGCCTAATACATTAAGAAACTGATTATAGGTAAGATCTCACCCTCAGAGATGTTCCAATAAGCTTCTTTCACAGACTAGACTCCTTCCTAGTCTGGGGCCAGTCCTTTCCCCTGGTACACTTCTTGTTAGTTGCAGCTCACGTGGTATCTAGCAGATTTCTCATACCTCCAGCCCCCTTTGTTCTGTTCCACCCCCTTTTATATCTTTGGCACAATGCGGGAATCCTTTGTCTCTCTCTGGGTTTCCACCCCTCCTTCTAAATGGAAAAGCACCAGGTTAAAGATGGATTCCAGTATCATGTGACATATTCACATGTCCTGTGAGACTTCATTACTCACTGGCTGGCACTCAGGTATACAGGAAGGCTTACAAGTAAACAGAGCCATTTACAACCAATTGTACTGGTTAATGGGAGCCATCAAGATTCCAAGCCACCATTAATGGCCCACACTTTGCACAGTTACAATACTTCATATTTCTAGCTTCAGATACAAGAATGATACATTCTTACAAATAGGATGAACACACTCATGAGCTTTGTAATGATACCTTACAAGAGACCTTTTACATAAAGCATATTCCAGTTACATTATATTTACACTCATAAGCATATTTCTATAAACATATGGAGAGAAACGTCACAATTTCTTTGAAAATAAACATGAATGTGCCAAACCCCTGATTGCATCACTAATTTCTCTTCCTAAGGAAACAACGTGCACGAGCCCAACTTTCACTAACCATTCAGGTGAAAAGGTAACAGCAGTGCAGTCACCTCCCCACATGCCTCACCACCGTATCCAAGTGCTATGTTAGCACTTTTTGCCACAGCATGACACTGGGAGCTTATGTGCATTTGTTTCCACCATGATCCCCAACCCTGCTCTTATCCAGCCTCCCCCTCCTCTTCCTGCTCTGTCCCACATCCAAGCTGGGAGGAGGAGAAGGTCAGAGGGGGGATTTGTATGTTCTGGGGGTTTGTGTCTGCGGCAGTGCAGCACAGCCCTCAAGGCTGCAGATGGCAGAACCCCATTCAGCTGGTTACAGGGTGCAAAGTCTGGCCATGAAGTGGTTGGAGACTCTTCATGTCCCTAGACCCGCTGCCCCCTGCAGTTCTTCCCTCCACCCCATGCTTCTTTCCAGCCACTCAGGAGATGGGGCAAACCCAGACACTGGTAACATGTGACTCGGTTCTCTTTCCTAATGCATGGCATATATGCAGCCTGTGTGTGCCAGTGTGTCCATGTGCATGACCATGTATGTTCGCCAGTGTGTGTGTATGGCGTATGTGTATGTGTATGCATATGCAGCCATTCATGCATGTGTATAAAAGCATATTTTTTCAAGCATGCATGTCTTTGTGCATGTGAACAAGTCTGTGTGTGTCCCTGTTTGTGTGTGTGGCTGTGTGTGTGATTGTGTGCATGTTTGTGGCTCTGTGCCCACCTGGCTGGGAGCAGGGCTTGGTGCTTGTGTGAATCTGCTTTCTCCCCTGAAGGCAATGCCCTATGCTCACATGAGCCATAGGCCAGTCAGCTCCAAATCCTCCCCTGTATCACAGTCCCACGCCTCACCCAGAAAGTCCTGCCCTATCATCCGTCAGGTTGGCCCACTGCCCACTTTATGCAGAAGAGGCCCAGGACCCTGGTGTTCGGCGAGCCCACTTGGGCATAAATCAGAAGAGTGCAGGTGTTGGTGACTCGCTCTTTACGGCCATTTTATTAGTGCTATTATGCTTCTTAATAAAACTCTGTACATGCACAATCAGGAGCAGCCAGGCAGGTGTGATTTATTCCCTGGAGATGCTGGGAGCAGGCATGAAGCCACAGTGTAGACACTCCCTTAGCCTTGGTTATAATCCAGACTTGCTCACTGGTCGGTGCTGACTCTGGCTCCATTCATCCATTTCCAGCCAGTCTGTGCTCCCTACACACTAGGCCTCCTCTCTCCAGCTCACCGGGTGCAACGGGCTGTCCTGGCCCTTGCCCCACCAACTCACACGCACCTGCTTTGTTGCTCGAGATACTCTTCGCAGCCCAAGACTAGAGCAAGCCAGATACAAAGCAGTGACCCAATCCGGGGAGAGCTGGTGGAGTGGGGTGTTCAACATCCCTGTATCTGGCAGATCTGGATGCTCTGGTGAGTGGAAGGGAAGGAGAAGCGGCATCTCTGCAGAGGAATCATGGACTTCTAGTGCCAGAGCACAAGGAGCTAGAATCATCTCCCTCCCCCTCAGAATTTATCTGAGTCAAGAATCAACCTGTAGGGAAAGGAAATGGCAGTGGCATGTTTGTACTGGGACCAGGAGCTCCCTCCAGAGCCCTTTGTTCAAACAGCTCTTTTATTTCCCAGAGCCGCTGCAGACACTAGTCAGCAGAGCAGTGGAAGGAACATAAGCCCCAGCAAAGCAATTTGTTCTGGCTGGCTGGCTGAGTTAGAGCTGTGCTAATTTGGGCTGCCGGTCTGCAGGACACTGAACCAAACTACCTCCTCGCCTCATCAACAGAGAGCTAGGAAGAGAGGAGCGGGTGATGGGAAGGGCAATGATAGGTCACACATGCAGTGAGTTGAATTGGCCTTGACAATGCCCCTACAGTCCCTCTTGCTAGCCCAGAAGTGGTGAATCAATTGTTGTTTGAGAAGGCAGATCCTGGGCCCAGATCTGAAATGCTGGTCCTGGGGCATAATCCAGCCTGCCAGCTGCTGAGACTCCTGCATGGTTTGGGAGAAGTAGAAAGACTCAGGATAGAGTAGGATTTGGGAATAAGACCCATTCGCTGCTTGAGATCCTGTTGTTTTCCTGGTGGTGAACATTCTGTAGGGTAAAGTTTCATTCACAAAAATGTTCCATGAGTCCTGAGCCAGGGAACAATTTGTGAATCCCCAGTAGAGCTTTCCCCCACCTTTCAACACCCAAAGAGCCACCAAATTCCAAATGGTTCTTGGACTGAAAAGGGGGCTAGATTAGCCAACCAGGAACAGAATGTGTGCCACATAATTACAGCTATGTTTTAGTCAGGGATATTTTTAGTAAAAGTCATGGACAGGTCATGGGGAGTACATAAAAATTCATTGCCTGTGACCTGTCCATGACTTGTATTGTATACCCCTAATTAAAACTTGGGCTGGGGGTGCTCTGGGGGAGTGGCCCGGGGGGGCACCATGGGTGTTGGGGAGGCAGCCCAGGACCCTGAGTGGTGCTGGGGGGGGGTGTTGCTGGGACTGGCAGGTTCCTACCTGGTTCTGCGTGGCTCCCTGGAACCAGATGGTATGTCCCTGCAGCTCCTAGGGGGAGGGAAGGCTAGGGGACTGCCACATGCTGCCCTCATCATGAACACTAGCTCCTCAGCTCCCATTGGCCAGGACCTGGAGCCAATGGGAGCTGCGGAGGCGGAGCTTGCAGGCAGAGGCAGTGCACAGAGCCTCCTGGCCCCTCCGCCTAGGAACTCTAGGGACATGCTGACCGTTTCCAGGAAGCCCCCACAAGGTAAGCACCAGAGTCGGGTACAGTCCTGTTCTAGAGGACACTGGATTGGATGTGGTTGGTTTATGAACATTTCAGCAGATCCTGAGCAAGTAGAGTGGATTGTTTTTGCAAAATTCCATAGTTGCAGACCTGAGTCAAACTGGTTATGACTGTTAGCTCTCCTATTACTGCCATCCAGAAAGGAACATAGGACATATGGTTAGAAGACACACCCTGAGTCATCAGTCCAGGCCCCTCCCATTGCAGTTTTCACTGTCATACAACGCCATTCATAAAATTATCAAGCTCCATCCAAAAACTAATGATGTTGTTTGCCCCACGCCTCTTATGGGGAGGCTGTTCAAGAACCTCATTCGTCAGATGATTAGAAACCTTCTTCTCATTTGCAGCCCAAATGTGTTCATAGCCAGTGTATCCCTTTGTTCTTGTGCCAGCATTGTCCTTCGGCATCAATAGCTCTTATCCCTCCCTGGTGTTTACCCCCCAAGAAGTATTTCTAGAGAGCAATCAGATCCCCTCACAGGTTGAATTTTGGTGGTCTGAACAAGCCAAACTCTTTTGCTTCTTCTTATAAGACAAGACCTCCATTTCCCTAATGGCCCTAGTAGCCCTTCTCCACACCTGTTCCAGTCTGAATGCACCATTCTTGGACATGGGTGACCAGAATTGCACACAATATTCCAGATGAGGTCTCACCAGTGCCTTGTACAATGGTATTAATACGTCCTGACTTCTGTTGGAAATACCTCTCCTGATATATCCTAGGATCACTTTTGCCTTTTTCAGATAATCCTTTAATTTTTCAGAGATTCATAGGCCAGAAGAGACCATTGTGATCATCTACTCTGGTCTGCTGTACAGCACAATAATAATTCCTGGAGTAGACAGCTTAGAAAAACATCCAATCTATATTTAAAAATTGTCAGTGATGGAGAATCCACCATCACCCTTGGTAAATTGTTCCAGTGGTTAATTACTCTCACCGTCAAAAATGTATGTCTAGTTTCCATTCTGAATTTCTCTCTCAACTTCCAGCCAGATTGCTGGATTGCAGAGTCCATTATTAAATATTTGTTCCCCATGTAGGTACTTATAAACTGTATGCAAGTCACCCCTTAATCTTCTCTTTGTTAAAGTACATAGTTTGAGATCTTTATGTCTATAACTATAAAGCATGTATTCTCACCCTTTAATCATTCTTGAGGCTCTTCTCTGAAACCTCTCTAATTTCTCAACATTCTTCTTGAATTATGGGCACGAGAACTGGACACAGGATTCCAGTAGCAGTTGCATCAATGCTAAATACAGAGATAAAATAACCTCTCTACTGACTCCTACCCAAGATTTCCCTGTTTATGCACCCCAGGATCATATTAGCTCTTTTAGACAGTGTCACACTGGGAACTCATGTTCAGTGACTACCCCAAATGTTTTTCAAAGTCACTGCTGTATTAAAATGTATGTTGTTTGCTCTTGCCAGTTTACCAAGTGTGATGAAGTGGACATTTAAAAAATATTTTTATGAATCAAATGTGTACAACTGTTTCCCCCATACCTTGCGTGGCTTCTCAGTGGGGCAAAAAGGATTAATTTTGCTCTCAGGGCAAACTAAAAGACATGGGGTGGGGGAAGGTTTCACCTAGCTGTCTGAGTGGTCTGAATGGGTTGAAACTGACCCAGATCAGCAAAAAATCCAGCAAGAAAAGGAGACATAAACACACCCCGCCAATGACTGATCAATCAGCACCTCACAGCAGGAAACTCAGGCAGATGGGAGATGTGAACTAAACTGGAGAACAAAGGGCAAACGGTGTCAGGTGACTGAAATAAAAGCTGCCCTTTCCAGGGACTCAGCATCTCTCACCTGGGATTAAGGACAAAGAGACCAGGAACAGAGGACATGCAAAGGACCCCATTACAGTTTGGCTGGCCCATGGCACTGGCTTGTCCAGGATGGACTACGGTTTAACCCCTGCCTCTCTTTGTTAACCTAAGGAGTTTCAGAGTCTGTAGGCCAGGTGACTACTAAAGTGCTACCTTGTTTCGGAAAGGCTGTTTGTGTCACTGCAAACACTCCCTGGGAGCATCGCACCCTGAGGAAAATAGGGCAAGCCTCTCACAGGAGTCTGGCTCGGCTGGATTCATTGCAGGGAGCAATGGAGAAAGACAGGATAGCTGAGGCCTAAGGCCCAGTCTAAGAGTCTTGGAGGCTGTGGAACTGTGTGGGTCCTGGGGGCCTGGCACATTACAGAGGTCACTCCCAAGAGACTGGTTACAGGCTGGAGCATAGACTAGACCCTGTGGATCCATGACACCAAGTGATCCAGATCTTTCTGAATCAGTGACCTGTCCTCTTCATTATTTACTGCTCCCCCTAGCTTTGTGTCATCCGCAAACTTTGTCAGTGACGATTTTCTGTTTTCTTCCAGGTCATTGATAGAGACATTAAATAGTGTAGGGCTAAGAACTGATCCCTGCAGGACCCCACTAGCAACACACCTCCTCTGTGACAATTCCCCATTTACAGTTATGTTTTGAGACCTATTAGTCAGTCAGTCAGTTTTTAATCCATTTAACTTGTGCTATGTTAATTTTATATTGGTCTAGTTTTTTAATCAAAATGTTGTACGATAGCAAGACAAATGCCTTGAAAGAATGTGACACATCTTTATACAAACTCTATAGACTGCAGAGATACAGAATGAGATGTAATCATTCTTCAGCATGTAGATCTCCATAGCTGGCTACCACACTACATGTGAGTCCTGATATTGACTCTGTTTCGCTCCTGGGCAATCGTGTGCCCTCTCAGTGCATCCTCATCTCAGATACAGGAATCTTGACAGTGATCAGGCTGCTGATATGCAGAGACCACTGCCCCTCATGCTGACCAATGTGGTTAGGTGTTTGCCTGGGTGTGCTCTGGCCAGGTAGCCAGTACAGCAGGTTCCGATCGAACTGCCCAATAAATCCACAGACTCGTTTTTCAGTGCAGGAACTTGGTCAGGTTTATTGCTGACGAGGCACTTTATTGACAGTATTGTGCTTTACACTTGGTACAAGTATGCTCAATGCAGGTATGCCCATGACAATGGACTGGTTCAGTGAATGATGGGACTTTCTATTCTCCCCTCAGCCAGATGGCGATACCCGCTCTGAGATACCTCTTTATACACTAATACAAATGAGTTATGATTTACCCCTCTGACATATCTAGGTGCCCTCCTCTGATGTATCTAGGTGCCACCCTCTGACATAACTAACCACCACCCATTACCTTGTACCTGTTGGTTCGATCAAAACATCTCTATCCATCACCCTGTCATCCTGACCTTATCTTCAGGATAGGTCAGTGTGTTCCTGTTATCTTTGGCGAATGTGCTGGTATCGGAGTGTTCTGGTACCACCCTTCTGGAATGTGTTTGCATGTATATTCTTGTACTTAGCACTACTTAGGAACATGTGTTTCCGCAATATCAGCCCTGTTCTTGCCAGATTCTATAAGCAGGACTGGCCTCTTGCTCACAACTTAACTTTGGGGGAGGGATAGCTCAATGGTTTGAGCATTGACCTACTAAACCCAGAGTTATGAGCTCAGTCCTTGAGAGGGCCACTTAGGGATCTGGGGCAAAATCAATATTTAGTCCTGATACTGAAGGCAGGGGGCTGGACTAAATGACCTTTCAAGGTCCGTTCTAGGAGATTGGTATATCTCCAATTATTACCTTTGCTTTATGGCAGCAAAGTTTTGATCACTACTTTAGTTCAGGCCTCTGGCATCATACCAGGCCTCTGATACAAGGCCTTATGTTTCAGGCTCTCTTCCTACTACAACCATTACTATCTAATTGTTTCCTTGTGCTCCCTCATCTGTCTGTATCTATCTGTTGTCGCTTGTCTAACACTTAGATTGTAAGTTCTTTGGGGCAGGGACTGATTTTTTCTTCATTGTTTGTACAACACTTAGCACAATGGGCTCCTGGTCCATGGCTGCGGGTCCAGGCACTGTCATCATCATCTTACTATCTCTTTTCAGAGGCTCTTTTTCTTTTTTTTTTTTTTAATTTAGCTTTGTAAAGTTACCACACAAAAAATATAATGAACCTGGTAATCAAACAGCCCCCTCAGTTGTTTCTCTGACTCCCTCTGAATTGCTGATAACATTGCTCCAAGTCCTGGTGAACAACTGGCATCATAGGATTAGAACAGCTGCATTTCCCCTCCATTTGATGTGGGGAATGCAACAAGATCTCAGTATAACCATTTCTGTCACACACTCTTCACTCCCAGCAAGATGGACACAAACTCCTCTTCCTCTGACTAGTCTCAACTGGGATTAGGAACATGGGGATCACCAGATTGGATCAGACCAGAGTTTTGTTGGGGAACAATTAAGAGCAACTAAATATTAAGGTCTCAAGACGTTCCTCAAAATGAACACAAGAAAATTGCAAATGGAGTAATTTTTGGAATGATTCACAAACAAAATTGGAATTTGAAGGAAAAATCCATATTGAAACAAGATAAGAAATGTTGAGATTAAAGAATCATTGTGTTTTCCATAACTCTGCCCCTTTAATAGATGAAGGCGGTAGGGGAGGGTAAAACATACTGATTTATAACATTGAAATATAAAAATGAAGGATTGGTAAGTGGTAAGATTAAAAGCTATGATAGCTATATTTTTAATAATTTGCAGTTTGATAATGAACGGCATAGATAAAGTAACATTTAGGCCAAGGCCCAGATGGGAGAAACACTGGACCAGCAACTTAAGGAAACAGACCAAGGGATCAGAGAGGCGACAACCATCATGAATATAGGAGGACACCCCAGAGCCCCAGAAGTCCCAGTTACCTGGAATTGGTAAATTGGGCCTCCACCTATTCTGTCTTTTCTGTTATTATTTGTTTGGCATAAATGTATGTTCAGACACATAAGTGGCGATAATTCTGTCTGAAAATTGATTAAACCTAAATTGTGTGGACATAGAATCGTAGGACTGGAGGGGATCTTGAGGGGTCATCTAGTGCAGTTCCCTGCACTCATGGTAGGATTAAGTATTATCTAGACCAGGGGTAGGCAACCTATGGCACGTGTGCCGAAGGCAGCACGCAAGCTGATTTTCAGTGGCACTCATACTGCCTGGGTCCTTTCCACTGGTCTGGGGGGCTCTGCATTTTAATTTAATTTTAAATGAAGCTTCTTAAACATTTTAAAAACCTTATTTACTTTACATATAACAATAGTTTAGTTATATATTATAGACTTAGAGAAAGAGACCATCTAAAAACATTAAAATATATTACTAGCACGTGAAACCTTAAATTAGAGTGAATAAATGAAGACTCGGCACACCACTTCTGAAAGGTTGCTGACACCTGATCTAGACCATCCCTGAAAGGTGTTTGTCTAATCCACTCTTAAAAATCTCCAATGATGGAGACTCTACAACCTCCATAGGCAATTTATTCCAGTGCTTAACCACTTGACAGTTATGCAGATTTTCCTAATGTCCAGCCTAAACCACTTTTTGGTGCAATTTAAGCCCATTGTTTCTTGTCCTATCCTCAGAGGTTAAGGAGAACAATTTTTTCCCCTCCTCTTTCCAACAACATTTTTTGTACTTGAAAACTATCATGTCCCCTCTCAGTCTTCTCTTTTCCAGACTAAACAAACCTAATATTTTCAACCTTCTCTGATAGGTCATGTTTTCTAGACCTTTAATCATTTTTGGTGCTCTTCTCTGGATTTTCTCCAATTTGTCCATGTCTTTCCTGAAATGAGGCACCCAGAACTGGACATAATACTCCAGCTGAAGCTTAATCAGTGCAGAGTAGAGTGGAAGAATTACTTCTCATGTCTTGCTTACAACACTCCTGCTAATACATCCCAGAATGATGTTCATTTTTTTTTTTGGCAATAGTGTTTATCATAGCTTCCTACTGAGATTTGAACCTTATCGTTCATAAACTGAGAAGGTAGCATGAACCCTCTAAGCTTTTACCAGCTTAGATCTGATCTCGCTGCCACCAGCCAAGAATTTCCAGTGTCTTGGCTCACTCTGGTCTCCCCAAACTTTCCCTGGGGGACCCCAAGACTCAGAGGCTCTGGATCATTTTGAATTTAATCCTATCCTCCAAAGCTTTGCAATGCCTCCCAGCTTGGTATTGTCTGCAAACTTTATAAGTGCACTCTCTATGCCATTATCTAAATCATTGATGAAGATATTGAACAGAACTAGATCCCAAACTGATCCTTGTGGGACCCCACTCGATATTCCCTTCCAGCTTGACTGTGAACCACTGATAACTGCTCTCTGGGAATGGTTTTCCAACCAGTTATGCACCCACCTTATAATAGTACCATCTAGGTTGTATTTCCCTAGTTTGTTTATGAGAAGGTCATGCGAGTCAGTATCAAAAGCCCTACTAAAGTCAAGTTATACAGCATTTATTGCTTTCCTCCATCCACAAGGGCTTGTTACCCTGTCAAAGAAAGTTACTATGTTGGTTTGACATGACTTGTTCTTGACAAATCTATGCTGATTGTCACTTATCATCTTATTATCTTCTAGATGTTTGCAAATTGGTTGCTTAATTATTTGCTCCATTATCTTTCTGAGTACAGGAGTTAAGATGACTGGTCTGTAATTCCCTGGGTTTTCCTTATGTCACTTTATAGATGGGCATTATATTTGCCCTTTTCCAGTCCTCTGGAATCTCTGCCATCTTCCGTGACTTTTCAAAGATAATCACTAATGCCTCTGACATCTCCTCAGTCAGCTCCTCTAGCTGTAATTGAGTAACTGAGTAATTGTAATTGAGTTTCCAAGTTTAACCCCCAACCATCCAAGACAGGCAGGTACCAGCTGCTTCAAGGGAAGGCGCATGTTACCCCCTAGCTATGGAATAATCTGCCCCCAGGAAGATTCCTCCTGACCCTTTTGTTAGAGGCTAGGGCTGATGTCCTGAAGGAAGAGGGCTTATATCCCTTCCAAATTTGTGTTTATTATTTTAATAATCATTATTCTAACTCTGGACATTCCTGTTATCCAGATGAATGTCCAGTTATTTTCTGAATCCTGCTATGCTCTTGGTCTCAGTGATATCTTGTGGATGTGAGTTCCACAGGCTAATTGCAGGGGTGGGAGATTTCCTTTTATCAGTTCTCAATTTTCTGCCTTTAATTTCACTGACTGTCCTTTGTTCTTCTCTTCTGAGACACAGAGGATAGAAGCTCCCAGTCTCCATTCTCTAGACCAGTGTGACAGACCCTATATCCTATATAGAACCCCTATATTCACACCCTACACACTAATGTAATAATCTCCTACAAAGTATGCCTTGTAAGTTATCATTTGAAAACTCAAAATTTGATGGTCATTATTGTCCTGAGAAAATGGATGTGGCAACATAATATGAAGTTATAAGATTTCCCTGTAAGATGCCATTAACACATATTCCAAAACCCACAGCCCTGCCTAAACCAAGACTAGCAAAGAGGTCTGTCCTAAACAAAGGAATGTGTGCTCTGCTTAATTTGCATCTGAGTAGAAAAATGAATCATCAAGCAGGAAGGGAAACAAAGGAAGCTCAAACAGGTGAGGAAAAGCAGCAGGGAACATCCTTCTACATAGATTTTTTGTCTCCTGGTGATAAAGTGGAAATGTTTTTCAAGATGGGGACTGAAACTATGAAAAGGAGGAACAAACACCCTCAAGGGATCCCTCCCCCGCCATCACAGTCACTGCACCTGAAGCAACAAAGGAGGCATTTGTTGGACTCTGGAGGAGGAGTCCTGACCTAAGTAGTTTGGTCAGTAGGACTGCTGAAAGCATGTGGTGAGAAAACTTTGCTTTGAACTTAACCGAGTTTGTGAAGTTAGGCACCAGTAGCGTTTTATCTCTATTTTTCTTGTAACCATTTCTTACTTTTATGCATCATTATGTGTACTCATAATCACTCTCTTTGTAGTTAATAAACTTGTTTTATTGTTTTATCTAATCCAGTGTGTTTAAATTGAAGTGTATGAGAAACTCCATTTGGGCTGACAAGTTGTGTGCATTTTATTTCTATTAAAGAAATAACGGACTTAATACAACTTGTACTGTCCAGGAGAGGGCTGGGCAATAAAGGACATATATTTCTGGGGGAAATCTGAGACTGGGGGCATGTTGGGGTCACCCTGCAGTATAACCAAAGCTGGAGAGAGCCAGAGTCTAACCCAAGTGTGGCTGGCAGGCTGTAAGTACACACAGACACTCAGGGCATGGCTTGCATACTGGAAAGCTGTTTATGAGAGGCCCAGGTGGGAGATACCTCAGCAAGACATTGTAAGGGATTTAAGATTATAGGGCACGGGTGACACAGCTGCTCATTAGCCTGGATTTGTACCCCTGGTATGTCACAGTAAGACAGAAGCTCCCTGTCTTCATTCTCTAGACCAGTATTTCACATCCCTTTATGTTATCATGTCCTTTCTTATTTACCTTCTCTATGCATTAACAATCCCAGTCTGGTCAAGCTCTTTGCATAGAATCATAGAAGATTAGGGTTGGAAGACACCTCAGGAGGTCATCTAGTTTGAATCCCTGCTCAAAGCAGAACCAACCCCAACTATATCATCCCATCCAGGGCTTTGTCAAGCCTTAAAAACCTCTAAGGATGGAGATTCTATCACCTCCCTAGGTGAAATAGTTTTTCCTAATATCCAACCTAGACCTCCCCCACTGCAACTTGAGACCATGGCTCCTTGTTCTGTCATCTGCCATCACTGAGAACTGCCTAGCTCCATTCTTTTTGGAACCCCCCTTCAGGTAGTTCAAGGCTGCTAATAAATCCTCCCCCCTCACTCTTCTCTTCTGCAGACTAAATAAGGCCAGTTCCCTCAGCCTCTCCTCAAAAGTCATAAAACAGTGTTTTCCAGACCCTTTCTCTGAGCTCCTCTAATTCTGCCCTATCCACTTGGAGATGGGTGACCAGCACTGGCCACAGTACCCCAGGTGAGGGCGACCCATTGATTGGTGGGGAAGGTGAGCACCCTGAGGGTGCTGTGGGGCTGGCAGCCATTTGGCCCTGACCCATCGGCCCACAGCAGAGCTGGAAGTTTCATGGGCTATCGAGATAGAGGAGACTTCAAACAGCATCTTTTGTGGCAGGGCAGGATTGTTCCCAGGGCTGTTCCCAATCTTCTCTATTTTCTCCAGAATAGCTTTAAATGCCCCAAGTGATGGGACTCTGGAGAGACACTATGCACCCTTATACACACACCCCCATTGACATATTTTCCTCACACTGTCAGTTTAAATGCTTCCTTTCTCAGTTTCACCCCCTCACTCTGAACTATTCCCACTTGCAGCACCCTGAAGAACTCTCCCTTTGTGTGAAAGGTTTCCAGGCTCTGATAGGGGCTCATCCATCAACTGGAGATTTGGCAGCTTTCCTAGGACTGTGAGTTCCTAAAAACAAACAGCTGCAGAGCCACCGTCCTCTTCCCGGAATCAGGGAAGAGAGTGCATGGTCCCAGCCCAATGCAGAGAAACAGTCAAACCCAGAAACGCAGCTCAGGAGCCAGCAGGGCCAAGTTTCACAGAGCAATTCCCTGGATTTCCTTCACAGGAGGGTTCATGCCAGGAGCTGGGAGACCAGCACAGCATCCTCATCTTACAGCTCTGCTGGCCTGTCCCCTCACTATAGGGCACAGACCTGCTTCCCTTTCCTACATCTCATCTCACTCTTTCTCCTTCCAACAAGCAGCAGTGTGGCTGGAGGGGGAGCAGCTTTGTGGAAAGGAAAAGCCACCAAACAACATGGCTAGACAATAACCAGGTAACTGATCTGGCAAATAGCATCCAGGCAGTTCTAAGAGGGCATCACATGGCATCCCAGCTTTAGGAGTCATTGACTGAGAACTGAGGCCACCTCTGAATGGAGCTGAGCCCGGTAACACCTTATTGCCAGACACTGGGCAAATACAACAATACGGGAGTTTCACTGGGACAGGAAGCAGGCAAGTAAAGCTGGTCCTCAAAGCAAACAAATGCTCAGACTATCCACCCATGCACTCCCCCACATGGCCTCAACACCACCTGAGGGGGCTTGACCCCTGCATATGCACACACTCACACTCCCTCCCACAAAGTAGAGACCCACGCACAAAGCCTTACCACAAAACTAGCCATATCTGCATGAGAAGCTGCATGCACACAAGGTACACCTTAAGACACACTCACCCCCACACCTCCATGGCTGTGCACAGCCACACTACCTGTGCCCAGCCCCCACACCAACAGCACACAACAGCCAGATCCACTCACACAGATTTCCAGACCGTCATCCCTGCTCTGAGCCCCATTCCCCAGCCCAAGGTGTCACCCAGTTGCTGCTACTGATCCTGGGCAAGTTTGCTACTGATCCTTGGCCTCCCACCCAAACCTCTCCTAAGCGTTAACAATCACACCCGCAGAGACCAGCAGCACAAACTAGGTATTGGGAGGGCACTAACCAACCCGCAGGGGATCCTGGCCCAGGCCCTGGCAGCACCTGGTGTGAGTGGGGCTGGAAGGCAGCGGAAGGACACAGCTGGTTGCAGCACTGCTGCAGTGATTACAGTCAGCCCCTCCCAGCTCTCTGCCTGACAGGGCTAGTCCTGCCTGGAACACCAGCCAGACTGCTCCCTCCTCACAGGTGCCAGAGGCCCAGGATCTCCCCCACCCTTGGCAGAGGACTCACATGGCTCTCAATCCTCTGGTCCATCTGGAATGAGCCCCAAGTACTGGGTCTCTGGGGCAGGGTCAAGAAAGGCTTCAGACCCAGGAGTGACCTCCTGCCACATAGATCCCAGAATTGACCTCCCCCAAAATAAGCAAGGCCCTCCCTCCCTCTGTACTTACCCATGGAGCTACTTTGCTGGGGTCTCACTGCCTCCCGTCATACACACATACCCCCAGGCTTGTCGGAGAATGTTACCCCAATCCATTGACTCAATGACACAGCCATGAACTCCCTGAGGGGAGCAAGGCCTGCCAAGTAGGGCATAGGCCAAATGTCTCCTATCAGAGCAGGATACACTACGAGCCCCAGTTCCCTTCATCCACTGCGTGGGTTGCCCTAAAGCAGGCCAGATGCTTCAGTTTACATGTTGTTTTTCAAAAATGTGTAAGGGGAGAGGGGGTGCAATGGCTCCTAGGGGAGGGGGTGTGCAGTATCTCATAGGGGATGGACTGTACGGTGCCTCCTAGGGAGGAACTGTGCAGTGTATCCCTGGGGACGGGGTGTGCATTGTGTCCCCGGGGAGGGGCTGTGCAGTGTAAACTCATGGAAAGGTTGTGCAGTGTATCTCCAGAGAGGGGTAATGTAATGGATCCTCCAGATAAATATTAAAATCAGAGTCAATCAGAGTTAGCCACCTAATGGACACAGGCACTTTTGCCACTAAGTTCCTATCTACTTCATTAGCTGCCTAAATACCTTTGGTCCCAAGCCATTTGGGAGCACAGGGTCCTTAGTGCTTGTTTCTATGTCCCTGGAACCCAGCTGCTCTTTCAGTAGCAAGGGTCATCCAGGAGATGCACTCAGCTCACACAAACACTCCATCATTCGGGAAAGGTCTGATACCTGGGGTCATTTTTGCAATAACAAAGTGGTGATAGGGGGTGGAGGCCCCCAAAGTGTAGCTGGGCACTTTTCAGGGAAGAAGCAGTTTTAAACTGGCATCCTCCCAGTTTCCCTCCCTTACAGGGGCCCAGGCTCCCCAGATGTGGCCAGAGTGCTGCCACTTCTGGTCACTGATGGGAAGGACAGACCTTTATCCCTTAGAAGTCACCAACCCCAGTCAGCCTCTGCTGGTCTCACTGCCATGATGTTCTCTGGGATGATCACTATGTTGCTTTTTTCACTCACACAAGCAGAAGTTTTATTTAACAGCTCCATTATTATCTACAGATTTCACAACTGTAACACAACGCAGACCTGAGCCTGCCCTTTGCTGCAACCCACAGCTCGCTCTGCCCCTGCAGCCCAGCAGTTCTCCTCACAGAAATGGAGGGTGACCGTCAGGCTCTGCAGTGATTCCCAAATCCATACACAACCACGGCAATTGCTCCGTGCATCCTTCCCTTTGTATGACTCTGGCTCTGGATGCAAAAGCTACGAGTCTCCGGTCACTGTCTTTCCTTCGCAGCAGTATTGCACCTACTGCATGTTTTGAGGCATCTGTAGCCACGTTCAGAGCATGAAACATCAAAATATTGCAATGTGGGCAAAGAGATGAGTAATCTTTTCAATTCTTTATTCTGCTTCCTGCCCTTCGGCCCATTTCCACTGCACACCCTGAAGCAGCAATCTTCTCCTACATGTTCTTTTATCTGATTTTTGAAGAAATGCCCCTAGATGGTCACCACACCCAAAGCCTTCTGTAGTCTGTGTTTTGTTTTTGACTTGGCAGAATAGTTGGTCTCTTGTCCAGCTCAGGTCTAATGCCATTTTTTGACAGAATTTCCTGAAAATACAAGCGTTCTTTTTTTCTGGAATTGTCATTTTGTTTTACTCAATTTCTGACCATGATCCCTGGCAATCTGCAGGATTCCCCAGCCAGTCCTTCTGTTTTTGTTCTGTGGGACCCCAAATAAGAATATCATCTGTGTACATCCTGAGGTTGTGAATGGCATCCAGAAGCTGCTGGAATATTCTATGAAATAATTCAGATGCAGGACAAATTCCAGAGGGAATTTGAAGCAGTACCTGACAAAAGGTGTGTTAAAATGGGCAATGGTGTGAATTCTCTTGAATGGGGAAAATGTATCGAAATCCTTTTGATGCATCCAGAATGGGGAAAACCATGTCACCTGCTATTTCCCCCCACCCCCACCCTATTCTATGGTTAGCATGTGATAATGCTTTCTCCTTCAGTTGCTTGGGGCTGTCTAAACAGAAGCCTAGTGCTCCATGGAGTGCACCCATCTGGAAGGTTCCTCCAATTCCTTGTCATATGCATGAAGATGAGGCACTGATGTTCCTTCTCTAGCCTGCTCCTCGGGGCCACAGGGACATTCCTGGCTGCATTTTCCTTTGAAGTGATTTTATTTCTTTCTGGTAACCCTCTTGATCTGTTGAGCATATCTGTATATTTCATCACTGACGCTGTGATATTCGGAGTCAAGTTTTGTTGTATGGTAATAACCTGTGTATTGACCCAATTGCTGGCTTGATTCCAGGCCTAGAATTGGTGTTGTGTCCCCTGACAAAAATGTGTTTGCTTCTCTGCTGTTATGTGTCAGAGTAAGGCAGCATCTCTCCACCACAGAGATGGAAAATCTATTGTATGCTTTCACAGTTGTACAGGCAGCACACTGGGTTCAGGGCGTATGTCCACCTTGTCTGTACTGTGTGTGTTGTCAGTTTTAAGTGTAATGGACCAGTTTTTGTTGACTGCTGACAGTTGCTGTATTGACTCAAATCACAAAGCTTCATTATTGGTTTCCTTCACTGCTTTTACAGTTCCCTTTGCTTGCGTTGTCTAGTAAAACCGCTGTATTTATGGCAGACTGTGCACTTTTACCCAAATTCTAGACATGTGCACTTCCACACTTCACATATTGTCACTGGCTGTTATTTGCTGCAAGACGCAATACGAAAAACAACAGGGCAGTCGGCAAAATATCTTTGATGCCTGTATACCAATGCAAGGAGTATGTGGAACAAGCAGGATGAGCTTTAAGTTATGGTATATGAAGAAAATTATGACTTAATTGACATTACAGAGACTTGGTGGGACAAAGCCTGTGACTGAAGTACCAGCGCTGACAGTGATAGCTTGTTCCAGAAGGATAGGTATGGAGGAAAGGAGGAGGTGTTGTGTTGTACAGCAAACATGTGTACATTTGCTCCAAGGTCCAAGAGGAAATGAGCAGCAGATCTACCGAGAGGATCAAAAGGAAAAAAATAGCAATGATGTTATGGTGGGGGGTCTATTATAGACCCACCAAATCAAGAAGAGGAAGTGGATGAATCATTCTACAAGCAGATGACAAGTTTAGCTAACATACATGAGTTAGTATCAATGGGGGATTTTAACTTTGCTGATATTTCTTGGAAGACTATCACAGCAAAGCATGCAATATCAGGGTTAGAAGGTCATCTAGTCTAACATGCTGCTCAAAGCAGGACCAAACCCCAGACAGATTTTTGCCCCAGATTCCTAAAGGGCACCCTTGAAGGCTGAACTCACAACCTGGGGTGTAGCAGGCCTGTGCTCAAACCACCAGCTATAACTAACTCCCCCACCTCCTGCAAACTCTTAGCATGTGTAGGGGAGAACTGGAAACAACTAAGGGGTCATCCATTTTGGATCTGGTTTTGACCAACAATGAGGAATTAGTTGTGAAGGTGAAGGTGGTCAGGAACTTGGGAGGCACTTAAGTGGGGGGAGGGATAGCTCAGTGTTTTGAGCATTGGCCTACTAAACCCAGGGTTGTGAGCTCAGTCCTTGAGGGGGCCATTTAGGGAAGCTGGGGGAAAAAATCTGTCTGGGGTTTTGTCCTGTTTTGAGCAAGGGGTTGGCCTAGATGACCTCCTGAGATTCTATGATCACAGTCTGATAAAATTCAAGATGCTATGCTAAGGAAGACATGCAAAACAAGGACAGCGGGCTTAAAAAGAGTAGATTTCAAGCAATTGAAAGAAATAGTAAAAAAGTCCCACATAGAAATCAATCAGGAAGAAAAGGAGTCAAAAGAGGGCTGGTAGTTCCTAAAAAGATATAATAATAGAGGGTCAACACCAAGCTATTACAATGCAGAGGAAAGATAAGAAGAGCCACAGAAGAACAATGTGGCTGCATCAGGAGCTTTCTAGCTATCTAAAAAACAAAAGGGATGCATACCAGAAATGGAAGGAGTGGCAAGTCACTGAGAATGTATACTGGGAATAGCACAAGCATGTTGGGACAAAGTCAGGAAAGCCAAGGCAAGGAATGAGTTACAACTGGAAGGGTACAAGAAGGGGTTCTACAAATGGCAGATGAAAAAGAAAGCTCAAGGATGCTGTGGGCCTGCTGCTCAGTGAAGAAGATGAGCTGGTAATGGGAGATAAGGCAGAGTTGCTCAGTGTCTACTTTACTTCAGTCTTCACACAAAAAATCATGTGACCAAATGACTAGCAAAGTTGTCATAGACAATAAAGGGAAAGAGGTGCAATTAAAGATAAGTAAAGAACATGTCAGAGATCTTCTGACTAATTTGAATGAATTCAAATCAGCAGGGCTTGGTGCTATTTACTTGAGGGTGCTGAAGAAATCTCAGAGCCACTGGTGATAATATTTGCAAAGTCATGAATGAAAGAAGAGGTCCCAGAAGACCAGAGAAGGGCTAACATAGTGCTCATCTTTAAAAGCGGGGGAAAGGAGGAACCAAGGAACTATAGACCAGTCGGCCTGACCTCAATACCTGGGAAGCTACTAGAGCACTATAGAAAACATTCTATTTGCAAATATCTGGAGGATGAAGGGATGATCACTAGCAGCTAACATGGATTTACCAAGAACAAATCATGGCAAGCCAGCTTGATTTCCTTCTTTGACAGGGTAATTGGTTTGGTGGATAGGGGGAATGCAGTGGACATAATATACCTGGACTTTAGCAAGGCTTTTGACACAGTTCCACATGACATTCTCATAAGCAAGCTGGAGAAATGTGGGCTTGGCAGAACTACCATTGAGTGGATACATAATTGGTTAAATGACCACAAACAAAGAGTAACTATTAATAGACTGTTGTCAGATTGGAAGGAAGGTCTCAAGTCCACAGGGATCTGTCTGGGTCTGGTGTTACTTAACATCTTTACTAATGACCTGGATGTAGATATAGATAGCATACTGATCAGATTTTCAGATAACACAAAACAGGGGGGTTGCAAACATTTTGGAAGATAGAGCTAAAATTCAGAGAGATCTTAATAAATTGGAAAACTGGACTATAGACAACAAAATGAAATTCAACAAAGACAAATGTAAGGTGCTGCTCTTCTGGAAGAAAAACCAAATGCCTACATATAGACTGGGGGATATGTGGCTTGGCAGCAGCACTGCTGAGAAAGATCTGGGAGTTGTAATGGATCACAACTTCAACATGAGTCAGCAATGTGATGCTGTTGCAAAAAAAGTAAATGGTATTTTAGGTTGCATTAACAGAAGCAAAGCATGCAAATCACAGGAGATAATAGCACTGCTCTACTCAGGGCTGGTTAGGTCTCTGCTGCAGTACTGTGTCCAATTTTAGTCACCAATGTATAGAAAGGATGTGGAGAAACTGGAAAGGATCCAGAGGTGAGTGACAAAGATGATCAAAAGGATGGAATGCAAACCATATGAACAAAGGCTGAAGGAACTGGGTATGTTTAGTTTGGAAAAGAGGAGATTAAGGGGGGACATGATAGCTGTTGTCAAATACTTGAAAGGCTGCCATAAAAAAGACGGAGAAAAAGTGTTCTCTCTTGCCACAGAGGGCAGGACAAAAGGCAATGGGTTCAAACTACAGCATAGCCAATTTGGATTAATTCTCAGGCCACATCTACACTACAGGATAAATTGGAATTAGCTTAAACCAATTTTATGAAACAGATATTATAAAGTCGATTGTGCGCGTCCACACTAGGCACATTAATTCGGTGGTGTGCGTCCATGGTCCGAGGCTAGCATCGATTTCTGGAGAGGTGCACTGTGGGTAGGTACCGTAAAATAATGAGGCCAATAATGTCGATTTGCGTCCACACTAACCCTAATCCGATATAGTAATATCGATTTTAGCATTACTCCTCTCGTTTTGTAGGAGTACAGAAATCGATTTAAAGAGCCCTTTAAATCGATATAAAAAGCAGTGTAGTGTGGACGGGTGCAGCGTTAAATCGATTTAACGCTGTTTAAATCAATTTAAACGCATAGTGTAGACCAGGCCTCAGTAAAAACTTCCTAACTGTAAGAACAGTAAGACAATGGAACAAACTGCCCAGGGAACTCATGGAATCTCCTTCACTGAAGGTCTTCAGAAAGAGGCTGGAGCCATCTGTCTTGGATGGTTTAAACCAGAGGTGGAGAAACCACAGCCTGCAGGCCACTTCCGGCCCATGGGACCATCCTACCCGGCCCTGAGCTCCTGGCAAGGGAGGCTACCCCTGGCCCCTCCCCTGCTGCCCCTCCTCCCCTGCAGCACTCTGGGCAGTGGAGAGGTGCGCTCCTGCAGAGTAGTGTGTCTGACTCTGGCCAGGCGGCGCAGCTGCCAGACATGCTGCTCTGAGCGGCATGGTAAGGGGGCCAGGGCCAGGGTGTTGGATAAGGGCAGAGATTCAGGGAGGGGTGGTCAGGGGATGGGGAATGGGAGGGTTGGATAAGCATTGGGAGTCCTGGGGGGCGGGGCTGTCAGGGTGTGTATGTGAATAGGAGTCAGGGGTTGGATAGGCATGGGGTCCTGGGGGGGACCTGTCAGGGGGCAGGGTGTGGATAGGGGTCAGGGCGGCAGTCAGGGGACTGGGAATGGGGCAGTTGGATAGGGGGTGGGGTCCCGGGGACAGTTAGGGGTGAGAGGTCCTGGGAGGGGGTGGTTAGGGGACAAGGAGCAGGGGGGTTGGATGGGTTGAGGCAGTGGTCCCCAAACTTTTTGTCTGGCAGGCGCCTGATGAAGGACCGTGGCGGCAGTGAAATTTCTGCTGTGGCAAGTGGCATCATCAAGAGGCATCGCCGCTGAAACGCCGCAGAAATTCGGCAGCATTTCGGCGGGCGCCAGATGAAGGACCGTAACAGTGGTGGAGCATCCGCCAAAATGCCGCCTAATTACTGCAGCGTTTCGGCGGCAATGTCTCTCGATGGTGTCACTTGTCGGCGGCAAGTGGCATCATTGAGAGGCATTGAAGCCGAATTTCTGCACCGTGTTGGGGACTTCTGGGTTGGGGGTTCTGAGGGAGGCAATCGGGGGGCTGGAAGTGGGAGGGTGCAGATGGGGGCAGGGGGCAGGCTGTTTGGGAAGGCACAGCCTTCCCTACCCAGCCCTCCATACAGTTTTGCAACCCCAATGTGGCCCTCAGGCCAAAACGTTTGCCCACTCCTGGTTTAAACACAACAAATCCTGCATCTTGGTAGGCGGCTAGATTAGATGACTCTTGTGGTCTCTTCTAACCTCATGGTTCTATTATTCTAAGATTTTGGCAGTTCATATTCCGCTGCACAATAACATCATGTACTGGTTCTTGTCTCTTTGTCTTACATAAGGTCTGTGCCTCCAGTTTTGTCTGTTCTGCAGCTTTGCATAGCTTTTTCTAGAGCTAGCTCACTGTCTCTGGACAAGCACTCATGTCCCCTCCCATTATTATAGGCAACACCAATTTGACTCTAATCTGGTGATTTTTTATAGGACTAAAATTGCAAGAGTAGCTCTTCACTTTTAAATGGGTAACAAATTTCTCAAGACTTTCTGGTGCCTTTTGTACTCTCATGTGGAAGAGGAATCTTTCATGGATTTCATCTTTTTAGACACACAATAAGCTTCAGCATGTGCTAAGGCCCTAGCAGAATCTATGTTGTCTGCAGACAGCTTCTGAGGCCAGAAGAGACTATTGTGATCATCTAGTGTGAACTCCTGTACAGCACAGGCCACACAACTTCCCCAAAAGGATTCCTGGAGCAGATCATTTAGAAAAACATCCAAACTTGGTTTAAAAATTGTCACTGTAAAATCAGCAAAGGAAACCATGATCCTTGGGAAATTGATCCAATGGTTAATTACCCTCACCATTAAAAATGTATACCTTATATCCAGCCTGAATTTGTCTAGCTTCAACATCCAGCCACGTCATATCAGACATTTCTCTGTTAGGCTGAAGAGCCTGTTATTCCATGTTTGTTCCTCTTGTAAGTAATTATAGGCTGTAATGAAGTTACCCCTTAACCTTCTCTTTATTAAAATAAATAGATTGAGCTCCTTGAGTCTATCACTATAAGGCAGGTTTTCTAATTCTTTAATTGTTCTCATGGCTCTTCTCTGAACCTTCTCCTATTTATTGACATCCTTCTTGAATTGTGGGCACCAGAATTGGACACAGGAGTCCAGCACTAAAACATGCCTTACAGCAGGGGTCGGCAACCTTCAGAAGTGGTATGCCGAGTCTTCCTTTATTCACTCTGATTTAAGGCTTCGCATGCCAGTAATACATTTTAACATTTTCAGAAGGTCTCTTTCTATAAGTCTATAATATATAACTAAACTATTGTTGTATGTAAAGTAAATAAGGTTTTTAAAATGTTTAAGAAGCTTCATTTAAAATTAAATTAAAATGCAGAGCCCCCAGACCAGCAGCCAGGACCCAAGCAGTGTGAGTGCCACTGAAAATCAGCTCGCGTGCCGCCTTCAGCACGCGTGCCATAGGTTTCCTACCCCTGCTTACAGTGATAGACTTAAGGAGCTCAATCAGTCATGCACCCACTTCATAGTAGCACTATCTAGATTGTATTTCCTCAGTTTGTTTATGAGGTCATGAGAGACAGTATCAAAAACCTTACTAACATCAAGATATGCCACATCTACCACTTGCACCATATCCACTAGGCTTGGAACACTGTAAAAAAAGCTATTAGGTTGGTTTGACATGATTTGTTCTTGACAAATCCATGCTTACTATTACTTATCATCTTATTATCTTCTAGGTGTTTGCAAATTTATTGCTTAATTATTTGTTCCATTATCTTTCCAGGTACTGAAGTTAAGCTGACTGGTCTGTAATTTCGCAGGTTGTCCTTATTCCCATTTTTATAGGTGGGCACTATATTTGCCCTTTTCCAGTCCTCTGGAATCTCTCCTGTCTTCTGTGATTTTTCAAAGATAATTGCTAATGTGTCAGATATCAACTCAGTCAGCAACTTTAGTATTCTAGGATATATTTCATCAGACCCTTGTGATTTGAAGACATATAACTTGTCTACGTAAATTTTAACTTGTTCATTCCCTATTTTAGCCTCTAATCCTACCTCATTTTCACTGGCATTCACTATGTTGGTCCTGCTTTGAGCAGGGGGTTGGACTAGATGACATCCTGAGGTCCCTTCCAAACCTGATATTATATGATTCATGATTCTATGTTAGACGTGCAATCGCTACTAAGCTTTTTGGTGAAAACTGAAACAAAAAACTCATTTCACATTTCTGCTATTTCCATATTTTCTATATTGTTTTCCCCTCCTCATTAAGTAACAGGCCTACCCTGCCGTTGGTCTTCCTCTTGCTTGTTATGTATTTATAGAATGTTTTCTAGCTATCCTTTATGTTTCTAGTTAGTTTAATTTCATTTTGTGCCTTGACCTTTCTAATTTTGTCCTACATACTTCTTTTATTTGCTTGTATTCATCCTTTGTAATTTGACTAATTTCCACTTTTTGTAGGACTCTTTTTTGAGTTTCAGATCATTGAAGAGCTCCTGGCTAAGCCAGAGTCATCTTGTCATACTTCCGTTCTTTCCTATGCAGTGGGATAGATTGCTCTTGTGTCCTTAATAATGTCTCTTTGAAAAACTGCCAACTGTCTTCAGTTATTTTTCCCCTTAGACTTGCTTCCCATGGGATCTTACCTACCAACTCCCTGAGTCTGCTAAAGTCTGCTTTCTCATCCACCTCTTCTTCCTGGTTAGGTGGTCTGCAGCAGACTCCTACCATGACATCACCCTTGTTTTTTACCCCGTTAATCTTTACTCAGAGACTTTCAACAAGTCTGTCTCCTGCTTCCATCTCAACCTCACTCCATGTGTATACACTTTTAATATGTAAGGCAACACCTCCTCCCTTTTTACCCGCCTGTCCTTCCTGAGCAATCTGTATCCTTCTATACCAATATTGCAGTCATGTGTATTATCCCATCAAGTCTCTGTGATGCCAACTAAGTCATAACTGTGTTTATTAACTAGCATTTCAAGTACTTCCTACTTATTCCCAGCCCAGTTTATTCTGCTCTAGGATTTATCTGGGGGCAGGTCTCTAGGCTGTCTTATCCAGGAGATCACACTAGATGGTCACAATTGTCCCTTCTGGTCTTGGAAGCTATGAAACCTGTATATGGGAGTAAATGATAGGGTCCAAACCCTACCATGTTCTCAGGAACCAATGCAGAGCACACTTGTTGTACTACTGGAATCCTGTTTCCTGTTCTGGCATCCACAACTGAAGATGGATGTTGATAAATTTGAAACAGTTCAGAGAAAAACCACAATTATCATTAAAGGACTAGAAAATGTGCCTTATAGTACTAATTCTAGGAGCTCAATCTGTTTATCTTAACAAAGAGCAGTGTCAAGGAGTGACTTGGCCAAAGTCTATAAGTTATCTACAAAGCGAACAAAATTTTGATAACAAAGGGCTCTTCAGTCTAGCAGAGAAAAGTAACATCATTCAAAAAACCACAAGCCAAATGCTTGCATTTGAAGCTAGACAAATTCAAACTTGAAATAAGGTGCAAATTTTTAACAATGAGGTCAAGTATCAGAGGGGTAGCCATGTTAGTCTGAATCTGTAAAAGCAGCAGAGAATCCTGTGGCACCTTATAGACTAACAGACATTTTGGATCATGAGCTTTCGTGGGTGAATATACCCACTTCGTCAGATGAATGTAGTGGAAATTTCCAGGGGCAGGTATATATATGCAAGCAAGCAAGCTAGAGATAACGAGGTTAGTTCAATCACGGGGAGGATGAGGCCATGTTCTAGCAGTTGAGGTGTGAAAACCAAGGGAGGAGAAACTGGTTCTGTAGTTGGCAAGCCATTCACAGTCTTTGTTCAACCCTGAGCTGATGGTGTCAAATTTGCAGATGAATTGAAGCTCAGCAGTTTTTCTCTTTGAAGTCTGGTCCTGAAGTTTTTTGTGCTGCAGGATGGCCGCCTTAAAGTCTGCTATAGTGTGGCCAGGAAGGTTGAAGTGCTCTCCTACAGGTTTTTGTATATTGCCATTCCTAATATGATTTGTGTCCATATATCCTTTTCCGTAGAGACTGTCCAGTTTGGCAGATGTACATAGCAGAGGAGCATTGCTGGCATATGATGGCGTATATTACATTGGTGGACGTGCAGTGACCATCACTTATTTGCTACAAACATCCCACACACAGATGGAATACAAGCTGTCAGGAACAGTATCCCTGATGATGCCACAAGCACAACTAGCTCTGAGCTCTATACCTTGGGCGAATACTCACACAACAAAATATTCAAATTTGATTTGATTTTAGCTGGGGACAATATATATCTCCAGATCAGTGGCACTGCTATGGCACCCACATACGGAAAGGGTATATGGACACAAATCAGATATTAGGAATGGCAATATACAAAAACCTGTAGGAGAGCACTTCACCTCCCTGGCCACACTATAGCAGACCTTAAGGCGCCCATCCTGCAGCACAAAAACTTCAGGACCAGACTTCAAAAAGAAAAACTGCTGAGCTTCAATTCATCTGCAATTTGACACCATCAGCTCAGGGTTGAACAAAGACTGTGAATGGCTTGCCAAAGCAGCAGAGAATCCTGTGGCACCTTATAGACTAACAGATGTTTTGGATCATGAGCTTTCGTGGGTCAATACCCACTTCGTCAGATGAATGTAGTGAATACCCACTTCGTCAGATGAATGTAGTGAAAATTTCCACTACATTCATCTGACGAAGTGGGTATTCACCCACGAAAGCTCATGATCCAAAACGTCTGTTAGTCTATAAGGTGCTACAGGATTCTCTGCTGCTTTAACAATGAGGATAATTAACCATTGGAACAGTTTATCACAGTGCATGTAGAGTCTCCATAACCGGCAATTTTTAAATCAAGACAGGATGTTTTCTAAAGATCCGCTCTAGTTTAAACAAGAATTAATTCAGGGAAGTTCTATGGCCCATGTTATGCAGGAGGCCAGATTAGATGATCGCAATGGTACTTCTGGCCTTATTATCTATTAATCTAATAATCATGGGTAATCTTGCAAGTTACAGTTCTTTCCAGTATCACCCTTTCTCTTTTTGGCAGGGACTTTGAACCTGTGGTTGGGAGGCTATAGAAGCATGTAGGTATCTGAGCCCTTTCCAGTCCTTGTTCCGGCCTTGACGTGGCACAGAGAGAGCCCTCACTGTGCTGATGGGTGATCTGCCTGCTGGACAGAGAACAAATGCCCATGGTGCACCATCCTTCAGTGGTATTCAGGTCTGTGGCCCACCTGTCACTGTATACCCATCTATGGCGCTTGGTGGGTGTAAACAGAGCAGCTTCACTGGCTCTGTTCACTCCCCAAAGTAGGGCTGTTAACTTCTCTACCAT
The DNA here is from genome assembly GCF_003597395.2 of Chelonoidis abingdonii. Classification (NCBI taxonomy): domain Eukaryota; kingdom Metazoa; phylum Chordata; order Testudines; family Testudinidae; genus Chelonoidis; species Chelonoidis abingdonii. The sequence continues at coordinate 55,286,073 of NC_133779.1, read as the reverse complement.
AGAGCCTTGCCAGGGTCAGTCATTGTGTTTAGCATCTATGCAAGGGCACAGTGGAGAGGGTGACACACCAAGCTTTTTTGCCATCATTATACAGATGGCTCCCAGTTGCATAACACACTCTTCACAAATCCAGACACTGGGGGCCTGATGCTCACCTCACACTGGTGCACACTGTCACTCAGGAGTGATTCCCAGCACCATCACAGTGAGGGGACCTCAGTATTATTGAGATGAGCCAGGCCTGTGCACACCCTGGCTGTGCCTGAGTGAAGGGAGGCTTTGATGGAGTAGCAGTGGCGACAGCTTAATCCAGACAGGATGAGGTAATGCTGCTAGCTGAAGAAGATAGTTTGAGGGCACGGCTGACCTACCCTTGCTGCAGACATCTGCCCCCAGTGGCGAAGGTGGCCTAACCCTTCTTTGCTTGTGGAAGCCCAGGTGAAGCTGTGGCCACAAATGCCTTCTGTCACCTTCATCACAGCTTTGCCCATCCTGAGGGACGTATGTAACACCCAGAGAGGACAACTACAACTTGCTCCAACACAGAAGCTGTAATTGATGCAGCACGCTGTAACCTGCCTTCTAAGACAACCACCATGAAGACAGCTCCTGAAGGTCTGTTTCCAATCCACTAGTGCTGAGCTGTCAGTCAGATTTAGAATCCATTTCTAAATTCTCATCCTCACATTCAAACCTGGGTTGGCTCAGGACCAGGTACCTGAGCTACTGCCTCCCTCACCACTCCTCAGCATGTCTGCCACACTTAGTACAGATACTTTGGCTGATGGTCTGTAAATGTTAAACCTTGGTGGTCACAGGCAGAGCCTGTCTCATCAAAGGGTCCATTGTTATGGAACATGCTTCTGCAGGCTGAGCTTATCTCCGCTCTCACTCCCTTACAACACAATGTAACATGCACCTGATTCAGCAATCATTCCCCCAAACAGCCATGTAGCTGGCAGTGAAGGAATCAGACTCCAGCATTCTGTACCAATGAGAAACTGCCTTATAGAGATCCATGCTGACCCTTAAATCTGTCCAGGCACTTGGGCACACAAGTGAGGAGTACTGTAGAAATTAAGAATACATTTAGTACAATGAGCCGTGGAGCTGATTTGTTTTGTGTCTCTCCCTACAACATGTTTTCTAAAGTGTACATTTTTTTCCCAGTGCAGACAAGGGCAGAGAGAGTGGTGAAGTTAGTGAGAAAATACTTGGATTGAAAAATATTTCTCCATGTTGCTTTCCCAGGTCACCTTAAGTGTCTGTATCTGATAATTAATTTGTGAGTAGGAGATTTATCAATTGAGTATAAATTCATTGAGATGAATCTTCTGATCCATGGCAGACTGGGACTCCCCTAAGGGCTGTGCAGGTGAGATCAGGAACAATAACAGTGCAGTTTGGACCTGGGTTCTACAATCTACTGGGAATTCCTTTGTAGTCACAGAAATGTGACCAACGCACGTATGTTAAGGATATGTAAACAATATAAAATGTGTGTAGAGAGAGGCAAAGGCAGAACAACACTGTGGCATATGACTGTGCAGAACCGTCGACTCCCAGCTGAGATTGTGAGCTCCTTGGGACTGGGATTGTCTTTGCTGTTTGGTTATGCAGCACCTAGCGCAATGGGTCTTGATCCAGGACAAGGACTCCTAGGCACTGCCACAATACAAATGTTACATCAGCATAATAATTAATAATAAGTCAATGGGAGCTAAATGGGTCCACATTTGTATGCTGGCTAGCATGTTCAGATGTGCCCTGTGACTAGTGTTTCTCCAGATGAGTCATGTTTCCTACACATCATATCTGCAACGAAGCAACAAGCAGTTAGTATAAAAGGACTGTCTGTAATTGCATGGGGAGGGGGACCACAGCCCTCCAGAAGCTAAGAACAGTGAGAGTAGGGGGTCTTCACGGGGGGTGGGGTTGACCTAAGATAAGCAACTTAAAAGTCAGTGTATCTTAGGTCGATTTACCTGGCTGTGAGGAAGGCAGCGAGTCGACTGCTGTCACTCCCCCATCAACTCCACTTCCACCTCTCGCTGTGGTGGAGTTCTGGAGTCGATGGCAGAGCGATTGGGGATTGATTTTATCACGTCTACACTAGATGCGATAAATCGATCCCCAATAGATTGATCACTACCCACCGATCCGGGTAGGCAAGATTACTTGAACTTGTTCATGCTGGATTATCCAACAGACACAGAAAAGCCTTTCGGAGAAATAACCTGAGTTCTAACTGACTCGGGGCCTTCTGTGATCCAGCAAATGGACAGGATCTTCTGTTCAAAGGGGACCCCAGTCTTTCCTGGGAAGGGCTGGAAGTACTTCAGCCTTCAGAGGCCCATAGGACTGATTTGTGAGCTCTGGTAAGCTTTGAGCATGTGAATAAGAACTTGTATATTTTTTATGATTTCTCTGAAATTTTTCCACCTTAAATCTATATGTGCTTGCTTACAGGGCTGTGTGGTAACTTACTGCTGCTGGAAATCATGCTGTTCATAGCCTTCAAAGAGAAAATAAAGGGCAAACATTGGCCTGTAAAGGCAGCCTGGCTTGCTGGGGATGTCACAGTGTAGGCAGAGAACTGTGCAGCCTGGAAAAACCTCGCTCCAGAGGGAGAGAACTCAGGTCTCTACTCAAGAGAGCTGATGAGTGAGGAGCTGGGAGCCTACAGTGTGTCCCCTTAAGGGCCCAGAGACAGGGAATACAGGTGCATTTGTCCGGAACAGTGAAAACATTCTGATCAGGTTATTTCTTGTATTTGGGTACGTCCAGACTACCCACCGATCTGCCGGTAGCGATCAATCTATCGGGCTCAATTTATCACATCTCATCTAGATGTGATAATTAGATCCCCGAATGCTCTGCCACCGACTTCGGAACTCCACCAGGGCGAGAGGAGGAAGTGGAGTCGATGGGGGAGCTGCAGCCATTGATCCTGCACTGTGAGGATGCGAGGTAAGTCGATCTAAGATATGTCGACTTCAGCTACGCTATTCTTGTAGCTGAAGTTGCGTATCTTAGATTGATCCCTCCCTCCCAGTGTAGATCAGGCCTTTATTTTCATCATATCTTGGTAAGGTGTTACACAATCAGACATAAAAATACAAAAGTGTCACAGCACACTGTTATTGAAAATTTGCTTACTTTCAGTTTTACCATATACTTATCAAATACATTAATTAGAATATAAATATTGTATTTACATTTCAGTGTAACAACAAACAAATCATTGTCTGTATGAAATTTTAGTTTGTACTGACTTTACTAGTGCTTTTTACGTAGCCTGTTGTAAAATTAGGCAAATATCTAAATGAGTTGATGTGCCCCCTGGAAGACCTCTGTTTACCCCCAGGGTTACACATACCCCTGGTTGAGAAGCACTGGTCTAGGTAACTAAAATCCTGGCCCTTCACTGTCAGACAGATGTCGTCTGCATTGATAAAACACCTGGCAGTGGTGCTGGGAAAATCATTTGTGAAGAGACTGAAACGTGTCAGTGTTAGACCTGAGAATAGGCTGTTGTTTTGGGACCTCCAGGAGCTGGGGTTTCTTTTGTCTAAGTAAAATTTCAAACCAGCAGCTTCTTAGCAACAGTTCCACAGCCCTGACAACCCATGTCAGTAGGACCAATGACAGTTTACAGTAGGTCTGTATGCTAGATCATGACATATACCACAGTAAGACCTAGGAATACAGCATCTGTCTTCTGCCTGGTCCGGAAGCCATTCCCTATGCAGGTGGTGATTGTCAGCACTTGATCACCAGTATTGCAGTTTGATCTGAAACCTGCTTGATCTGCACTCAGGATATCATCAGTGCTGGGGGCATTTTTTTGGTAGGATCAGCCTTTCAGCTAATTTGTACAGAGATGGGGTGGTAACTTCTTGTGGTCTTTCTCGGATTTTTAACAAGGCTGTTGCTTTTGCTCTGCACCAGAACTTAGGTATTTTATTCTCCTGGATGACCCTAGAGAGGGAGATGGCTACCTGTTGTCTGCTAGTTTTTCCCAAGTTCTTCAGGAATTTGGAGACGTTATCAAGCCCACAAGCTTTACCTATTTTTAATGTTTGGTCGAACAAGAAGCAATGGTATCATAAGCATTCCCAAATCTGGACCTTAGCGTCCAGAAATCTGGGTGCCTGCATGAACCCCTCTAAGCTTAATTACCAGCTCAGATTTGATCTCGCTGCCACCAGCCAAATATTCCAGGGTTTTGGCTCCCTCTGGTCTCCCCAGACCTTTCCCTGGGGAACCCCAACCTAGAAGTCTGAGTCTTAACAGCAGTAGGAAATAACCCACTTCCCTCCCCCTCTCCTCCCACCCCAGGGCTCCTCCTGGCTACCTGAGAGACTGAGGCATATCTTTACATCACAATACCAAGAAGCATGTCTCCTCTATTCACAAACGATACAAACCCCAAATACAAGGAAACAGAAATTATCTCTCTCTCTTCCCTCCCACCAATCCCTGTGCTGCACGAGCTTTATTACCCTCCGTAGATTCCTAACACAAAGAGATCCCCCTCCCCTTCTTTCCTTAGCCTACCCAAAGAAGAGAAAACTCAAAATCTAAACAAGAAAGCTTATATAAAAAAAGAAAGAAAAAACACATAACAGCTCTGCACAAGTTGAACATACACCGGCAATAAAAGACAAATATGAAAATAACAACTATGCAAACAAGAGATAAATTAAATATTCTCATGCCAACACACACATTAAATACAAAAAAAATAAACAATAACAGCCTACTGTTTCTAACCTTTGACACCAACTTGAAACTGAAAGATTAGAACCTTGAAATAGAAAAGAAAAAAAAAATCTCCTCTCAAGCTGAGAAGCCAGACAAAGACATAAAACCCAAACATCCCTCCCCTGAGCTTTGAAAAAATCCGTTCCTGATGTCCTCTGTCAGGTGTTTGGTTCATCTTGTTAACCCCTACGTGAAAGAACATTTAACCTCGAGCTACTATTATAAAATGGTCTCAGTTGCAGTAGTAAACAGAACAAGAACACATGGTCCAAGTTGCAAGGGGAAATTATAGGCAACATATAGGAAACATTTTTCACTGGGAGGTGGTGAAGCACGGAAATGGTTCTAGGGAAGTGGTGAACCCATTCATAGATCATAGACTCTAGGACTGGATAGACCGAGTAGGTCATCGCGTAACAGTCCCTCCCTCAGCAGACCAAATACGTCTAGACCATCCCTGATAGACATTTATCTAACCCACCTTAAATATCTCCAGAATTAAATTCCACAAACTCCCGAGCAATTTATCGCAGTGTTTAACTACCTGCAGTTAGGGAACTTTTTCTAATCACTAAATCTCCCTGCGCATTAAGCCCCATTGCTTCTTGTTCATTCATTAGAGGCTAAGGAACATGTTTCTCCCGCCCCCTGATGACTAACCCTTTTAGATACCTGAAAACTGCTACATGTCCCTCTTCAGCTTCTCTTTTCCCAAACAAATAAATCCCAATTCTCAGTCTTCCTTCAGAGGTCATGTTCTAATACCTTTATCATCTTGTTGCTCCTTTGGCCCTCTCCATATTTCTCCAACATCTTCTTGAAATGCAGTGCCCAGAACTGGACACAATACTCATTGAGGCTAACCAGCGCAGAGTAGGCCGAAAGAATGACTTATCGTCGTGCTGTTACACACCACTGTTAATGATCCCAGACACTTGTATTTTTAACACTATCACACACTGTTGACTCAATATTTGCTTGTGGTCCACTTGACCTAGACTCTTTTTTTCTGCCTACCCTTCCTCGAACGTCTCTTCCCATTTGTATGTTGTTAAACTGATTGTTCCTTCCTAAGTGGACACTTTGCTTTGTCTTTATGAACTATCCATTGTACTCAACATTTCTCCAATTTGTCCGATGCATTTGATTTTGACCCTGTCCTCCAAAGCAGATTGCAATCCCTTCCCAGTTTGTATCGTCTGCAAACTTATAAGCGTACTTTCTATGTCAACATCTAGATCATTGATGAAGATATTGAACAGACCGGTCCCAAAACAGACTCCTGTGGATCCCACTTGTTATACTTTTCCAGCAGGATTGGGAGCCATTAATAACTACTCTCTAGTTACGGTTATCAGCCCAGTATGCACCCACCTATATTAAGCCCCATCTAAAATTGCATTTGCCTATTTATCGATAAGGAATCATGCGAGACCGTTATCAAATGCCTACTAAAGTCTAGGTTATACCACATCCACCACTTCTCTCCTTTCCACAACACTCGTTATCCATCAAAGAAAGCTATCAGATTGGTTTGACACAATTTCTTTACAATCCATGCGGCTATCCCTTCACCTTACCACCTTCCAAGTGTTTGCAGATGATTTCTTAAATTACTTGCTCCATTATCTTCCCTGGCACAGAAGTTAAACTAACTGGTCTGTAGTTTCCTGGGTTGTTTTTATTTCCCTTTTTATAGATGGGCACTATATTTGCCCTTTTCCAGTCTTCTGGAATCTCTTCTGTCTCCCATGACTTTCCAAAGATAATAGCTAGAGGCTCAGATACCTCCTCCTAATTAATATACTCAATTAACTTCTTGAGTATTCTAGGATGCATTTCAGCAGGCCCTAGTGACTTGCAGGCATCTAACTTTTCTAAGTGATTTTTAATTTGCTCTTTTTTTATGTTATCTTCTAACTTACTCTTTTTTTATTTTATCTTCTAAACCTACCCCCTTCCCATAAGCATTCACTATGTTAGACATTTCTTCAGACTTCTCAGAGGTTTTCAAGGCCCAGCTTGACAAAGCCCTGGCTGGGATGACATAGTTGGGGATTGGACTAGATGACCTCCTGAGGTCTCTTCAACCCTAATATTCTATTCTATTCTGTCACCCTTTCTATTTCATCTATGGTGAAAGGCTGGAAGCCTTTCTCACTTCCAGGTGTTTATATTGCCCCCATTTCTTCCTTGCCTCGCCTTCAGAATTTTTGTCCTTCTCTACCTTTGGGACATTTATTAGGTGGGTAGCAATGCTGTTTGGAGAGTCTGGAGGCTTCTGTGCTGGAGGCTTCTGAACAGCACCAACTCTTCTGATGAGTGCCCAGGCTTTGTGCCTGAATCTAGACAGGTTTAGTTCCGTGGAAGCCTGCTCCTGTCTTGCTCTTCTGGAAGCATTCAAGCCGTCTACAAGATATGTGGCAATGTCTGGATCACAACTCTCTTTATATCACTTGAGGAGTTCTGCAGGGAATATAGGTCTGATAACCACCTCTTGGAACTGAGTTGGTGGCAGCTTTGTAAATAGCTGTTGTGAACCACACGTAAGCTCCTTCAATAGAGATATTGTTCAGGACGTAAACGATACACCCACCTGTGAATTATGTAAAGCTGTGCCAGTATGGTTTCTGATAGCTCCAGTGAGGGCTTTTATTGGTGCTCACAACAGGCATGGCTATTCCAATTTTGGTAAAAATTATGACTGTGTGGCAAGTTTTTCAATACACTGCTTACAGCTTGCACTGGAGGATTTCCTGTGCTGGTGGCCAAGGTGTGACCAGGAGAGTAAGTCTTGCTTCCATCTGGCAGAAAGAAAAGTACCCCATTGTTTTGGGTCATGAATGAGGTGAAGGAAATGGAGCAAGGCCCAGTCCAAAAGGTCAACTCCTCTTTGATCTGACTCTGTGTCCCCGGGTGATGTGGGGGCTATTAAAATCTCCAACATAGATGGCAGGGTGTAGGAGCTTAGGAAGAATATTTGGGATAGCCCAGAGGTGACTAGGGGGCTCATACACACTCACCATTCTGAAATGGGTGACTCTCACAGTATCACAGAGGTCTGAATTAGATGGAAATGGTTCCGTTTCAGCAAGATTCGCTCTAATATAGTATGCATGGTCATAGCTACTATCCAGAGAGTAACTCATAAGCTCCTAACCTTTGATGTTAAGGTGGCTGGCAGAAAGGGAGTTGACATGTGTCTCCTGAAGGCCATGGGCAGTGGGTCTAATAGGCAGGGGAAGACACTGCCTCCCCAAACAGCCCCGCATGGCCTGCCCGTGCTCCTTTCTGAGGCCATCTGCTCCTGTTCCGGGAAGGGAAGCCTGCTAGGGCTGGGGCTAGGGTGGCTGGGCGTTGGGGTAGCTGGGGCTGCCCAGTGCTGGGGGGCCTGGAACTGGAGCTGTGCCAGCCTGTGCTCCAGAGCTGGAGGGAGAGGGAGCCATGCACTGCCTGCCACTCCAGGGGCTGAGGGTGGCTCCATGTGCCACCTACCTCATGCTCCAGGGCTGGGGGGTACGGACCACCCTGTGCTACAGGGCATCATGGAGGGGCACATGCTGCGTGGTGCTCCAGGGGGCCGGGATGGGCCATATGCCACCCACCCGGTGCTCTAGGGTTGCGGGGGCTGACAGCTGCGGGGGGCAGGAGATCTGGGCTGGGGGAGGAGGGGTGGGAGGGGCAGGGCCTCAGACGGAAGGGGATGGTCAGGCTGGGGGCTAGCCTTCCCGAGCCAGTGGATCACCCATCGCCCATGCTGAAGGCACATTAAATTTGTTACATTTAAAGGCTAGGGATTGTAGAACAGAATGTTTAGCAGCCGAAGGGGCCTCTCGCATTTAACTAAAGGATTTTCAGGAGCAGGCCAGTGTCCAAGATTTCTTGATCATGGCTGAGATCACTTAGAAGTCCGTACCAGCCAGGATCTGAAAGATTTGTCCTGTTGGTTGCAGCTCTGGTTTCCCTGGTCAAAGCAGACTACTTAGGGGCATACGATAGGAACGTAGCAAAATTATACTCCAGAAATTTTCATGAATGTAGAGCAATAATCCATTAACACAAAATTAGGTTTCTTTGTTAAATTCAGACAAGTTCCTTTCCCCCCACAGCCTTCGCTATGATCTTGCTGGATTTCATAAGTCTGCATCAGCTCTTTGGTTTGTGCTGTTTGGAAGTAATTATCTGTATTGTAGTGAGCTATTGTGCCTGCTGTCTGAGTGCTTGTCCCCATCTGCCTGGCCCTTTGCTTACATTTGTCAGCACTTCTGTGGCTGGGATGTACTTTCGGAAGTATCAGCTCCACTTTGCCATTAATAAGAAACTATCACCCTCACTAAGTCCTGCCTGAACTGGCCAACATGGGCCTGTATTGGGCTAACTCTTCTCTGGTAAAACTGTGAACATCAGCCTCCTCTAAACTGGCCTCCATGTGTCAGGGTGAAATGCTGCTATACGTGAAGAAGGATTAGGCCTCTGTATTCATCAATGTTGCTCCCAGGTGATCAATGCTCTGTTATGGGTGTCTAACTGGTTAGTCATATTCAGAAAGATTGCTTGGCCCAAATTCCGCCCTCAGAGCCACCTGTGCAGCCCCCTGCACTGAAGGCAATGGGACTGTACAAGGAACTGAGGGCAGAATTTACCTCCGGAGCTTTGCAGTCGCAATACCAATTGTTTGCAGTCTAACTGGTGCTAAAGATAAAGGTTTCATTTCTAAGTGCATATGCTGTCTCTGTAGGATCTCTGCCTTGCTCACAGCCACTCCACCGCCTCAGCTTCTGCTGCCGCATCCAGATTTACACAAGTAAACTCAATGCACATCAATTTTACACATGCAAACTAGTCATAGCTCACCCTTCGCACCTGTCAGCAGGGCTGGCTCCAGCTTTTCTGCCACCCCAAGTGACAAACAAAACAAAAGAAAACAAAAGAAAACAAAAGAAAACAAAAAAAAAGAGCAGCAGCACTTTGGCGGCAGCTCAGTCGTGCTGCTTCTTCTGCGGCAGTTTGGCAACGGGTCCTCCCTCTCTTCCTCTTCGGTGGCAGTTCGGCAGCAGCTCAAAGAGGAAGACAGGGACTGAGGGACCCACCGCCGAATTCTTGCCAAAGACCCGGACATACCACCCTGATACCGAACGGAGTGCTGCCCTTTGAATTGGCTGCCCCAAGCACCTGCTTCCTACGCTGGTGCCTGGAGCCAGCCCTGCCTGCCAGAGTGAGAAAGAAGTGACCAAATGGGTGGGAAATGACCTGAAAGGGGAAGGCCTGTGCTTTGGGGCACATTGCCCTGTGCCTGACAGCTTATAATGGTTTTAATGATAACATCTCTCTTACAGATTGCTTCTCAGCATGTGAATGAAATAGACTAGCAATAGCCCTCCCCTAGGAGTCAGGCAAGTGTCATTCACACCACTTTACAGATCAGGTAACTGGGTGGTTGCACAAGGTCACTTCAACAAGCGATGGGAATGGAAACCATCTTTTTAGGACACTAGAGCCAAGCCTTTACTCTTAGCCAGACTGTCTTTCAGAATGGATATGCCAAATCTAGGTGCTCAGCTATCTCGTCTGGAACCACTACAACACCCCCTTCTCAATCCAGGAGTAGAACCCAGGTGTCCTGATCCTGTGGCATTCTGTGGCTGTCTAGCAACTGTGTAATCCATTATCAAAGTCTGTCTTGTTGCAAACTCTTTGGGTTGTTACACATAGTGGACAAGAGCTAGGATTTGCTTCTTTAACTCACAGGTGAGAGATTCGTTGTAGCCCTGAAGGGCCTAGGTTCAAACTCTATGTGGGGGTTCACTACTGTTACAGGCTTTCTGCTTTTTTCACTTTTCTATTGTAAAAACCTAGGATGTTTCATACAAAAAAAAACTATATTAAAAGAAAATTAAGGTTCCAAAATCAAGCACTAAGAAGGCAGGAAATGTAGTCAGTGAGTTTGCCTGTGCAATTTTAGTATTGCCCACTTGGGCGCATTCATCGTGATACAAACTCTAATTATATGACCCCATTGTTTTAGCATAGGGCTCAGAATGGACAAAGAACAAGGCCAGCTTCTGTAGTAAATGTGTAATACTGACAGACCCCAGTTGTCATTGGGCAGGATTGAACCTGGGACTTCAGTGCATGAGCCTCCATCACATGAGCTAAAAGCCACCTGGCTGTTGAACAGATTCATTACACTCTCCTTTAAGTGGTCTTGGTGCCACTGGATGGGCTAGAGCACAACACCCAGAAGGTCTGTGGGTTACAAATGCAGGTGTTTTCTGTTGACCCTCCTACCTCTTTTGCAACAGAATTTTGTGTAATGAATGAAGAAGAGAAAGTCTGGTCTTGAACCTAAGTTCTAGGCCAGTGAGCTAGCAGAGCTGGATCCTGTCCTGGGCTCTGCCCAACACCTTCCTATGTGATATCCAGAGTTTAATGAGACCCGAGTTGTCAGGCATGACTGTTATGTGTGTATTTCTCCATTTCCAGGTGTGCAAAGTGAGACACCCAGGGCCTGATGTTTGGAAGTGCTGAGGGCTCACAGATCCAGCTGCAGTCAATGGCAGTTTAGGTCTCCATCCTCTAATGGCAGACCCAAGACATCTTCAGCTCAGCACATCACATTTGCAAATTGTGGCCCAAATTTCTCCTAGCCTTAGCTCCCCAACTGTAAAATGGGGAGAATAAAGCCTCTCTCATGCAGTGTGGTGTTGTGTTGCAAACAGAAATGCACAATGTTTGTGAGGGGTTCAGATAATCCAGTGATGGATGACATGGAAAACCCATGAGGAGCTAATGACTTCCCTGCAGCATGTGGCTTGTGCAGTAAATGAGGCTTGGGGCCACACACTGAATGATGGGGATGAAAAGGGACATCAGATAGCTGCCTCGGTCCCTGAGCTCAATCCAACAAGGGGCCTGTGGAAAGTGATCATGTTCCTTTACACAGCCTGGCCCCTCTGGTGTGAGTTGTCTTCTGTGCAGCTCCTACCTCCCCACATCATTCTTGCTATAAGCTCCACTCAGCATTTGCAGTCTCAGCAAAAAATACTCTGTTCTTCCCCACAATCTCTCCTCAGTCCTCCCTAACCCTCTTTCTGTGGTTTGTTCACACTACATACTGTTGACTGCCTGGTCTGATTTAACTCTCCCAAGTGCCTCAGGGATCTGGAGTTACTATGGATCATGTCCTTGTATGATGGAGATGCAGAGGATGAAACTTCCAGGAAGGGCAAGGAAGTTAGTGAGAGCTGTGGAGATGCTGGCCATGGCATGGGGAGAGGGCCAGAGACTGCCTTCCACTCACGCTCTGCAGTATCTAGACAGACTGTGACAGTGGCAGCAGAAGATCAGTGCTATCACAGGATCCGCCCTGCCCTTCCCCTCTCTTCATCCCCACAGCTACTCCTCACCCACAGGACTCCTATCTCCAGACTCCAGGCTCTCAGGGCTCTGAAGAAGGCCCATCCTTCTCTTGCAACTTCCCCTGGATTTCTGGGAGAGCAGTGTTCCCTGAGGGACCCAGAGGCATGGTTCCAAGGTACCATAGGGACACCTCTGAGCTCCTCTGCCTGTCCTTTGGAGACCATTTCACTTTGATGGGATAAACAGTTGTATCAAGCTAACAGCTTTCCCTGCCTGGTGATGATTCTCTTTGAAGGTTGTAGACAAAAACAAAGTAGGAGCAATTTCTAGCAGAAAATCCACTGCCAAGTCCTTTTGGGGGTAAACAGATCTGTTCAGAGCTGAGAGGGAGAGAGCCAGAGAGCAAACCCCAGGGGAGTTGTTTTGCTTTATATCAAGTAACTTTGCTACTGTGGTTTTAGAGCTAAGTGGCAAATGGGAGCGAGAGGCCAGGCAACAAAGCAGGAAACGGACCTGGGCCATTTTGTAATTCTATTGGTGCAAATAATCAAATATACTTTGATCAGCTACCAACGTGGATCTTTAACAAGCCTTGGAATATTAGGGAAGTTCCAGAGTACTGAACAACAGCCGTATTGACCAGTTTGCCTGTCACTGAACCCAGCACAATCATGGAAAACCTGATATGGGAAGCAATCAGTAAAGGATGAAAGGATAGCAGCACAGTTAGTGTCAATCAGCATGGTTTTGTGGAAAACAGGGCATGTCAAACCAACTTAGTTGCCCAATGGATCTCCCCTTGGCCCAGTGGATCTCTACTTGGCCCAAAGCTCTTTAATTTGGCTGTCAAAGAGACCTGGAAGAAGATATAAAGTAATTACTTGTGAAGTTTGCAGATGTGACAAAAAATGATGGAGTGATAAATAATGGTCAGTCAGGTCAGTAACACAAAGTCATCGGCATCACTTTTGGAAGGTGGGCTCATTCAAACAATATGGATTTTATTATAGCTAATTGGAGCGTAGGAACATCTAGGAACAAAGGGCATTGGTCACATTTACAGAATGGGGAACTGTATCCTGGTAAGCTGTGATTCTCATAAAGACTTTGGGGTCCTGGTGGACCTGATGTGATCATAGAATGTCAGGATTGGAAGGGACTTCAGGAAGTCATCTAATCCAACCCCCTGCTCAAAACAGGACCAATTCCCAACTAAATCATCCAGCCACGGCTTTGTCAAGCCTGACCTTAAAAACCTCTAAGGAAGAAGATTCCACCATCTCCCTAGGGAACCCATTCCAGTGCTTCACCACTCTCTGAGTGAAAAAGTTTTTCCTAATATCCAACCTAAACCTCTCCACGCAAACTTGAGCACATTACTCCTTGTTCGTCATCTGCTACCACTGAGAATAGTCTAAATCCATCCTCTTTGGACCCCCTTTCAGGTAATTGAAAGCAGGTATCAAATCCCCCTTCATTTCTCTACTGCAGATAAACATCCCAGTTCCCTCAGCCTCTCCTCATAAGTCATGTGCTCCAACCCCCTATCATTTTTATTGCCCTCTACTGGACTCTTTCCAATTTTTCCACATATCCTTTTTTGTAGTGTGGGGCCCAAAATGGACACAGTACTCATGATGAGGCCTCATCAATGTCGAAATAGAGGGAATGATCACATCCCTCGATCTGCTGGCAATGCCCCCTCTTATACAGCACAAAATGCAGTTAGCCTTCTTGCAACAAGGGCACACTGTTGAGTCATATCCGCTTCTCGTCACTGTAACCCCCTAAGGCCTTTCTGCAGCACTGCTTCTTAACCACTCGGTCCCTAGTCTGTAGCAGCGCATGGACTTCTGTCCTAAGTACAGGACTTCTGCACTTGTCCTTGTTGAACCTCATCAGATTTCTTTTGGCCCAGTCCTCTAATTTGTCTAGGTCCCTCTGTATCCTATCCCTACCCTCCAGCATATCTACCACTCCTCCCAGTTTAGTGTCATCTGCAAACTTGCTGAAAGTGCAGTTCACGCCATCCTCCAGATATTCTTGGACATATATATGGAGGAATATTAAGCAAGAGTGGGGAGGTGTTACTACCTCTGTATATGACACTGGTGAGACCATTACTGGACACTGGAGCTGGTCAGAATTTTTTAACCAAAAAAAAAAAAAGCCAGTTTATCGAAATAGAAAATTTTCACAGGAAGGTATTGATTTTGATAGAACTTTTGTCAGGAAAGTTTCAGGATGGTCCAGGGTGGAATTTCTGGTCAAAAAGAGAGAGAGAACAACTCACCCAGATTAGCCAATAACCTGGTGGTCTGAGCATTCAAGTCCCTGTTCTACATGACGTGGAGCAAGGACTTGAACCTGGCTCTCCTACATTGCAGGTGAGTGCGCTAACCACCGAGCTATCTAATCCAGAATGAGAACAAATTCTGAAACATCAAATTTTTTTGAGAAATGGAAATCTTTTTTTCTGGCCAGTCCTATTGGATCCTGAGTCCAGTTCTAGTGCCCACATTTGAAAAAGGGTGTTTTCAAATTAGAAAGGGTACAGAGAAGAGCTACAAGAACAATTAGGGTGTGTCTATCCAGCCTGCAGCAGCAAGCCTCTCAGCCTGGGTCGACAAACAGGCTCACCGGGCTTGTGGTGCTGAACTAAAAATAGCTGTGTAGATGTTGCTGCTTGGACTGGAGCTCAGTTTCTGAAGGGTAGGGAGTGGGGTGGGCTTCAGAGCCCAAGCTTCAGCCAAACTGCAACTTCAAAGCACTGTCTGGACGCTCACTGCCATGGGTTGAGTAGAGATACCCACCGAGGTCTGAAAAACCTGCTTTACAGTGAAAACCATAACAAATTCAATCTATTTATCTTATCAAAGAGAAGGTTAAAGTAGGAGAAGTTAAGGGGAAGTGTGGCAGGGAAGTTTGTGCAGGATAAGCATCTGGAAACAGATTTGCCATTGGCTGTAGAGGAGTGGAACCACTTCAAAAAAATGTCGATTGCAGCAGTGGAAGAGGTTTGTGGATGATGCAGATGGGGAAAACCAAGGGAAAGAGGGGAGTGGTGATGGACTGATGAAGTGCAAGTAGCAATCCGAAACAAGAGCATGGAGCATAAAGAAAAATAAATCAATCCATTCCGTACAAATGAAAGCAAATACAGAGAAGCAAAGTGAGCTGCCAAGCAGGCATTGAGGAAGGCCCCAAGACAGTGTCCTGGACAATATGTATGCCGAGCTTGTAAACCACCCACAGCTGGCTGGCAAAAAGATCTATAGCATTGCAAAAATGAGGTGCAAAGACAAGCAGGATGTATTGTAACACCATTTGTACATGATGGGTAGGCGAGACTGCTAGTAACACCTTACAAGTGAAGGAGAGGTGGAAAGAATACTTTGGGAGTCCCTTAAATGAAGCAAAGCCTTTAGGACAGAGGAAATGTGGTGCCTGAGCCCCATATAATGGAGGAAGAGGTGAGAAATGCACTCCAGATAATGAAGACTGTAAAGCACTAGCACCTGATGAAGTGACAGTGGATCTGGTGAAAGTCTTAAGTGAGAGAGGCCTAAAATGGATGAGCAGATTAGTTAAAACCATATGACAAGACAAGAGAATTCCCAAAGACTGGTGCCAGTCTATCCTAGTCCCAATATATAAGAAAAGTAACATCCATGAATGAGAAAACTATCAAGGAATAAAGCTATTGTTGCATGGGATGAAGATACTAGAACATATTCTGGGATCTTATAGACCTAGACAAGGCCTACAAGAGGACAAAAGGGTGCTCACACCCGTGCTGAGGAAATATCAAGTGTCTGAGGATTTAATAACTACAGTGTATGCCCTATATCGATCACCTAAAACAGTGACGCAAACATATTTTGGAATGACAAGTCGGTTTGAAGTAAAAGTCAGACTGCACCAGGGCTCAGTCCTCTGTCCACTCCTGTTTATCACATTGATGGATTACATCATCAGGAAGAAGGGAGAAGTTGCAATATGCAGATCACACAACAATAAGGGACCCTCAAAAGAAGACCTAAAGGAAATATTAAACCACAGATCAGTGACGTAGCCAGGTTCTAACATAAGGAGGAGTGAACACATAAAGAAAGGCGCCACCCACCGCCATATCAAATTACTAGTTACATACTTTTAAATTTGTTATACACATTTGTTTTGTACTTAAAATAAAAACATAAAATGATATTGTTTTATAAGTACGTGTGTTATTTTACATTTAATATAAAAAGGTTTACAGTATTGTATATAAAATCAAAACATAATAAAACACGTGTTATTTACTTATTTATATTTCAAAAATAAGATCAAAACAATATGATAATCTATGAAGCAACTACAACAGCCTTTTTTGTCTAAGCTTCATTCTAGCAAAGTTATCTATTACTTTATTATAATCTACTTCAGTAGCCAATTGTCTTTCAATGAAGAGCAAAGCTAACTCAGACAATCTATCTTCATCCATGGTAGAGCGCAGGTAGGACTATATAAGTTTAAGTCAGCAAAAGGATCATTCTGCAACTGTGCTACTTATTGGCAAGGTCAGAAAAATGTGGTACAATCTCGAAAGGTTAGGATAAATGGAACACATATCATTGGCGATCATGAATTTCAGTACACTGTCGATGGTGAGTTTCTCGTCGACACTTGACTTTACTCTACCAAGTGCTTGTTATCTCTTTGTACATGTCTTTAAATGAAAGAAACTCTTCCACGATCGCAGTTTGACTGTCGATCACATCCGAGTACGTTTGCCAAAAATTCTCATTTGTTCACATTATCTGCGTTGTCAAAATGCTTTGGATCTAAACCACTAAATTTGGCAGCCACATTTTTAAAATGCTCAAATCTTTTACTTGTGCTATTTATAACACAATCTAAGGACACTAAGTAGGATTCAACTATGAATTTCTCCCGGGCATCAAATATTCCTTCTTCATCCTCTGCAATTTCCTCATAGAATCTTTTTCTCTTGCGTATTCTGTGCTGCTTATATTCCGTAGTCATATCACATTTTCGAGCCAACTCGGTTGCTTCATTCTCAATCTGTTTGAATTCAGATTCAAAATCACTTCGAATGTTTTTCATATCATTTTCAAAAATCTGAATCAAATGAGAAGCTGTTACCTGATCTAGACTACTTTTCTGTAAATATGTGGATAAATGGAAAGCCTTCTCTAGAACTTTACTTCAGAATATAAGAAGATCTAATAATTCATAAGTATTGAGTGTTGCTCAAATACCCTTTACCTTACTGAGCTGTTTAGGAGTACAGTTTATCTCACCATCCACAATTCTTTGTAGGGCAATTACTAGTGCTGGTAAATTTTGCAAGACTGCCTTTACTGCTGACTTTCTAGATGCCCATCTGGTATTACAAAGTTTCTTTAGAGTTAATGTGAAAGATTTGATAAGATTGCAGTTCTTCCCCCACCCCCCTGCACAGATCAGCTATCTCCCTCCTGCTGGGAGACACAGCTGATCGGCCAGGTATGCTGCTAAGCCAGGAAGGCAGGCCTCTCCAAGTCCTCCTCCCACAGAGCCCTGCTTGCTGCTGGAGATCAGTTCTTCCCCTCCTCTCCCTGCCACGCGATCAGCTGTCTCCCTTCTGCTGGGAGACACAGCTGATCAGCAGGGGCGGGGTATGATGAGGCAGGCTGGGGGAAGCCGGGCAGGCAGTTCAGAGAGGAGTGCATGAGGCGCCATTTTTTTTAAAATGGGATGAGGGGAAGTGGCTGCTTCTCATGCATCCCACTAGCTACGCTACTGCCAGAGATATGACCAACTAAGCTGGCATGGGATGAAAATGAGCATGACTAAGACTGCGGTCATGTGGGCTAGTAAAGGTCCCAGAGCAAAACTGGACATAGAGATTAACAGAGCACAATTAAACTAGATTGACCTTGGCAGCTGGCTCATGGAAGACAGTGAGCCTGATCACAAGATACAGTCCAGACTAGGGAGTGCTGGAAGAGCGTGGAATAACATCTCAGAGATGTACGTGACCAGTGTATGCCACTGAGAGTAAAAGCTTAGCTGTGTAGAACATGCTACACCATACAATGCATCATGGTGATGATGATGGATATCAAGAGATGGTAGGTCCAATCCCTACAGGTATATGAAATGAGATGTCTTTGCTCTGGAAGGGGACTTACAGGAAAAGACAGATTTTGAATTGTAAATATTAGGATGGAAGTCAAAGTCTGTGATGTGGCTGACAAAATCCAGGAAGCACAGTTTTGCTGGTTCAGACATATGCAGAAGATTCATTGTTTCCAAGACCAGAAAGTACCATTGTGATCATCTAGTCTGATCTCCTCTATAGATCTCTCTTCCCCCAGAGAACTTTGCCACAAAAATTCCTAGAGCAGACCTTTTAGAAAAATGTCCAATCTTGATTGAAAAATTGTCCATGCTGGACAACCCACCACCCCCTTGGTAAATTGTTCCAGTGGTTAAATACCCTCATGGTCAAAAATGTATGCATTATTTCCAGTCTGAATTTGTCTAGTTTCAACTTCCAGCCATTGGATCACATTATACCGTTCTCTGCCAGGCTGAAGAGCCCATTATTAAATATTTGTTACCCATATAGATACTTCCTGTGAACAAACTCCTTAACTTCTCTTTGTTAAACAAAATACATTGAGCTCTTTGAGTCTATCGCTATAAGGCAGGTTTTCCAATCCTTTAATAATTCTCATGGCTCTTCTCTGAACCCTCTCCAATTTATCAATGTCCTCCCTGACCTGTGGACACCAGAACTGGACAAACTATTTCAGTACCAGTGCCAAATACAAAGACAAAATAATCTCTCTACTCCTTGATTTTGGG
Organism: Chelonoidis abingdonii; assembly: GCF_003597395.2. NCBI lineage: Eukaryota > Metazoa > Chordata > Testudines > Testudinidae > Chelonoidis > Chelonoidis abingdonii. The sequence continues at coordinate 55,267,089 of NC_133779.1, read as the reverse complement.
ATTTCCTCTGAGACCTTATTCTACTCAGCTTCCCAAGAACTCATTTCAACTCCAAATTTTATCACTCATGAATCTTTATTTGACATACAGCAAAGCTATACAGAGTTGATCAGACTTAAGAATAGTGGGTGAGCATAGGGCATATTACACATCTAAAGTTACACAGAAAACCTCTTCCTTTGTATACATTTACACATTGCAGGCAGGGCTGGCTCCACCATTTTTGCCGCCCCAAGCAAAAAAAAAAAAAGGCTACCCGAATTGCAGAACCAAAAAAAAAAAGCCAGACAGTGCCGCCCCAAGAATCGACGAAATGCCGCCCCTTAGCATGTTCTGCCCCAGGCACATGCTTCCTCTGCTGGTGCCTGGAGCCGGCCCTGATCACAGGTTTGCCGTTTGGCTCAGTTATTTTGTAGGAATGAAACCCTGTATAGCATGTTCTGTCCATGAGCTACTCATGGGTAGTCTGGCCTCTACCTTATCTTACATTTAGGCTTGTTTATTAACACCAGGATGTTCCTGATGATCTTAGCTAGACATCCTGACTCATCATTGTGTTTGTTATAACAACTTAACATTCCATTCACCTTCCCAATCATGCCAACTAAGAAATGAAATAAGCCTACACTCAAGAACCCTGTTTATGCATCCCATGATCGCATTAGTTCTTTTGGCCACAGCTTCACACTGGCAACTCATGTTCAGCTGATTATCCACCAGGATAAAGTTTTTCAGAGTCACTGCTTTCCAGGACAGAGTCCCCCATTCTGAAAGTATGACCTACATTCTTTGTTTCTAGGTGTATGTGTTTAGATTTGGCTGTATTAATATGCATATTGTTTGCCTGAGCCCAGTTTACCAAGCGATCCACATCACTCTGAAACAGTGACCTTCTCTCTTCATTATTTACCACTCCTCCAATTTTTGTGTCATCTTCAAACTTAATCAATGATGATTTTATGTTTTATTCCAGACTATAAGAACATAATAGCTATACTGGGTCAGATCAATGGTCCATCTAGCCCAGTATCCTGCTTTCCTACAATGGCCAGTACCAGATGCTTCAGAGGGAATTAACAGAAAAGGGCAATCATCCAGTGATCCATCCCCTATTCATTCAGTCCAAGCATCTGGCAGTCAGAGGCTTAGGACAGAGCATGAGGTTGCATCCCTGATCATCATGGCTAATAGCAATTGATGGACTTATCTTCCATAAACATATCTCATTCTTTTTTATAATCCAATTAAGTTTTTGCCTCCATGACATTCCCTGGCAATGAATGCTAAAGACTGGCTCTCCTTTGTGTGAAAATGTACTTCCTTTCCTTTTGTTTGTTTTTCTGATTAGTTTCATTGAGTGACCTCTAGTGCTTGTGTTGTGTGAAGAGGTAAATAACACTTCCTTATTCACTTTCTCCACATCATTCGGTGGGAAACCCCTGTCATATCCCCCTTTAGTTATCTCTTTTCCAAGCTGAAAAGTCACAGTCTTTTTAATCTCTCCTCATAAGGAAGCTATTCAATACCCTTAATGATTTTTGTTGCCCTTTTCTGCATGTTTTCCAATTCTGATGTATCTTTTTTGAGATGGGGCAACCAGAACTGCACACAGTATTCAAGGTGTGGGTATACCATGGATTTATATAGTTGCATTATGATATTTTCTGTCTTATTATCTCTCCCTTTCCTAACGGCTTCTAACATTCTATTAGCTTTTTTAACTGCCGCTGCACATTGAGTGGATGTTTTCAAAGAACTATCCACAATGATTCCAAGATCTCTTTCTTGAGTGACAAAAGGTAATTTAGACCCCATCATTTTGTTGGGATTATGTTTCCAACGTACATTGTTCATTTATCAGCATTGAAATTCATCTTCCATCCCAGTTTTGAGAGATTGTGATGGTCCAGGGTGAATCCAGACTAATGGGCAGCTGTGTCACCCCAGTCCTACAACCTTGGGTGCCTTACAATGCCTTGCTGAAGTAGTTCCCACCTGGGCTTCTCACAAACAACCTGCAACACCCTTACTGTCACCAGCCTTGGTTATACTGCAGAGTGATCCCAGCACATGCCCAGTCTTATATTTCCCCCCAGAAACGTATGTCCTATGTTGCCCAGCTCTCTCTTGGGCAATGCAAATTATATTAAGTCTGTTATTCCTTTAAGGGAATAATATGCACACAACTTGTAACCCCAAATGGAGTCACCCAGACACTTCAATTTTAACACTCTGGATTAGATAAAACCAAGTTAAAAAAGTATGGATTGGATGAATGGACTATAAGGTGGATATAAAGGTGGCTAGATTGTCAGGCTCAATGTCTAGCTGGCAGCCGGTATCAAGCAGAGTGCCCCAGGGGTCAGTCCTAGGGCTGGTTTTGTTCGACATCTTTATTAATGATTTGGATGATGGGATGAATTGCACCTTCACGGATGACACTAAGCTGGGGGGAGAGGTAGATATGCTGGAGTGTAGGGATAGGGTCCAGAGTGACCTAGACAAATTGGAGGATTGGCCAAAACAAATCAACAAGGACAAGTGCAAAGGAAGGAAGAATCCCATGCACCTCCACAGGCTGGGGACTGACTGGCTAAGCAGGAGTTTTGCAGAAAAGGACCTGTGGATTACAGTGGGCAAGAAGCTGGATATGAGTCAGCAATGGGCCCTCTTTACCAAGAAAGCCAACAGCTTATTAGGCTGTATTAGTATGAGCAATGCCAGCAGATTGAGAAAAGTGATTATTCTCCTGTATTTGGCACTGGTGAGGCCACACCTGGAGTATTGCATCCAGTTTTGGTCTCCCCACTACAGAAGAGATGTGGACAAATTGGAGAAAGTCCAGTGGAGGGCAATGAAAATGATTAGGAGGCAGGGGCACATGACTTACAAGGGAAGGCTGAGGGAACTGGGGTTATTTAGTCTGCAGAAGAGAAGAGTGAGGGGGGATTTGATAGTAGCTTTCAACAACCCGAAGGGAGGTTCCAAAGAGGATGGAGCTAGGTTGTTCTCAGTGATGGCAGATGACAGAATAAGAAGCAATGGTCTCAAGTTGCAATGGTGGAGGTCTAGGTTGGATATTAAGAAACACTATTTCACTAGGAGGGTGGTGAAGCACTGGAATGGGTTACCTAGGGAGGTGGTAGAATCTCCATCCTTAGAGGTTTTTATGGCCTGGCTTGACAAAGCCCTGGCTGGGATGATTTAGTTGGTGTTAGTCCTGCTTTGAGC